>NC_134398.1:20431719-20743446 GCF_050003625.1 Haematobia irritans
TTTCTATAGAAAATTTTGTCAAAATTTTATTTCTATAGAAAATTTTGTCATAATTTTATTTCCATAGAAAATTTTGTCAAAATTTTATGTCCATAGAAAATTTTGTAAACATTAAACTAATATTTTATTCGGATAAACTCATGCAATTTCGAATTAACTTAGTTTTGCACTACTATTAAAAACAAAATAAATTTCCTCGAAAATTTCATGTGTCAATGATTTATAAAATAAAATTGTCACACATTCGTGATAGTTTTATTACTTAAGGCATTATAACTTTAGATATGATTGTATCACATATTCATTTCGATTCACCTTCGCAAAAAATGTGATATATGTTCTGCAAACGTTTATTTTTTATCGAGAAACAAAATTCCCCGTTTTTATTTGCTTTTTTATTTTTTTAAAATTTTTTTTGTTTGAAATTTTACTTTATTATTTGAGTTTTAGTTTTTTTAGTTTAAATTTTAGTCTCTCACTACAATTTCCGTTTTGGCCCATTTATATAACTGAATCCCTTAAGCTTCTACTGCAATATTGTTTCATAGGATTTAGTTTTTTTGTAAAAAAAAAAAAAAAAAAAAAAAACGAAAACCTAACTCCAAATTTATTATGATATGTAAGTAATATTTTTACATTTCATCTGATGTTATTTAAAAATACTATACACTCAAATGTTTGGCTTTTTACTTCATAGCAGTTTTGTTTCTGAAATAGTTGGTACTCTGGAATAAAGCTTTCAAAATGCACTTACCGGAAATGACATTTCAAATATGTTTTTTTTTATTCCCCAAAAGGTACAAATAGTAGATAACCGTAAACTATGATTTTAAATTTTAATTGAGAATAGAGTAAGCAAATGTGTTGGGAATTTAAATATTAAAATTTATTGACTAACATTTTCTGGGACGGAAAGTTTATTTTCCAACAGAATTTTATATTTTTCTGTTTATAATGCATCGAAATAACATATGTAAGTTGAAAAAAATCGACTTTTTGGCTAATTGAAATTTTGTAAAACAATGAATTTTTGTAATTTGCAAATCAAGTATGATATCTGATTTTTTTTTAAATGAGTCAACTCAACTAATAGGTTTTTTGGTGTTTGTCAAAATCTACCAATCGAACTTTTACAAAAATTTCGAAAGGTCCATTTTGAATTGGAGTTAAAAATGTTGAACATTTCTTAAAACTTCAAAAGTCGCGACGTCAAAAATCTACTTCAATAGTCGCAAAAATTTTACCTTTTCAAATGATTAAAATGTCAAAAGGTCAAAAATTGTCTTTTTCAATTCTCGATAATTACTAAAAGTCGAAAAATCGAATTTTGCAAAAAGTTGAATAGTCAAAATTGCAGGAAGATCGTATAAAAATAGCGGTGTCTAGCCTATTTTAAATTCAAGGAAAATCGAACAAATTTTGATATAGACCATCTTCGAAATTGACTAACTTGTTGACACACACAACAAATCAGACACACAGACGCCCAGAGGGAAATCGTTATATAATTTTACACTTAAAAAACGTGTTTACTAGGTCCCAAATATGTTGACCTTCCCTTAAGGATTTTGCTATTGATGCTAAGCCAAAAATACGTCTTCTTTAAAATAAAAACATTTTAGCGTTCTATCTGGCTTTAAATCTAGGATCAAAAAATTTAAAACTATGATACAGATCTCTATTATCGAGTTTTCATTCTCTTTTCGCGGAATACTAATAAAGTTATCCGCGTTGAAAAAAAATAATTATAACGGATACTTCAAAGTTTAAAAATGATTTCTTACTATATATATATACTAACACCACGTACCAAGTTACAACCGGATCAGATGAATTTTGCCCCTCCAAGAGGCTACAGAGTTCAATGCCTGGATGTTAGAGACCATATACTAAAACCAAGTACCAAATTTCAACCGTATTGGATGAAATTTGCTTCTCTTAGAGGCTCCGAAAGCCAAATCTGGGGATCGGTTTATATGGGGGCTATATATAATTATGGACCGATGTGGACCCATTTTTGCATCGTTGTTAAAGACCATATACTAACACCAAGTACCAAATTTCAACCGGATCGGATGAAATTTGCTTCTCTTAGAGGCTCGGCAAGCCAAATCGGGGGATCTCTTTATATGGGGGCTATATATAATTATGGACCGATGTGCACCAATTTTTGCATGGTTGTTAGAGACCATATACTAAAACCAAGTACCAAATTTCAACCGTATTGGATGAAATTTGCTTCTCTTAGAGGCTCCGAAAGCCAAATCTGGGGATCGGTTTATATGGGGGCTATATATAATTATGGACCGATGTGGACCCATTTTTGCATCGTTGTTAAAGACCATATACTAACACCAAGTACCAAATTTCAACCGGATCGGATGAAATTTGCTTCTCTTAGAGGCTCGGCAAGCCAAATCGGGGGATCTCTTTATATGGGGGCTATATATAATTATGGACCGATGTGCACCAATTTTTGCATGGTTGTTAGAGACCATATACTAACACCATGTACCAAATTTCATCCACATCGGATTAAACATGCTTCTCTTAGAGGCTCCTCAAGCCAAATCTGGGGATCGGTTTATATGGAGGCTATATATAATTGTGCACCGATTTCGACCAATTTTTGCATGGGTATTTGAGGCCATATATTAACACCATGTACCAAATTTCAACCGAATCGGTTGAATTTTGCTCTTCCACGAGGTTCCGGAGGTCAAATCTGGGAATCGGTTTATATGGGGGCTATATATAATTATGAACCGATGTGGACCAATTTTTGCGTGGTTGTTAGAGACAGTATACTAACACCGTGTACCAAATTTCAACCGAATCGGTTAAATTTTGCTCTTCCACGAGGCTCCGGAGGTCAAATCTGGGAATCGGTTTATATGGGGGCTATATATAATTATGAACCGATGTAGAACAATTTTTGCGTGGTTGTTAGAGACAATATACTAACACCGTGTACCAAATTTCAGCCGAATCGGATGAAATTTGCTTCTCTTAGAGGCTCCGCAAGCCAAATCGGGCGATTGGTTTATATGGGGGCTATATATAATTATGGACCGATGTGGACCAATTTTTGCATGGTTGTTGGAGATTATATGCTGACGCCATGTATCAAATTTCAACCGGATGGGATGAAATTTGTTTCTCTTATAGGCTCCGCAAGCCAAATCTGGGGATCGGTTTATATGGGGGCTATATATATTTATGGCCTGATGTGGACCAATTTTTTCACAGATGTTAGAGACCATATACTAACACCATGTACCAAATTTTAGCCGGAGCGGATGAAATTTGCTTCTCTTAGAGGATCGTCAAGCCAAATTTGGGGGTCCGTTTATATGGGGGCTATACCTAAAAATGGACCGATATGGCCCATTTGCAATACCATCTGACCTATATCAATAACAACTACTTGTGCCAAGTATCAAGGCGATAGCTTGTTTCGTTCGAGTTAGCGTGATTTCAACAGACGGACGGACGGATATGCTTAGATCGACTCAGAATTTCACCACGACCCAGAATATATACTTTATGGAGTCTTAGAGCAATATTTCGATGTGTTACAAACGAAATGACAAAGTTAATATACACCCATCCTATGGTGGAGGGTATAAATACCATGGAAATATTATTATCCCGGAAAAAATGGGCCATATGGGCCATATCGGTCCACTTTTACGTATAGCCCCCATATAAACGGACCCCAAAATTTGGCTTGCGAGGCCTCTAAGAGAAGGAAATTTCATCCGATCCGGCTGAAATTTGGTACATGGTGTTAGTATATGGTCTCTAACAACCATGCAAAAATTGGTCCACATTGGTCCATAATTATATATAGCCCCCATATAAACCGATCCCCCGATTTGGTTTGCGAGGCCCCTAAGAAAGGCAAATTTCATCCGATCCGGCTGAAATTTGGTACATGGTGTCAGTATATGGTCTCTTACAACCATGCAAAAATTGGTCCACAGCGGTTCATAATTATATATAGCCCCCATATAAACCGATCCCCCGATTTGGCTTGCGAGGCCTCTAAGAGAAGCAAAGTTCATCCGATCCGGCTGAAATTTGGTACATGGTGTTAGTATATTGTCTCTAACAACCACGCAAAAATTGTTCTACATCGGTTCATAATTATATATAGCCCCCATATAAACCGATTCCCAGATTTGACCTCCGGAGCCTCGTGGAAGAGCCAAATTCAAAATTCGGTTGAAATTTGGTACGTGGTGTTAATATATGGCCTCAAACTCCCATGCAAAAATTGGTCGATATCGGTCCATAATTATATATAGGCCCCATATAAACCGATCCCCAGATTTGACCTCCAGAGCCCCTTGGAAGAGCAAAATTCTTCCCATTCGGTTGGAATTTGGTACGTGATGTTAGTATTTGGTATCCAACAACCATGCAGGAATTGGTTCCTATCAGTCCATAATTATATATAGCTCCCATATAAACCGATCCACAAATTTGACCTCCGGTGCCTTTTGGAGAAGCAAAATTCATCCGATCTGCTTGAAATTTGGTACATTGTGC
The DNA here is from genome assembly GCF_050003625.1 of Haematobia irritans. NCBI lineage: Eukaryota > Metazoa > Arthropoda > Insecta > Diptera > Muscidae > Haematobia > Haematobia irritans. The sequence goes on from NC_134398.1 coordinate 20,436,274, forward strand.
TAGTATATGGTCGTTAACAACCATGCCTAACTAGGTCCATATCGGTCTATAGTTATATATGGCACTCAGATAAATCGATCCCCAATCACACAAAAATTGGTCCATATCAAGTTCATAATTGTATATAGCCCCCATATAAGCGACCCCCGTATTTCAATTCTGGCTCTCTACGTACAAAAAGTCCATATCGTTTCGTAAATATTTATAGACAACTATACATAACTTTTTTGTCTAATATATACCATGTATGGACTAAATCACAATTTAGAAAACGATGTTAAGAAGTTTTAAGATACCACAACCCAAGTAATTCGATTGTGGATGACAGTCTTTCGTAGAAGTTTCTACGCAATCCATGGTGGTGGGTACATAAGCTTCGGCCTGGCCGAACTTACGGCCGCATATACTTGTTTATTTTATTCTATAAATTCATATCATATAAGTTTTGTTTTAACGAAAAATTTGATACTGTAATAGACGCAGTTGCAATCTAAAGTTTTTCAAAGCAGAATTAAATATTTCAATTAATGGTATTTCGTTTCTTTTTTGTAATTTATAGTCAAATTATCGGAATACTTGTTAACGACCCAACAAAGTTACAGTTTATCACGGAAGTGCCACATATCCTTAGAATTCTAGCATGAGGTTAAAAACATAAATTGCATTTGGAATACAAGCACATGTCTTAGTATTTCGCTCATATAAAAATCTGCTGATGCACTAAATTGCAATGGCAAACATTTAACTCTTCCACATATCAACACAGAGTGCATTAAGCACCCTTAGTTTGAAGTGTTGAACACTCACAGAGTAATCAGAACGTTATAAGGGTTTGAGAAAAACTTTTCAAATTATTTCCATATAAAAATATAAAGAGCATTGAACTCGTTTCTGTCGTGTTAGACAAATGAAGTTTTAAATGTATTGAAAGTTGAGAATTTGATATGGAATATTTTATTTATTTTCTTTTAATAAATACAAAGAAAATGGAAATACAAGGGGAAATACAGAAAGAATAGTTTTACACAATTTTCTGTAGAACAAAAATTTTGAAAAAAAACATTCTACAAAAATAAATTTTATACAAAAATAAAATTTTGTCAAAATTTTCTACAAAATTAAAATCTTAACGAAAGTTTTTATAGAAATAAAATTTTAACAAATTATTCTATAGAAATAATATTTTGACCAAAATTTCTACAGATATAAAATTTTGACAAAATATTTTACAAAAAAAAAAAAAAAAATTAACAAATTCTTTTATAAAAAAATTTGACAAAATTTTTGATTAAAAAATAAAATTTTGACAAAATTTCCTAGATAACAAAAATTTTGACAAAATTTTCTATAGAAATAAAATTTTAGTAATATAGAAATAATATTTGTAGAAATTGTTCAGATATAAAATTATGACAACATTTTCTATACAAATAAAATTATGAAAAAATTTTTTTGTAGATATAAAAATTTGATAAAATTTTCTGTAGAAATAAAATTTAGACTATAGTTTCTATAGAAATAAAATGTTGACAAAATTTTCTATATAAATAAAAATTTGAAAACATGTTCTATAGAAATAATATTTTGACCAAAATTTCTACAGATATACAAATTTGACAAAATATTCTACAAAAATAAAATTTTGACAAGTTTTTCTGTAAAAAAAATTGACAAAATTTTCGATAGAAATAAAAATTTGACAAAATTTCCTAGATAACTATAATTTTGTCAAAATTTTTGACAAAATTTTCTACAAAACTAAATTTTATACAGAAATAAAATTTTGTCAAAATTTTCTACAAAATTAAAATCTTAACGAAAGTTTTTTTTTGGAAATAAAATTTTGACAAAATTTTCTATGAAAATAAAATTTTGACAAAATTTTCTATAGAAATAAAATTTTAACAAAATTTTTTATAGAAATAATATTTTGACCAAAATTTCTACAGGTATAAAATTTTGACAAAATGTTCTACAAAACTAAAGTTTTGACAAATTTTGCTATAAAAAATTTTTTTGACTAAGTTTTCTATAGAAATAAAATTTTGAAAAAATTTTCTATAGAAATAAAATTTTAACAAATTTTCTATAGAAATAATGATTTAACCACAATTTCTACAGATATATAACATTTTGACAAAATATTCTACAAAAATAAAATTTTGACAAAATTTTCTATTGAAATAAAATGTTGATAAAACATTCTACAGAAATAAAATTTTGACAAACGTGTCTATAGAAGTGAAATTCTGACAAAATCTTCTACAGGAAAAAAATGTAAACAAAATTTTATATAGAAATAAAATGTTGACAAAATTTTCTACATAAATAAAAATTTGAAAACATGTTCTATAGAAATAATATTTTGACCAAAATTTCTACAGATATACAATTTTGACAAAATATTCTACAAAAATAAAATTTTGACAAATTTTTCTGTAAAAAAAATTGACAAAATTTTCGATAGAAATAAAAATTTGACAAAATTTCCTAGATAACAAAAATTTTGACAAAATTTTCTACAAAACTAGATTTTATACAGAAATAAAATTTTGGCAAAATTTTCTACAAAATTAAAATCTTAAGGAAAGTTTTTATAGAAATAAAATTTTGACAAAATTTTCTATGAAAATAAAATTTCGACAAAATTTTCTATAGAAATAAAATTGTAACAAAATTTTCTATAGAAATAATATTTTGATCAAAATTTCTACAGGTATAAAATTTTGACAAAATGTTCTACAAGACTAAAGTTTTGACAAATTTTGCTATAAAAAATTTTTTGACAAAGTTTTCTATAGAAATAAAATTTTGACAAAATTTTCTATAGAAATAAAATTTTAACAAATTTTCTATAGAAATAATAATTTAACCACAATTTCTACAGATATATAACATTTTGACAAAATATTCTACAAAAATAAAATTTTGACAAAATTTTCGATAGAAATCAAATTTTGACAAAATTTTCTATTGAAATAAAATATTGACAACATTTTCTACAGTAATAGTTTATGTTAGGTTAGGTATAGTGGCAGCCCGATGTATCAGGCTCACTTAGACTATTCAGTCCATTATTATACCACATTGGTGAACTTCTCTCCTATCACTGAGTGCTGCCCGATTCCATGTTAAGCTCAATGACAAGGGACCTTCTTTTTATAGCCGAGTCCGAACGGCGTTCCACATTGCAGTGAAACCACTTAGAGAAGCTTTGAAACCCTCAGAAATGTCACCAGCATTTCTGAGGTGGATAATCCACCACTGAAAAACTTTTTGGTGTTCGGTCGAAGCAGGAATCGAACCCACGACCTTGTGTATGCAAGCCGGGCGTGCTAACCATTGCACCACGGTGGCTCCCAACTACAACTTTGACCTCTGTGGCCATATGACGGAAAATCGGGCGAAAGATATATATGGAAGCTATATCTAAATCTGAACCGATTTCAATCAAATTTAACACACTTAACTACACTACTAATTGTACTCCTAGTGCAAAATTTCAACCAAATTAGGCAAAAACTCTGACTTCTGGGGCAATATAAGTCGATATCGGGCGAAAGATATATATGAGAGCTATATCTCAATCTGAACCGATTTAAATCAAATTTGGCTCACCTGACTATGGTACTTATTGTTCTCCTGGTGCAACATTTAGAGCAAATTAGGGTAAAACTCTGGCTTCTGGGTCCATATAAGTGCATATCGGGCGAAAATATATATGTGAGCTATATCTACATCTGAACCGATTTCTTCCAAAATCAATAGGGATCTATTCTGACCCAAAACAGGAATTTGTGCCAAATTTGAAAGCGATTGGACTTAAACTGCGACCTAGACGCACGGACGGACCGACGGATAGACGGACATGGCTAGATCGACTCAGGGACCCACCCTGAGTATTATTGCCAAAGACACCATGTCTATCATTATTTTTGATTTTTTGAAAATATTTGAGTTCAAACGTTTCCGAGAAGCGTTAGAATCCATTAAAAATTATAAAAAATTTTAAAAATTATTTATTTGACAAAATATCACAGAATTTTTTAATTTACATCCAAAACATTGAATTCGGATCACACTAAAGAAGTGATGCAAAGTCAGTGCAACGGCTGTTGAAATGGAGGACTTCCGTCCTATGACAAGCCCATGTTAAATTCATCGCTTCTGCGTCAATTTTGCACCACTTCCGGATCCAAAAAGAACATTTTCATTACTTTTTTGGCGACGCTTTTTTTGCTGAGACCCTGTTCCACAGTGTGGCGCAGGGTATAAAATTGTTAACAAAATTTTTTATACAAAAAAAATTTTAGCAAACATTTCTACAGAAAAAGAATTTTGGCAAAAATTTTTATAAAAATAAAATTTTGACAACATTCTCGATATTTGACAACATTTCTTTTAGAAATAAAACTTTTGACAAAATTTTCTATAGAAATAAAATTTTGACAAAATTTTCTATAGAAATAAATTTTTTCATAAAATTTTCCATAGAAATTATATTTTGACAAAATATTCTATAGAAATAAAATTTTGACAAAATTTTCTGTAGAAATTAAATGTTGACAAAACTTTCTATAGAAATAAAATTTAAAAGAAAATTTTCTATAGAAATAAAATTAAAAAGAAATCTAAAAAAATAAAATTTTGACAAAATTTTCTATAGAAATAAATTTTGTCAAAAAATTTTCCATAGAAATTATATTTTGACAAAGCATTCTATAGAAATAAAATTTTGACAAAATTTTCTGTAGAAATTAAATGTTGACAAAACTTTCTAAGAAATTTTGACAAAATTCTCTGTTGCAATTAAATTAAAAAAAAAAAAATTCTATAGAAATAAAATTTCGACTAAATTTTTTATAAAAATAAAATTTAAAAGAAAATTTTCTATAGAAATAAAATTTTTACTAAATGTTTTATAGAAATAAAGTTTTTCAAATAAAATTTTGTCAAAATTTTCTATAGAAATATAATTTCAACAAAGTTTTCTATAAAAATTCAATTTCGATAAATTTTTCTATAGTAAAAAAATTTTGACAAAATGTTCTCAAGAAATAAAATTTTGACAAAATTTTCTCAAGAAATAAAACTTTGATAACATTTTCTATAGAAATAAAATTTTTATTGAAATGACATTGTGGCTAAAGTTTTTATAGAAATTCAATTTTGACAAAATTTTACATTGAAACATTGATCTGAGTCCAATATTTCAATGTTTCCATGGAGTCTGAGAGCAATATTTCAATATGTTACAAATTGGTTTACCCCACATTCTATGGTGGAGGGTATAAAAAGGAGAATAATCAATTAAGTTAAAAATATATATTTTTTTCTAATTTTTTTTCTTCTATTTTTAGGAAGGAAAGGAAAAATATAAATTATTTTTTTTTTCAAAGTTCAAGTTATTATGATTTCAGAAGACATATGGCTGGGTGGACGGGCGGATGGATGGACGACCATACCTAGATCGACTCAGACAATCATCACTATTCAGAATGTATATAAGTGTTACAAGCGGAATCACAATATTGGTAGATCTCATGCTATGGAGGGTACAAAAAAAAATCGATTAAATTTTTTTGAAAAAAAAAAATAAAATAAAAATTAAAACAAAAAATTTTTTTTAATACTGGCTAATGCAAATTTCAATAGTCTTTTAGTGTATAACGCTAACATTAAAATAGTAATAAAAATTAAAAATTAATAAAAACAATATTTTTTTTTCTAAAATCCTATTTTTCTATTTCTAGTATTTTCTCCATCCTATGGTAAGGGATATAAAAAGAAATTATAACATTTTCAATTTTCTTGAAAAAAGCAGGCGTAATGTTAATTGAAATTAACATTACTTCTGAATGAAAACGAAAAAATAATTTTCAGTCATATCACAATGATCATTATTAATCGTTATATTAATAAATTCTTTACACAAATGTTATTGCATATTTTCAGGGGTCAGCCGAACTGAGCGTGTATGTTGGGAGTAAACGAATACATATCCTCCATTTTAACAAATTGCCAATGCAATTTTCACAAAAATATTATATGTATGGCCAAAAAATTTGACATAGCGAACATATTTTGATATTTTGAACATGAAAATTTTTACAAATATTCATGGATATGAATTTTTATTGACATTAGGGTGGGGTTGATAGAAATAGAAAAGAATCTTGGAAATACTTTCATAGACTAGAAGTTTCTGAAATTTATGGTGACTTTGTCTTTATATTTTTTATGGAAATATTTATCAAAAATTTCTATTTAATTATATTAATTAAATTATTAGATATTTATGGGAAAATTTGTGTTCTCTTTGGCGCTTCTTCCACGAATATCTTACACTAGTATTTATATAAAGACCCTAACACCCACTGACATGTAAAAAAAAAAACTTGCAACCCAATATGGAATACATACAATTTTTACAGCAAAAAACAAAAAACAAACGTTGTACATCAATGAATATTTCAACATTTCCGCCATGGTTGAGGACATGGATGCCATGGAAATTTAATTAAAACTGACATTTTTCACAACAACACCACAAACGCTATGGCCACGAGTGCCACAACCAATATTACCGGCAACATCAACAACAACAGTTTCAAAATGCAATACAGCACTATAGGGACTACACAACCAAAAAAAAAAAACAAAACAGAAAATTAATATAACACCCCCTTCATTTGAGGGTACATAGTAAATGGCCTACTTAGCCTTTCTGTATAAATAAAATTGTAATACAATGAAATAAGCGGTATATTGGTTATGAAATAGGCAACCATATCATATTATTTTTATAATGATTCTATGTAAATTTTAATATGTGTTTATTTTTCAAAACTGGATAGGCAAATGCTCTGAACGATTCTGCATGACCATATTCTATAAGAAAAGAAAGTGAACAAGTATATACGGCCGTAAGTTCGGCCAGGCCGAATCTTATGTACCCTCTACCATGGACTGCGTAGAAACTTCTACGAAAGACTGTCATCCACAATCGAATTAATAGGGTTGTGGTATCTTAAAACTTCTTAACATCGTTTTCTAAATAGTGAGTTAGTCCATACGTGGAATATATTAGACAAAAGAGGTATGTATAGGTAAGTCTACAAATAATTACAAATCGATATGGACTTTTGCACGGCATGTAGAGAGCCAGAGAAATATGTGGGCTATATACAATTATGAAGTTGATATGGGCCAATTTTTGTGTGTTTGGGGATCGAAATCTGGTGATCGGTTTATATGCGGGCTATAACATATATAACAAGTACGTAAAGTAGAAAGTCGGGCGGGGCCGACTATATCATACCCTAAACCACCCCTACTGAATTAGTAAACATAAGCATTTGTGGGGTATCATTGCTATAGGTTTTGGAGAACATAAAGGGGGATACATGTTTATAGGTGTCTTGTCACAATCTGAGCAGAAATGTCTAATATTACACTGAAGAAAAAGCATGCCCGGTTCCAAAGATTTTGTCTTTACTTTAAAAATGTTAGTATTGATTCCGAGCCAAAGAAGCGGAGAATAAAAGTAAGGATACTTTTAAGACACAATTCTCTTTTATATTTGGGTTTTGTGTACTTGCTTCTAAGAAGCAAATTTTAATTTTTCGCTTTTTCTCTTCATATGCTATCACAGTCCTTTAACGACAACTTTATTTTCCAAATTAAGACTCGACTTCCAGTAGAAGTTATGCTATGTTTCAAGTAAAAAACGTCTTTAAAATAAAGAGTTGAAAAACATGTCCTATATTTGAACGATTTTTTGCTTTGTAGTCAAGATGCAAAAAGACAACAAAATTAAAGACAATTTCATTAAATCTAAAGAATTTTTCTGAATTATTAAAGTCAAGTTGAACTTCGCCCAAACATTTTTTATTTCATGTTATGATACCCATTTTTAAGTGAAATCACTTAATTATAAGGACAATACGACTTCATTGAAGAGTTTATCGACTTTTGGGTAAGGAAAAAAAATTTATATTAGAGAAATGCGTCTTCTATGCTAAGCAAAATTTGCATTCGTATTTTAAGGACATGAAATCTTTGACCTCACGACAATATTTTTTTCAGTGTAGGAGCTATAGTTTATTTTGCACCAAACGAGTTAGTATGCCACTAATATTGAGTCCATTATTAAAACAAGTAAGTAAAGTAGAAGGTCGGGCGGGGCCGACTATATAATACCCTAAACCTCCATTACAGAAGTAGTAATCATAAGCATTTGTGGGGTAACATATAGGTCTGGGAGGTAAACCGCAGTTGCATATTAAAGATCAGATTGACACAAAGCACCCATAGACATGTACCCCTTAACATGTCTATGGGTGCTTTGTGTCAATCTGACTATTGCTCATAGTCAATGTTGCCACGGAAAATGTTCGGTTTACCCTACATGGACAAAAAAGTTCCCTACTTTCCCATACATTCCCAAACAATTTTCCCTACTATATTTTTCGTTAAATTTAAAAAATTTTACAAAACAAAAATGGTTCTAAGTTCTTTATTATCTTAAAACATGAATATGCAACGTATATAACTTAGAATATAAATTTGTATTACCACCACGGTTGCCACAGTTGGTAGAATTCTACACAAATTGGTAATCTTTTTCGTTAAATCTCTATAAAAATAAAATTTTGGAAAAAGTTTCTATAAAAAAAATTTTTGTGAGAAATTTTTCTATAGAAATAAAATTTTGACAATAAATTCTATAGAAATAAAATTTTGAGAAAAAATTCCACAGAAATAAAATTTTGAGAAAATTTTTTATAGAAATAATATTTTGAAAAAAATTTCTATAGAAATACAATTTTGACAAAATGTTCCATAGAAATAAAATGTTGACAAAATTCTCTACAGGAATAAAGTTTACCACACATTGTTAAAGATCAAGCCTTGCCGGCTTCTAATTTCTTCCTCTAGAGCCACCAAAATGTAAAAATTATTACAAATTGTGTTGAGTGAAAATGTCCTACATTATGGCCCTATGTCCCTACAAGACGCTAAATATTAGAAAACCCCTACATATAGGGAATTTCCCCTACTTCTAGCAACACTGGCTGTGTTGATATTGCACCTACGGAGTTAGTATGCCACTAATATTGAGTCCATTATTAAAAAAGAGAAAATCGTTAAATTAGTGTGGGTAATAAATACAAATTTGTAAAAATCAAGCAATATTCTTATGTAAGAGCTACAAGTACGTATAAGAACGATCGGCTAGTACATCAAAATTTGAAATTTGAGTAACATTGGTTAATAAATAAGAATACTATGGTCAAATTTGGGAAAATCGAGCGATGCATATATATGGAAGCTATATCTAAATCTGAACCAATTTGCATAATATTTTGCAGGTTTGACTAATACCACAAAAGGTTACCTTGTGCAAGATTTGAGTAAGATCAGTTACGAAATGAGGCCTGTATGGTCAAACATAAGGTTATTAGGGCCGAATTTTTCAAAATCGGGTGATACATATATGGGAGCTATATCTACATCTGAACCGATTTCGATGAAATTTTGCACATATAGTTAGTACTATAGATGACTGGATCTAGCCAACTTTTAGTAAGATCGGTTAATAAATAAGGGTTCTATGGCCAAATTTGGGATAATCGGGCTATACATATATATGGGAGCTATATCTAAATCTGAACCGATTTCGATGATTTTTTGCACATATAGTTAGTGCTATAGAAGACTACATTTAGCCAAATTTGGGTAAGATCAGTTGATAAATAAGGGTTCTATGGCCAAATTTGGGATAATCCGGCTATACATATATATGGGAGCAATATCTAAATCTGAACCGATTTCGATGATTTTTTTTGCACATACAGTTAGTGCTATAGAAGACTACATTTAGCCAAATTTGGGTAAGATCAGTTGATAAATAAGGGTTTTATGGTCAAATTTAGAAAAATCGGGCGGTTGCACCCTTTATATATATATAAAGGGTGATGAAAAAGTTTACCATGTGCAAAATTTGATGACAAGCGGTTTGTAAAAAAGCGCAACGTGACTCCATTTGTCGAAATCGGGCGATACATATATATGGGAGCTATTTCTAAATTTGATCCGATTTCTTCCAAATTCAATAGCGTTCGTCCTTGTGCCCAAAAAACTCCCTGTACCAAATTTCATCAAAATCGGTTAATAATTGCGACCAGAATCCTGTGAACAACAAATACATGGACAGACGGACGGACACCAAGCGCTAGATCGACTCAGGAGGTGATTCTGAGTCGATCGGTATATATTTTATGGGGTCTAAAATCAATATTTCTGGTAGGCATATTTTTATACCCTCCACCATAGGATGGGGGTATATTAACTTTGTCATTCCGTTTGTAACACATCGAAATATTGCTCTAAGACCCCATAAAGTATATATATTCTGAGTCGTGGTGAAATTCTGAGTCGATCTGAGCAAGTCCGTCCGTCCGTCCGTCTGTTGAAATCAAGCTAACTTCCGAACGAAACAAGCTATCGACTTGAAACTTGGCACAAGTAGTTGTTATTGATGTAGGTCGGATGGTATTGCAAATGGGCCATATCGGTCCACTTTTACGTATAGCCCCCATATAAACGGACCCCCAAATTTGGCTTGCGATTGCTCTAAAAGAAGCAAATTTCATCCGATCAGGCTGAAATTTGGTACATGGTGTTAGTATGCGGTCTCTAACAACCATGCAAAAATTGGTCCACACCGGTCCATAATTATATATAGCTCCATATAAACCGATCCCCGATTTGGCTTGCGGAGCCTCTAAGAGAAGCAAATTTCATCCGATCTGGCTGAAATTCGGTACATGGTGTTGGTATATGTTCTCTAATGACCATGCAAAAATTGGTCCACATCGACCCTAAATATATATAGCCCCCACATAAACCGTTCCCCAGATTTGATCTCCGGAGCCTCTTGGAGGAGCAAAATTCATCCGATCCGGTTGAAATTTGCAACGTGGTCTTAGTATAAGGCCGCTAATAACCATGCCAAAATTTATCCATATCGGTCTATAGTTATATATAGCCGATCCCCAATCACACAAAAATTGCTCCATATCGGTTCATAATCATGGTTGCCACTCGAGCCAAAAAAAATCTACTAACATTTTATTTTTATAGAAAACATTGTCAAAATGTTATTTCTATAGAAAATTTTGTCAAAATTTTATTTCTATAGTAAATTTCGCCAAAATTTTTTTTCTATAGAAAATTTTGACAAAATTTTATTTCTATAGAAAATTTTGTCAAAATTTTATTTCCATAGAAAATTTTGTCAAAAGTTTATTTCTATAGAAAATTTTGTCAAAATTTTATTTCTATAAAAAAAATTTCCAAATTTTATTTCTATAGAAAATTTTGTCAAAATTTTACTTCTATACAAAATGTTGTCAAAATTTTATTTTGTCAAAATTTTATTTCTATAGAAACTTTAAACTTAATTATATACGTATTTAATCGGCCTTTTTAGTTTAAAATATACTACGTATGGATTATGTGGTATATATTACGGTGTTAAGAAGTTTTAAGATACCTTGTCATCGGCTTCAGTAGAAGTTTCTACGCAATCCATGGTGGAGGGTACATAAGCTTCGGCCTGGCCGAACTTACGGCCGTATATACTTGTTTTAACCTAACCTAACCTAAAGTCGATTTATTGCCAAAAATCACTGAAATTCGAAACAAAAAATAGACAAGTTAAATTGTGCTAAAGTAAAAAGTCGAAAATACCGACGTCAAAATTAATTTTTCAGCAACAGCAAAAATCGCAAATCGATTTTTAAAATTTTTCTAAAATTTGGCAAAGTGGGAAAATCGATTTTTCGAAAAGTCAATTTTTCCAACATACAAATAATGGAGAAATTGGTCACCTAAAAAACAAAAAAATCATAGAATAGTGAACTTTTTCAAATTTCGAATGCCGTCCTTTCTACATTCGGAAAAGTCGAACTTTTTCAAAAAAAAAAAAAAAACTAATGATTTTCCCAGTTTGGAAAAAAGTCGGAAAATCAAAAGTCAGTTTATCCAAAAATCATATAGCCAAAAATCACTTATATTCGAAACAAAAAATCGAAAAGTTAAATTGTGCTAAAGTAAAAAGTCGAAAATATCGACGTCAAAAATTAACTTTTCATCAACCGCAAAAATTTTTAATTTTTTTTTAAATTTGCCAAAGTCGAAAATCAATATTTGCAAAAATTCGAAAATCTACCCTTCACATTTTAAGAATGTGAGAAAACCATTTTTTCAGACGAATTGGGAGAATGACAGAGAATAAAAAAGTTGATTCTAGCAAAATTCTAATAGCAAATGTCAACTTTTTTTTTAAATATTTTAAAAAACAACAAGTATATATGGCCGTAAGTTCGGCCAGGCCGAAGCTTATGTACCCTCCACCATGGATTGCGTAGAAACTTCTACTGAAGCCGATGGCAAGGTATCTTAAAACTTCTTAACACCGTAATATATACCACATAATCAATACGTGGTATATTTTAAACTAAAAAGGCCGATTAAATACGTATATAATTAAGTTTAAAGTTTCTATAGAAATAAAATTTTGACAAAATAAAATTTTGACAACATTTTGTATAGAAGTAAAATTTTGACAAAATTTTCTATAGAAATAAAATTTTGACAAAATTTTCTATAGAAATAAAATTTGGAAAAAATTTTTATAGGAATAAAATTTTGACAAAATTTTCTATAGAAATAAAATTTTGACAAAATTATCTATAGAAATAAAATTTTGACAAAATTTTCTATAGAAATAAAATTTTGTCAAAATTTTCTATAGGAAAAAAATTTTGGCGAAATTTACTATAGAAATAAAATTTTGACAATGTTTTCTATGAAAATAAAATGTTAGTAGATTCTTTTTGGCTCGAGTGGCAACCATGATTATGAACCGATATGGACCAATTTTTGTGTGATTGGGGATCGGCTATATATAACTATAGACCGATATGGATAAATTTTGGCATGGTTATTAGCGGCCTTATACTAACACCACGTTGCAAATTTCAACCGGTTCGGATGAATTTTGCTCCTCCAAGAGGCTCCGGAGATCAAATCTGGGGAACGGTTTATGTGGGGGCTATATATATTTATGGGTCGATGTGGACCAATTTTTGCATGGTCATTAGAGAACATATACCAACACCATGTACCGAATTTCAGCCAGATCGGATGAAATTTGCTTCTCTTAGAGGCTCCGCAAGCCAAATCGGGGATCGGTTTATATGGAGCTATATATAATTATGGACCGGAGTGGACCAATTTTTGCGTGGTTGTTAGAGACCATATACAAACACCATGTACCAAATTTCAGCCTGATCGGCAACCATGATTATGAACCGATATGGACCAATTTTTGTGTGATTGGGGATCGGCTATATATAACTATAGACCGATATGGATAAATTTTGGCATGGTTATTAGCGGCCTTATACTAACACCACGTTGCAAATTTCAACCGGTTCGGATGAATTTTGCTCCTCCAAGAGGCTCCGGAGATCAAATCTGGGGAACGGTTTATGTGGGGGCTATATATATTTATGGGTCGATGTGGACCAATTTTTGCATGGTCATTAGAGAACATATACCAACACCATGTACCGAATTTCAGCCAGATCGGATGAAATTTGCTTCTCTTAGAGGCTCCGCAAGCCAAATCGGGGATCGGTTTATATGGAGCTATATATAATTATGGACCGGAGTGGACCAATTTTTGCGTGGTTGTTAGAGACCATATACAAACACCATGTACCAAATTTCAGCCTGATCGGATGAAATTTGCTTCTCTGGGAGCAATCGCAAGCCAAATTTGGGGGTCCGTTTATATGGGGGCTATACGTAAAAGTGGACCGATATTTTTGCATGGTTGTTAGAGACCGCATACTAACACCATGTACCAAATTTCAGACTGATAGGGTGAAATTTGCTACTTTTAGAGCAATCGCAAGCCAAATTTGGGGGTCCGTTTATATGGGGGCTATACGTAAAAGTGGACCGATATGGCCCATTTGCAATACCTTCCGACCTACATCAATAGCAACTACTTGTGCCAAGTTTCAAGTCGATAGCTTGTTTCGTTCGGAAGTTAGCGTGATTTCAACAGACGGACGGACATGCTCAGATCGACTCAGAATTTCACCACGACTCAGAATATATATACTTTATGGGGTCTTAGAGCAATATTTCGATGTGTTACAAACGGAATGACAAAGTTAATATACCCCCATCCTATGGTGGAGGGTATAAAAACTCGATGTTTGTAGAACATTTTGAAAAAAAAATTTCCAAAATTTAAATAGTCGGAAATCAGCGCTTTCAAATTTCTACAAAAGTAAACTTTTGCTAAAAAAAAAAAAAAAAAACGAAAATCTCGTAAAAATTGGAAAAGTCAGAAAATCGATTTTCTTTTGGAAAAATCGAAAATCGACTCTTAAAATTTTTAGGAAGTGGAAACATCAATTAATCGCATTCAAATCCCTACATTCTTACCTGAGTAGTAACAAGGGACACTTATATGTATTACAGTGTAAATGAGAGGGAACTTCCGAACAAAAAAAAAAAAAACAAAAAAACAAGTATATACAGCCGTAAGTTCGGCCACGCCGAATCGTATGTACCCTCCACCATGGATTGCATAGAAAGTTATACTAACGACTATCATCCACAATCGAATTACTTGGGTAGTGGTAACACTCGCCAATGGCAAGAGCCGTAAGTTCCGCCAGGCCGAATCTTATGTACCCTCCACTATGGATTGCGTAGACACTTCTACTAAAGAATTACTTGGGTTGTGGTAATACTTGCCGATGGCAAAGTATATTAAAACTTCTTATCATCGTCTTCTAAATTGTAAATTAATCCATATGTGGTATATAGTAGACAAAAAAAGGTATATATAGGTAACCGATATGATCTCTTGACCGGTAATTAGAGAGCCAGATTGAAATATGGGAATTGCTTTATATGAGGATTATATACAATTATGAACCGATACGGATCATTTTTTTGTGTGATTGAAGATCGGTTAGGTTAGGTTAGATTAAAGTTGTAGCCCGATTAAGATTCAGGCTCACTTAGACTATTCTGTCCATTGTGATACCACATTCACTAAAAGTACCTATTACATATGGGCACTTCTACTTTTAACCGCTGGACCTTCTCGATTATTTTTCTTCGCTGAACCAACCAGATTGTTCCAAAAACATTAGCAGACTGCTTAAGTTAACGTTTTCCAGATCCGCCAGTAATCTGAAGCTATATGCTCCTAAAAGTTGCTTGCGCGTTACACAAAATGCAGGACATTCGCACAAGAGGTGTTTAATTGATTCTTTTTCCTCCGCATCATGACAGCTCGTACAATCGTCATTATACTTCGCGCCTATAGTTTTTGCAAAATCTCCTATCAGGCAGCGACTCGTTATAGCAGATATCAGGAGTGATATCTGACGTTTAGAGAACATTAGCATATCTAGTGTGCGGTTTAAGTTGAAATGGGGCCATATTTGTTTGGTGTCGTTACAACCCCTGCAATTCTCCCATCGAACATTTGCCATCATAACAGCCTTCTCACGCAGTAAGAGCTTGCAGGTAGCTAGGGCCATACCAACAAATTCTAGTTCCACTGGAATATGTAAGGTAGTCCATAGCCTTGCCAACTCATCCGCTTCGCAGTTCCCCGGTATGTTCCTATGGTCAGGCACCCATGTTAGGTGAATATTGTACTGCTCAGCCATCTCATTGAGAGATTTGCGGCAGTCGATGGCCGTTTTCGAGTTGAGAAACACAGAGTCCAAGGATTTTATTGCAGGTTGACGGTCTGAGTATATATTAATGCCCACATATTTTGGAAAATTACTTCTCAGCCAATTCGCCACCTCTCTTATTGCTAATATTTCAGCCTGAAAAACACTACAGTGATTAGGTAATCTTTTCGCTATTCGAAGTTCCAGATCATTAGAATATACTCCGAACCCCACTTGTCCATCCAATTTGGAGCCATCAGTGTAGAAATCTATATATTCTTTATTCCCCGGGGTCTGTGTGCACCACGCCTCACTGTTGGGGATTAGAGTCTCAAACTTTTTGTCGAAAAGTGGATCCGCCAACGTGTAATCCACTACGTTAGGCACATCTGGCATTTTTTTGAGGACCGAACTGTGACCGTAACTTTTTTCCGACCACAGCGATAGCTCGCGCAACCGCACAGCCGTTGTTGCAGCTGACTGTTTGGCCAAAATGTCTAAAGGCAATAGATGCAATATGACTTTAAGGGAATTTGTTCCTGTCTTGCTGAATGCGCCTGAAATACACAAACACGCCATACGCTGAACTTTATCTAAACAAGTCGGTTTCTGAAGTGCTGGCCACCAGACTACAACACCATATAGCATTATAGGTCTAACCACTGCCGTGTATAGCCAATGCACAATTTTTGGTTTTCGGTTTATCTGAGGGCTATATAAAACTATATGGGCCAAGTTTGGCATTGTTGTTAACGCCCATATATACTAGCACAATGTACAAATTTCAACCGAATCGGATGAAATATGGCTCCTCCAAGAGGCATCGGTGGTCAAATCTGGGGATCGGTTTATATAGGGGCTATATATAATTACACGCAAAGAAAAAAAATGTTTGGAAAACGTGTACCGAAAACGTTTTTCTTTTATTAGAGTTTTTTGAATTGCTTCGAAAAGTATACACTTTTATCACCAAAAAAGTTCGTTTGTTACAAAATTTTTATTTTTTCAGTAAAAAAAGTTATTTTTGAACCAACAACACAGTCCATTTCGTTTATATCAAACACTGTTCTTTTCTAAATTTAGGTATTTAATAAGACACATTTTACAGTTCATAGTAAAAATTTAATATAGTAGAATGTAATGTTGAAAATTTTTTTCGGAATCTTCCGATCATATCTGGAATATATGTAAAAAAAAAAAAAACTTTGGTCGAAGCAGGGATCGAACCCACGACCCTTGGCATGCAAGTCAGACGTAGCAACCACTGCTCCACGGTGCCCAACTAAATGTATTTTTCTGTTAAATAAACTTTGTTTAATCGGCTCGTGGGCGCCGCAAGCTATGCTATATAAATATAACTTAGTTAGATGGGTAATTGTCTATTGATGACAATGATCGCTACATGGCTCAGTGGATAGTGTGTTGGCTTACAAATTGCATGGTCCGCGGTTCGATTCTCCGTCCAGGCGAAAGGTAAAAAAAAAATTTAAATTTTATAAAATCATATAATTTCTTCTACATTGTTTGTGTTACAGAAAAATGTGCTAAGAACTAAAAAACTTCGTGGAAGTGGGAAAGATGTGAGGGAAAATGCAATTAGCCAAAAAAAAATTTTTTTGAGTTAGTCTTTATGAAATTGTTTTTACATCCTGGAAAAGAATATACGTTTATCACAAAAAAATATACTTTTCTTCCAAATACACTTCCTTTCAACGAAAAGCAAATGAGAAACGAACTTTGTTTGTCTAAAATTTCGTTTGGGAGGAAAGAATTATTTTTTTGCGTGTATGGACCGATATATACTAATTTTTGCATGGCTATTAGTGTCCATATACTTACACAAAATACAAAATTTCAACTGAATCGAATGAAATTTACTCCATCAAGAGGCTCCAAAACCAAATCTGGGGATCGATTTATATGGGGGCTATATATAATTATGGACCGATATGGAGCAATTTTGACATGGTAGTTAGAGACTATATACTAACACCACGTACCAAATTACAACCGGATAGGATAAATCCACCAAGAGGCTCCGGAGGTAAAATTTGGGAATCGGTTTATATGGGGGCTATCTATAACTAAGGACTGATATGGACCAATTTTTGCGTGGTTGTTAGAGACCATATATTAACACCATGTACAAAATTTCAACCGGATCGGATGAATTTTGCTCCACTAAGAGCCTCCAGATATAAAATCTGGGGATCGGTTTATATGGGGGCTATATATAATTATAGACCGATATGGACCAATTTATGCATGGTTGTTAGAGTTCACATACTAACACCACGTACCAAGTTTCAAATGGGACGAATGAATTTTTCTCCTCCAAGAGGGTCCGAAAGTCAAATCTGGAGGTCGGTTTATATGGGGGCTTTACGTAAAAGTGGTCCGATATTGCCCATTGGCAATACCATCCGACTTACATGAATAACATCTACTTGTGCCAAGTCGATAGCTTATTTCGTTCGGAAGTTAGCGTGATTTCAACAGTAGGACGGACGGGGTCTTAGACCAATATTTCGATGTATTATAAAATGAATGACAAAGTTAATATTCCCTCCATCATACACGCAAAAAAATAATTCTTTCCTCCCAAACGAAATTTTAGACAAACAAAGTTCGTTTGTCAGTTGCTTTTCGCTGTAAGGAAGTGTATTTGGAAGAAAAGTATATACTTTTTGTGATAAACGTTTATTCTTTTCCAGGATGTAAAAACAATTTCATAAAGACAAACTACAAAAAAACAATGTTTTCTTGCTCATTGCATTTTCCCTCACACATCCACGGGGTTTTTTATTTCTTAACACCTTTTCCTGTAATACCAACAATGTAGAAGAAATTATACGATTTTATAAAATTTTAAAATTTTTTTACCTTTTGCCTGGACGGTGAATCGAACCGCGGACCATGCACTTTGTAAGCCAACACACTAACCACTGAGCTATGTACCTGTTATGGTCATCAATAGATAAATATCCATATAAGTTATATTTATATAGCATAGCTTGCGGCGCCCACGAACCGAATAAACAAAGTTTATTTAACAGAAACAAACATTTAGTTTGGCACCGTGGAGCAGTGGTTGCTACGTCCGACTTGCATGCCAAGGGTCGTGGGTTCGATCCCTGCTTCGACCAAAGTTTTTTTTTTTGGTTTTTTTTTTACATATGTTCGGAAGATTCCGAAAAAAATTTCAACATTACATTGTAGTATATTAAATTTTGAACTGTAAAATGTGTCTTATTAAAGACCTAAAGTCAGAAAAGAACAGCGTTTGATATAAACGAAATGGACTGTGTTGTTGTTTCAAAAATAACTTTTTTTATTGAAAAAATAAAAATTTTGTAACAAACGAATTTTTTTGGTGATAAAAGTTTAAAATTTTCGAAGCAATTCAAAAAACTCTAACAAAAGAAAAACGTTTTCGGTACACGTTTTCCAAACGTTTTTTTTTCTTTGCGTGTATGGTGGAGGGAATAAAAATGATATAGCAGCCTCTGTCTGACTTTAATA
This sequence comes from Haematobia irritans, assembly GCF_050003625.1. NCBI lineage: Eukaryota > Metazoa > Arthropoda > Insecta > Diptera > Muscidae > Haematobia > Haematobia irritans. The sequence goes on from NC_134398.1 coordinate 20,455,581, forward strand.
CTGTTTGACTTGTATTTTCTATTAATTTGCTTATTTATACGCGTCTCCTTTAATTGAACACACACACACACACACCTCATTTGGGGTTTTGTTGAAATTCCGGCAAAAGACTATAATAACGGAAATATTGCCATTACAGAGCAATGATACTTTTCAACAATATTCCTTCGGTTCACCAAATACAACAATGTCCTGTTACAAATAGCAACATAACCAATATTACATCGAAACATCGAACAATACCAACAACTACACTACAACAACTTCACTAACAATACCAACACAGATAATATTTTCATTTAATTAACACCTACACCTGTAAAAGGTCCAACTGGTAAACATCAACAAATAACCAAACATGTTTAACACCCTACTTCACCACATCAATGCAATGATCATGTGTTGGGGCATTTCACCCAAAATGAAGGCAAAGGATATTGGCTGAACTACAGGAAATGAAGTCGCCGGTTGTCGGCAACCGGTCACCATCATTGACCAGCAGAAACAAATAATGGTAGGTGTTACAAATAATTGGTTGTGTCAGTAAACTCAATTCAATTATTATGGACATTGGATAAATGTCCATCTATATTAGGTCAGATCGATGTTCTGAACTGAACTCTTTTCAACAAAAGAAAAATTAATAAGAATTAAATAAATGTTAAAAAATTTAAAACTTTTATAACCAACAACATTTTTTGTTCCAAATTTTTTATTCTTGCAATAACAAAAAAAAAATATTTTAAATTTAATATTGAAGTAGGTAATGTCGGACATTTTTTCTACTACAGATATATTTTTGCTAAATAAAATTTCTTTACAACGACTCGGGGCGCCCAAAAATATAATATAACTGCTTGACTGAATACGTTGCTTGTACAGTTGAAATTCGTGTCAAAAATAATCTACCAAATTTTGTAGAAAATTTTACAAAACAAAAAATGTTTGTTTTGCAAAATTTTATTTCTTAAAATATTTTGTCAAATTTGTATTTCTTTAGAAAATTTGTCAAAACTATTGATAACAAGCTCGAGGTCTGTTTTTATCAATAATTTATTAATTGTAAAAATCAAATTCAGGTCGAATAATTTTGTCAAAATTTTATTTCTATAGAAAATTTTGTCAAAATTTAATTTCTATTGAAACTTTTGTCAAAATTATATTTCTGTAGAAGAGTATGTCAAAATTTTATTTCTACAGAAAAGTTTGTCAAAATTTTATTTCTATAGAAAATTTTGACAAAATTTAATTTCTATTGAAAATTTTGTCAAAATTTTATTTTTATAGACATTTTTTTCAAAAATTTAATTTTATTTCACTTATTTTAGATTATGGATATATAAAAATCTATGGCTTAAATCGAAAATATATTAAATCTAGTTTCATTAGAAAATTATGTAACATTTTTTCAAAATTGTATTTCTATAAAAAATTTTGTTAAAATTAAAAATTAAAATGTTGTCAAAATTTTATTTCATAGAAAATGTTGTCAAAATGTTATTTCTATAGAAAATTTTGTTAACATTTTCTTTTTATAGAAAATTTGGCAAATATTTTTTTGCTATAGAAAAATTTTCAATATTTTATTATATATATAAAAGTCTGTCCAAACTTAGTTTCTCTAGAAAACTTTATCAAAATATTATTTCGATAGAAAGTTTTATCAAAATATTATTTCTGTAGAAAATTTTTCAAAATTTTATTTTGTAAACAATTTTTCAAAATTTTATTTCTATAGAAAATTTTGTCCAAATCGTATTTTGATTGAAAATTTTTTCACAATTTTTTTTCTATAGAAAAATTTTGTAACAATTTTATTTCTCTAGAAACTTTTGTCAAAATTTTATTTCTATAGAAAATGTTATCAAAATTTTATTTCTATAGAAAACTTTGTTAACGTTTTATTTCAATAGAAAATTTTGTTAAAATCTTATTTTTATAGAAAATTTGTCCAATTTTTGTTCTATAGAAAAATGTTCAACATTTTGTTTTTATAGAAAAGTCTGTCTAAACTTAATTTCTATAGAAAACTTTGTGAAAATTTTATTTCTATAGAATATTTGTCAACATTTTAATTTTATTTCATTTATTTTTGTCTATGGATATATAAAATCCTTAGCGACTATGACTTACATCTAAAAATATATTAAATCTAATTTGATTAGAAATTTATAGAAGATTTTTTTTCAAAATTTTATTCCCATAGAAAATTTTGTCAACATTTTATTTCTATAGAAAATTTTGTCAAAATTTTATTTCTATAGAAAATTTTGTCAAAATTTTATTATTATTGAAAATTTTGATGAAATTTTATTTTTATAGAAAATTCTGTCTAAGCTTAATTTCTAAAGAAAATGTTGTCAAAATTTTCATTCCATTCCATTTATTTCAGTCTATGAATATATAAAAATCTTTACAGACTATGATTTACATCTAAAAATATATTAGATCTAATTTGACTAGAAATTTATAGAAGATTTTTTTTTTCAAAATTTTATTCCCATAGAAAATTTTGTCAAAATTGTATTTCTATAGAAAATTTTGTCAAAATTTTATTTCTATAAAAAATTTTGCAGAAATTTTATTTCTATAGAAAATTTTGTTAAAATTTTATTTCTCTATAAAATTTGGTCAAAATTATATTTCTATAGAATATTTTGTCAAAATTGTATTTCTATAGAAAATTTTATTCTCATAAAAAATGTTGTCAAAATTTTATTCCCATAGAAAATTTTGTCAAAATTTTATTTCTATAGAAAATTTTGTCAAAATTTTATTTTTGTTGAAAATTTTGCAGAAATTTTATTTCTATAGAAAATTTTGTCAAAATTTTATTTCTATAGAAAATTTTGTCAACATTTTATTTCTATATAAAATTTTATTCTCATAAAAAATGTTGTCAAAATTTTATTCCCATAGAAAATTTTGTCAAAATTTTATTTCTATAGAAAATTTTGTCAAAATTTTATTTTTGTTGAAAATTTTGCAGAAATTTTATTTCTATAGAAAATTTTGTCAAAATTTTATTTCTATAGAAAATTTTGTCAAAATTTTATTTTTGTTGAAAATTTTGCAGAAATTTTATTTCTATAGAAAATTTTGTCAACATTTTATTTCTATATAAAATTTTGTCAAAATTATATTTTTATAGAAAATTTTGTCAAAATTTTATTTTTATAGAACATTTTGTAAAAATTTTATTAATATAGAAAATTTTGTCCAAATTTTATTTCTATGGAAAATTTTGACAAAATTTATTTTTCTATATAAAATTTTGTAAAAAAAATTATTAGTGGGTTATCATTGAAATACTTTTCGGAAATAAACCATATTTCAATATTTAAGAAAAAAAAAAAAACAAAGGGGTACATGTTTGCGGTAGCTTTATCTCAATCTGAACAGGAACTACTGAAATCAGCAGCTTTACTTTACTCAGGCTTTTATTCTGATCCTATTGATATCGATACATATGACAAATATTTTTATTAGGTAAAGGGTTGCTAGCCTTCAATATTAAGGTAACTTTATTTCGTTTATAAAAATTAATTATAGTATTTTACATAAGCCAATGTACATATATACGTGAATATAATAGAATGTTAAAAAAACACATTACAACTATCATCAGCACTTTAATGCGGTCATGGATATGTATTTGTAAATATTTTTCTTTTTTTTGTCATTGAGTGTTTTTTGTGTGTGTGTTTTTTTTTTGTTATGTTCGCAATACCTCCTTTTCACTTGAATAACATTTCTATTTAATTAAAATATAATTTATGGCATTTTTAATAACTTACACATATAGCAAAACATACGTATACATACATCAATTTAATAATCACAAACATGGCTAGTAGGTGTCGGTGTATATAAACATTCATAGTGTGTGTGGGTGTACGCATACATACATGTATGTATAAAATATTGTAAGCTTATTGTTTTGTCATTCACTCATTCGTTCACTTACTACTCCACTTTTGAAATTAATTAAACATTACTCATACGCCATATGGCATTAGCAGAAATTTTTCATAATGTATTGGGCATATGTTATATGTAAAATACGAAATTGTTTATACCTAACAAGTTAATAAATTTTATATTTCGTGTAAACAGAGAAGGGCTCATCATTACACACACACACGTTCGAACACAAACACCCATCTACACACACATACACAGATATCTGTTTATGTATACTCGAATTCTATATTCATTTATGAATATCGAGTGTAATAATACAAATGGATATTAGGTCCATCATAAAATGTGATGAGTGTCATGTTTAATAACAAACAATGGAAAAATAAACTCCCATACATAATTCGTAAAATAGTACATACAAATCCCAACACATACAAATCAACATCAAACAGCCTGGTAAATATTTTATATTTTTAAATGGAAGTTGCTTTGTTCAGCTAAAAATATGATATCTTCAGCAAATGACTGAACTACAAAAATATATGGGTGTTTCCTTACGAGTGTGACGGTGAGCCTTGAAATTTGGCCTAACATTTCCAAAGTCTGCAAATCTATTTGGAGTGTACCCTTAAAACACTAGCCCCTATGGGTATGAGGTTTGCCACTTTTAATTTCGGAATTGGGTTGCAATCTGCCAAATGACTACCAAAATTGTAAGAAAATATTAAAATCTACCAAATTAAAAGAAAAATATTATTTTGAAGTGGTTTTAACAACTTCAAATATTTTTTTTTTCGAAAGGAATGTTCTATTACGTTATTTTAGAAGTTTATGATATATTTTTGTCTCTCCTACTAGCGAAAATTTTTTTTGTGTATAAATATGCCTTGAATTGTAAATGTGTCAAATTTTAAATATAATAAGAATTTTATCTGCACCATCAAGGGAAATTTACAAATTCTACAAAAAAGTAGGTCTCATAATGGACCTTGATAGTATGATCTAGCGAAAACTAAAATTTTTAAAGATATTGAATATATTGAAAATTTTGTCAAAATTTAGGTTTAGGTTAGGTGGCAGCCCGATGTATCAGGCTCACTTAGACTATTCAGTCCATTGTGATACCACAGTGGTGAACTTCTCTCTTATCACTGAGTACTGCCCGATCCATGTTAAGCTCAATAACAAGGGACCTAATTTTTATAGCCGAGACCGGCTATAATAACGGCGTTCCACATTGCAGTGAAACCACTTAGATAAGCTTTGAAAAACTCAGAAATGTCACCAGCATTACTGAGGTGGGATAATCAACCGCTAAAAATTTAACTGCAATAGAAAATTTAGTCAAAATTGTTATTTCTATAGAATACTTAGTCAAAATTTTTACTTCTATAGAAAATTTTTACTTGTATAGACATTTTTTCAAAATTATATTTCTCTAGAAAATTTTTACAAAATTTTATTTTTCTAGAAAATTTTTCTCAAAAATTTATTTCTATTGAAAAATTTCTCACAATTTTATTTCCATAGAATTTTTTTTTCAAAATTCTATTTTTCAGAAAATTTTGACAAAATTTTATTTATTTTTATTTATTTTATAAAAGTTCGTCAACGATTTATTTCTATAGAAAATTTGAACAAAATTTAATTTCTATAGAAAATTACAGTTTTAGTTCTATAGAAAATTTTTTCAATATTTTATTTCTGTCGAAAATTGTGTCAAAATTTTATATCTTTAAAAAATGTTGTCATTTTGTTTTATAGAACATTTTGTCAGAATTTTAATTTTAAGAAAACCTTATTTCTATAAATTTTTTTTTTCAAAATTTTATTTCCAAATAAAATTTTGTCAAAAATTTTATTGCTATAGAAAGTTTTGACAAAACTTCATTTCAATTGAAAATTTTCTCAAAATTTTATTTCTACAGAAAATTTTATTTCTATAGAAAATTTTGTCAAAATTTTATTTCTATAGAAAATTTTATCAAAATTTTATTTCTGTAAAAAATTATGTCAATATTTTAATTCTATTGACAATTTTGTCAAACTTTAATGTCTATAGAAATTTTTGTCAAAATTTTATTTCTATAGGAATTTTTTTTCAGAATTATGTAAATTTTGTCAACATTTTATTTTTATAGAAAATTTTCTGCAAATAGAAAAATTTCTGAAAATTTTATTTCTATAGAAAATGTTGTAAAAATTTTATTTCTATTGAAAATTTTGTAAAAATTTTATTCCTATAGAATTTTTATACCCTCCACCATAGGATCATTCCGTTTGTAACACATCGAAATATTGCTCTAAGACCCTATAAAGTATATATATTCTGGGTCGTGGTGAAATTCTGAGTCGATCTGATCATGTGTCGTGGTGAAATTCTGAGTCGATCTGAGCATGTCCGTCCGTCCGTTCGTCCGTCTGTTGAAATCACGCTAACTTCCGAAGGAAACAAGCTATCGACTTGAAACTTGGCACAAGTAGTTGTTATTGATGTAGGTCGGATGGTATTGCAAATGGGCCATATCGGTCCACTTTTACGTATAGCTCCCATATAAACGGACCCCCAAATTTGGCTTGCGATTGCTCTAAGGGAAGAAAATTTCTTCCGATCCGGCTGAAATTTGGTACATGATGTTAGTATATAGACTCTAATAAGCATACAAAAATTGGTCCACATCGGTCCATAATTATATATAGCCCCCATATAAACCGATACCCCGATTTGGCTTGCGGAGCCTCTAAGAGAAGCAAATTTCATCCGATCCGGCTGAAATTTGGTACATGGTGTTAGTATATGGTCTCTAATGAGCATGCAAAAATTGGTCCACATCGGTCCATAATTATATATAGCCCCCATATAAACCGATCCCCCGATTTGGCTTGCGGAGCCTCTAAGAGAAGCAAATTTCATCCGAATCGGCTGAAATTTGGTACATGGTGTTAGTATATGGTCTCTAACAACCATGCCAAAAGTGGTCCGTATCAGTCCATAATCACTTATAGCCCCCATATAAACCTATCCCGAGATTTGGTTTTGGAGCCTCTTGGAGGAGCAAATTTCATCCGAGTGTGTTGAAATTTGTGGATGACAGTCTTTCGTAGAAGTTTCTACGCCATCCATGGTGGAGGGTACATAAGATTCGGCCTGGCCGAACTTACGGCCGTATATACTTGTTTTTGTATTGTTATACTATGTAGTTATTTCATATGTTGTAGTATAAGATTATGTTTGAAAATAAAGTTGAGTTCATTTCAGCAGAAAGCTTATTATTATTTACATCGCATGCATACCAATTTTATTTCTACAGAAAATTTACTTAAAATTTTATTGTTATAGAATATTTGCTCAAAATTTTATTTCTATGGAAAATTTTTACAAAATTTTATTCTTGTAGAAAATTTTGTCAAAATATTATTCCTATAGAAAATTTTTATATCTAGACCCTCAAAAAAATTCGCTTCTGTAACATATACCCCAAACACATTTTGCTTATATATTTTCAGGAATGATCCAAACAAAATATTGTTTGTCTTGTTCAAACATATTATGTTTCACCTTAGGGCATACACTGGTAGTAACAAATTTTAATGAAATTTTCTTTTGTGTGGATATATTTTTAATGTGCCAATTGGTTACTTCCATTATTTTACTTGCAGCATATTCTCGAGGTCTCTCTTTCTAAACACATATAAGTTTATAGGTTATTTCCAAATTAATATATGTTTGCATCTAAGCATTTTATTTTTACAAACATTTTATGTCCCATACATAATATGTTTTAACATATTAACATATATCTCACAAACATATTATGCTTGTTTATAAACATTTTATGCTTGCACTTAAAAATATTGTGTTAAAAATTTTGAGTTGCAAACATATGAAAAACAATCTTTTTCTTCCGTGTATAGAATTTTTTTTTTTCTACAGAAAAATGTTCTCCATTTTACTTCTACAGAACATTTTGTCAAAAATTTATTTTCATAGAAAATTTTATTTCTCTGTAAAATTTTCTCAAATTTTTATTTCTAGAGAAAATGTTGTCAAATTTGTATTTCTGTAGAAAACTGGAGTACCTCTTAGTTAGTGAGATTTTTTTTCAAAATCTACCAAAACTTCAAGAATTGTACCAAACTACTCAACAGTAAAAAATCTACGATTTTTGGTATAATTTCTCAGCTTTACACAAAGAAAAATATGTTGATTTATTTACATCCAAAACTTGCAGAATTATTTCCAAAAAAAGCAGCGAATTAGCACCAGTGTAAGTTGTCACCAAAGTATGCATTCTCCTGACTATGTTTATTGAAGGTATACAAAAGATGCTCGCTGAAAATTTCATCATGGTGATAGTTTTTATACCCTCCACCATAGGATGGGGGTATATTAACTTTGTCATTCCGTTTGTAACACATCGAAATATTGCTCTAAGACCCCATAAAGTATATATATTCTGGGTCGTGGTGAAATTCTGAGTCGATCTAAGCATGTCCGTCCGTCCGTCCGTCCGTCCGTCCGTCCGTCCGTCCGTCCGTCTGTCCGTCTGTCCGGCTGTCCGTCCGTCTGTGGAAATCACGCTAACTTCCGAACGAAACTAGCTATCGACTTGAAACTTGGCACAAGTAGTTGTTATTGATGTAGGTCGGATGGTATTGAAAATGGGCCATATCGGCCCACGTTTACGTATAGCCCCCATATAAACCGATCCCCAAATTTGGCTTGCGGAGCCTTCCGGAGCAGCAAAATTCATCCGATCCGGTTGAAATTTGGTACGTGGTCTAAGTATACGGTCTCTAACAACCATGCAAAAATTGGTCCATATCGGTCCATAATTATATATAGCCCCCATATAAACCGATCCCCAGATTTGACCTCCGGAGCCTCTTGGAGGGGCAAAATTCATCCGATCCGGTTGAAATTTGGTACCTGATGTAAGTATACGGTCTCTAACAACCATGCAAAAATTGGTCCATATCGGTCCATAAATATATATAGCTCCCATATAAACCGATCCCCAGATTTGACCTCCGGAGCCTCTTGGAGGAGCAAACTTCATCCTACCCGATTGAAATTTGGTACGTGGTGTTAGTATATGGTCTCTCATAACCATGCAAAAACTGGTCCATATCGGTCCATAATTATATATAGCTCCCATATAAACCGATCCCCAGATTTGACCTCCGGAGCCTCTTGGAGGGGCAAAATTCATCCGATCCGGTTGAAATTTCGTACCTGATGTTAGTATATGGTCTCTAACAACCATGCAAAAATTGGTCCATATCGGTCCATAAATATATATAGCTCCCATATAAACCGATCCACAGATTTGACCTCCGGAGCCTCTTGGAAGAGCAAACTTCATCCTACCCGATTGAAATTGGGTACCTGATGTTAGTATACGGTCTCTAACAAGCATGCAAAAATTGGTCCATATCGGTCCATAATTATATATAGCTCCCATATAAACCGATTCCCAGATTTGAACTCTGGAGCCTCTTGGATGAGCAAAATTCATCCGATCCAATTGAAATTTAGTACGTGGTGTTAGTATATGGTCTCTAACAACCATGCAAAAATTGGTCCATATCGGTCCATAATTATATATAGCTCCCATATAAACCGATCCCCAGATTTGATCTCCGGAGCCTCTTGGAGGGGCAAAATTCATCCGATCCGTTTGAAATTGGGTACCTGATGTTAGTATACGGTCTCTAACAAGCATGCAAAAATTGGTCCATATCGGTCCAAAATTATATATAGCTCCCATATAAACCGATCCCCAGATTTGACCTCCGGAGCCTCTTGGAGGAGCAAAAGTCATCCGATGCGGTTGAAATTTGGTACATTTCGTTAGTATATGGCCTCTAACAGCCATGTAAAAATTGTCAAATTTTATTACTATAGAAAGTTTTGTCAAAATTTCATTTCTATAGAAAGTTTTGTAAAAAGTTTATTTCTATAGCAATGTTTGCCAACATTTTATTTCCATAGAAAATTTTGTCAAAATTTTATTTCTATAGAAAATTTTGTAAAAAATTTATTTCTGTAGAAAATTTTGTCAACATTTTATTTCTATAGAAAATTTTGTCAACATTTTATTTCTATAGAAAATTTTGTCAAAATTTTATTGCTATAGAAAATTTTGTCAACATTTTACTTCCATAGAAAAGTTTGTCAACATTTTATTTCTATAGAAAATTTTGTCAAGTTTTTATTTCTATAGAAAATTTTGTCAAAATTTTATTTCTATAGAAAATTTTGTCAAACTGAATTATATACGTATTTAATCGGCCTTTTTTTTGTTTAATATACCCCTTATGGACTAACTTACAATTTAGAAGACAGTGTTAAAAAGTTTTGCGATACCTTGCCATCGGCAAGTGTTATCGCAACCCAAGTAATTCGATTGTGGATGACAGCCTTTAGTAGAAGTTCCTACGCAATCCATGGTGGAGGGTACATAAGATTCGGCCTGGCCGAACTTACGGCCGTATATACTTGTTCATTATATATTTGATTATAGACTTTAGGCTTTCACCAAGTGTGCAATGGCCTATAAGGCCAGATATTTAGCCTTAGATAAATATCTGGAAATGCTATACTAGCCTTGCAACATCAATCAATAAAACATGGAATATTTTAGTAAATTCATATATTTGCAGGAAATGCATCGCCACCACAAATGTCACCATGGATATCCTCAATTTTTGTGGGACGATATTGCAACAACCACTGACCAATTGCAAATAGTGAATTAATAAATTATTGATAGCTCAAAATGGACTAAAATAGGACTGCAGAAAATAACAAAATTGCAATTTACTATACAAAATATTTTTTTTTAATTCACACATCGAATATGTATGAATTCTAATGTGCCATTACTTATAGTGCAAAATTTTTGTTTTACTTGGAAATTTAAAATGTAAAAGGGATTTTTATTCCATTCCATAATAGGATGGGGGCTATACTATTGACAATCTATATGGTTGCTGTCATGCTATTTGGCCCCATATACTATTTGGACAGTTTTTTTTTTTTTTAGAAAACTGCGATACAACTTGGGAGTTTTATACAATCCACCATAGAATACGGAGGTATATTAACTTTGTCATTCCGTTAGTAACACATCAAAATACTGAACCCATGAAGTATATATAGTCTGCACTCAAAAAAAATGTTTACTTAGACACAAATATTTTGACCTTATCTCACAGATTTTGGTATTGATTCCGAAGTAACGATTAGGTTTTTTAATATAAAGACATTTTTTAGGGACCTATGTAGCTTTATATTTCGGATCAATAAAATTAATTGATTAATGGTTAATATAATAGATACTTCAAAGTAATAAATGTTTTCTTAGTTCAAAAAAAAAAAAAAACTTTAAATCAAAGATGCTAAATTAACTTAAATCAAAAGAACCAATATTACATTTATTATAAAGCCAATTTCTTTACATCAAAAATATGTTTCATAACTTTAAGGAAAATTTGCCTTATTTTAGAGACATACGACTTAAATATTTTCTATAGAAATTAATTTTGACATGAGTCACTATAGCAAAAAAAAAAAAAATCGATAAAATTATTTATAGAACAAAAATTTTGGCAAAATTTTCTATATAAAAATTGACAAAATTTTCTGTAAAAAACGTTGACAAAATTTTTTTTTAGAAAATTTTCTAAATAAATAAAAATTTGGCAAAAACTTTCTTTAAACATATGCTTTCTATAGAAGTAAAATTTTGACAAAATTTTCTATAGAAGTAAAACTAAACAAAAAACTGCCAGTGCCACTTTCCTTCTAATATTATTCTTATTATATACTATAAGTCAAATTTTGAAAATAAATAAATAAAACATTTTCTACAAAAATAATATTTTGGAAAAATTTTCTATAGAAATAAAATTTTGACAAAATTTTCTACAGATATAAAATTTTCACAAAATTTTCTGTAGAAATAAAATTTTTACAAGATTTCCAATAAAATAAAATTTTGACAAAATTTTCTATACTAATAATATTTTAACAAAATCTTCTATAGAAATAAAATTTTGACACAATTTTCTATAAAATGCTTTAAGAGAAAACTTTCTAAAATAAATTTCTAAAAATAAAATTTTGATAAAATTTTCTATAGAAATAAAATTTTGACAAAATTTTCTATACAAATAAAATTTTGACAAATTTTTCTATTAAAAAATTTACAAAATTTTTTATAAAAAATGTTGACAAAATTTTCTATAATTTTTTTTTGAGAAAATTTTCTAAATAAATAAAAATTTTACAAAATTTTCTTTAAACATATACTTTCTATAGAAGTAAAATTTTGACAAAATTTTCTATAGAAATAAAATTAAAAAAAAATCTGTTGCCAATGCTACATTTCCTTCTAATATTATTCTTATATTATACTATAAGTTAAATTTTGCAAATAAATAAATAAAATATTTTCTACAAAAATAATATTTTGGAAAAATTTTCTATAGAAATATAATTTTGACAAAATTTTCTACAGAAATAAAATTTTCACAAAATTTTCTGTAGAAATAAAATTTTTACAAGATTTCCAATAAAATAAAATTTTGACAAAATTTTCTATACTAATAATATTTTAACAAAATCTTCTATAGAAATAAAATTTTGACACAATTTTCTATAAAATGCTTTAAGAGAAAAATTTCTAAAAAAAATTTCTAAAAATAAAATTTTGATAAAATTTTCTATAGAAATAAAATTTTGACAAAATTTTCTATACAAATAAAATTTTGACAAAATTTTCTATTAAAAAATTTACAAAATTTTCTATAAAAAACGTTGACAAAATTTTCTATAATTTTTTTTTTGAGAAAATTTTCTAAATAAATAAAAATTTTACAAAATTTTCTTTAAACATATACTTTCTATAGAAGTAAAATTTTGACAAAATTTTCTATAGAAATAAAATTAAAAAAAAATCTGTTGCCAATGCTACATTTCCTTCTAATATTATTCTTATATTATACTATAAGTTAAATTTTGCAAATAAATAAATAAAATATTTTCTACAAAAATAATATTTTGGAAAAAATTTTCTATAGAAATAAAATTTTGACAAAATTTTCTACAGAAATAAAATTTTCACAAAATTTTCTGTAGAAATAAAATTTTTACAAGATTTCCAATAAAATAAAATTTTGACAAAATTTTCTATACTAATAATATTTTAACAAAATCTTCTATAGAAATAAAATTTTGACACAATTTGCTATAAAATGCTTTATGAGAAAAATTTCTAAAAAAATTTATAAAAATAAAATTTTGATAAAATTTTCTATAGAAATAAAATTTTGACAAAATTTTCTATACAAATAAAATTTTGACAAAATTTTCTATTAAAAAATTTACAAAATTTCAAAAAACAAACCTTGAAAAAATTTTCTATAATGTTTTTTTTTTTGAGAAAATTTTCTAAATAAATAAAAATTTGACAAAATTTTCTTTAAACATATACTTTCTATAGAAGTAAAATTTTGACAAAATTTTCTATAGAAATAAAATTAAAAAAAATTCTATAAAACTTAAAAAAAAAATCTCTGTAGCCAATGCTACTCTTCCTTTAATACTATAAGTCTAATTTTGCAAATAAATAAAACATTTTCTACAAAAATAATATTTTGGAAAAATTTTCTATAGAAATAAAATTTGCACAAAATTTTCTATAGAAATAAAATTTTCACAAAATTTTCTACGGAAATAAAATTTTGACAAAATTTTCTGTAGAAATAAAATTTTCCAATAAAATAAAATTGTGACAAAATTTTCTATACTAATAATATTTTAGTAAAATCTTCTATAGAAATAAAATTTTGGTACAATTTTCTATAAAAACATTTTTGAGAAAAATTTATAAAAAAATTTATAAAAATAAAATTTTGACAAAATTTATAAAAATAAAATTTTGACAAAATTTTCTATAGAAATAAAATTATGACAAAATTTTCTATAGAAATAAAATTTTGACAAAATTTTCTATACAAATAAAATTTTGACAAAATATTCTTTAGAAATAAAATTTTGACAAACTTTTCTATAGAAATAAAATTCTAACAAAATTTTTTTAGAAATAAAATTTGTAAACAAAATTGTCTATATTAACAAAATTTTGATAAAATTGTCTATTGGAATAGAATTTTGATAAAATTTTGTACAGAAATAAAATTTTGACAAAATTTTCTATAGAAATACAATTTTGACAAAAAATAAAGAAAATTCTTCACATTTAGCTTTTATTGATAAGTAAGTTCATTTTAGGGAGCCACCGTGGTGCAATGTTTAGCATGCCCGCCTTGCATACACAAGGTCGTGAGTTCGATTCCTGCTTCGACCGAACACCAAAAAGTTTTTCAGCGGTGGATTTTCCCACCTCAGTAATGCTGGTGACATTTCTGAGGGTTTCAAAGCTTCTTTAAGTGGTTTCACTGCAATGTGGAACGCCGTTCGGACTCGACTATAAAAAGGAGGCCCGTTGTCATTGAGCTTAACATGGAATCTGGCAGCACTCAGTGATAAGAGAGAAGTTCACCAATATGGTATCACAATGGACTGAATAGTCTAAGTGAGCCTGATACATCGGGCTGCCACCTAACCTAACCTAAGTTCATTTTATGCAATACTGTCTAGATTTGTGCTTATGTCGCCATTGTAAAAATTCCTTAAAATAATTGTGACTCATACAATTCCAACTATCACTGCATATTACCATTTTTGAAATAATATAATTTTTCCCACAATTTAATTTCCACATGTCACTTTTATTCATAAATTAATATTATATTATAGGAATTAGATTTTCTTTTTCTATTACTTCCACCTCCATTGCAATGTGGTAATTGACTCTATTCTCCATGATGGTATGAAGCGAATGTTCAATGTCTGTGGCTAAAAGATTAATGTAAAATGGACATTAATATGAATTTCTGGTCTCATTGAATGACTAAAGCTATTAGTGCCATTATTGTCCAATGTAATTACAATATTATGATTATTATTGTTATTAGCATTATTATTGCAGGCAGACAGTAATTGTGCAATAGTGGTCTATAAGTTATGCCCAAAAAAAAACAAAGCTATTTGAATAAAGTTATGCAAACACAAAAACAACACAGAATATATGAAAAAAATCCAAATGCCGATGTTCAATTTAGGAATTTTATAGGAAAAACCAAAAAACAATGTTATACAAAAAAGGGGATTTATAAAGCAAAAAAAGTGTATGCTAATGCAAGAGAAGCTATCATCAAAGGGTCTTCAAAGCCAGTATAAATATGATCATTGATTAAACTTCAGAACCAGTTGGAAATTTTGCAAAATATAAAAAAATACACGGGATTGTGGGGAATTAATTTTTTAGTTTTTATGCAACCAAATAAAATATATAAAAAAAAAATACTTCATCTACGAATCTATTTACATATGCCTATAGTTTTATTAAATATATTCAGGAGTGGGACAATGTGATCTGGCTAACTGCTGGCAGTAATATTATATCTTTATTCATGTCGTTGTGAAATAACGACTTGGTAGATGATTAGAAAGAGAAAAAATGGATAAAAAGGATCGCACATTCATGATGAAATTAATAAAAATAATATGCCACAAAAATTCATTAATTAAAGTTTAAAAAAATTAAAAAAAAAACAAATATATACGGCCGTAAGTTCGGACAGGCCAAATGTTATGTACCCTCCACAATGGTTTGCGGTAACACTTGCCGATGGCAAGGTATCTTACAACTTCTTAACACCGTGTTCTAAATTGTAAGTTAGTCTATACGGGGTATATATTTAACAAAAGGCCGATTAAATACGTGTATAATTCAGTTGGACAAAATTTTCTACAGAAATTTTGACAAAATTTTCTATAGAAATAAAATGTTGACAAAATTTTCTATAGAAATAAGATTTTGACAAAATTATCTATAGGAATAAAATTTTGACAAAATTTTCTATTAAAATAAAATTTTGACTAAAATTTCTATGAAATAAAATTTTGACTAAACTTTCTATAGAAATAAAATTTTGACAAAATTTTCGATAGATATAAAAATTTGCAAATATTTTCTATAGAAATAAAATGTTGACAAAATTTTCTATAGAAATACAATTTTGACAAAATTTTCTATAGAAATAAAATGTTGACAAAATTTTCTATAGAAATAAAATTTTGACAAAATTTTCTATAGAAATAAAATTTTCCATTCGTTTTGTTTTGTTATTGTTGGTTTTGTTATTTAAGCATTATTGTTGTTTTTTATTGCAGCTTAAAACCTTACATTGACTAAACTACAAGTGTAGCTTAACCAACAGAGGAAAAGAATGTTTGTCAAATTTATTTGGGCAAAACCCTATAGACTGCAAGATGGTTGGATGGACGCACGTTTCGGAATTACCACATTCCTCATCAGCATCCTCTACTTGCAGCAAAACTATCAACCAATTACCAGAATAAATTCAGGCAGTTTATTAAACCCAACAAACACCACACTTGAACCCTCCGAAAAAAGGTTTTACATTGATAGCCGGCTTATGCCGAAATAAATTCGAAACAAATATATGTCTTTTCCGATGCCACTGTCAAATCATCGATTGTAGTTTAATCAATGTATGGTTTTAAGCTGCAATAAAAAACAACAACAATGAAATAAAATTTTGACAAAATTTTCTATAGAAATAAAATATTGGCAAATTTTTTATAGAAATAACATTTGGACAAAATTTTCTTTAGAAATAAAATTTTGAAAAAATTTTCTATAGAAATAAAATTTTGGCAAAATTTTCTATAGAAATAAAATTTTGACAAAATTTTCTATAGAAATAAAATGTTGGCAAAATTTTCTATAGAAATAAAATTTTGACAAAATTTTCTATAGAAATAAAATTTTGACAAAATTTTCTATAGAAATAACATTTTGACAAATCTTTTATAGAAATAACATTTTGACAAAAATTTTCTATAGAAATAAAATTTTGACAAAATTTTCTTTAGTTATAATATTTTGACAAAAAATTTTTATAGAAATAAAATTTTGACAAAATTTTCTATAGTTATAAATTTTTTATAGGAATAACATTTTGCTGAAAATTTTCTAAAGAAATAAAATTTTGACAAAATTTTCTAAAGAAATAAAATTTTGACAAAATTTTCTATAGAAAAAAAATTTTGACAAATTTTTTATAGGAATAACATTTTCACGACAATTTTCTAAAGAAATAAAGTTTTGATAACATTTGTTATAGAAATAAAATTTTCACAACATTTTCTATAGAAATAAAATGTTCTATAGTTATACAATTTTGACAAATTTTTTATGGAAATAAAATTTTGAAAAAAATTTTCTATAGAAATAAAATTTTGAGAAAATTTTCTAGAGAAATAAAATTTTGACAAAGTTTTCTATAGAAATAAAATTTTGACAAAATTTTCTATAGAAATAGAATTTTGACAAAAATTTTCTATAGAAATAAAATTTTGAGAAAATTTTCTAGAGAAATAAAATTTTGACAAAGTTTTCTATAGAAATAAAATTTTGACAAAATTTTCTATAGAAATAAAATTTTGACAAAATTTTCTATAGAAATAAAATTTTGACAAAAAAATTCTATAGAAATAAAATTCTGACAAAATTTTCTATAGAAATAAAATTTTGACAAAATTTTCTATAGAAATAAAATTTTGACAAAATTTTCTATAGTTATAAAATTTTGACAAAATTTTCTATAGAAATAAAATGTTGACAAATTTTTTATAGAAATAACATTTTGACAAAACTTTCTATAAAAATAAAATTTTGACAAAAATTTCTATAGAAATAAAATTTTGACAAAATTTTCTATAGAAATAAAATTTTGACAAAATTTTCTATAGAAATAAAATTTTGACAAAATTTTCTATAGTTATAAAATTTTGACAAAATTTTCTATAGAAATAAAATGTTGACAAATTTTTTATAGAAATAACATTTTGACAAAATTTTCTATAAAAATAAAATTTTGACAAAATTTTCTATAGAAATAAAATTTTGGTAGATCATTTTTGACGATATGGACCAATTTTTGTATTATTGGGAATCGGCTATATATAACTGTAGACTGATATGGACCTATTTTTGCATAGCTGTTAGCGGCCATATACTAGCGCAATGTACCAAATTTCAACCGATGAATTTTGCTCCCCCAAGAGGCTCCGGAGGTCAAATCTATGGATCGGTTTATATAAGGGATATATATAATTATGGATCGATGTGGATCAATTTTTGCATGGTTGTTAGGGACTATGTACCAACAACATGTTCAAAATTTCAGTCGAATCGGATGAAATTTCCTTCTCTTTGGGGCTCCGCAAGCCAAAATTGGGGATCGGTTTATACGTGGGCTATATATAATTATGAACCGATGTGGACTAATTTTTGTATGGTTGCTAGAGACCATATACCAACACCATATACCAAATTTTAGCCGGATCGGATGAAATTTGCGTCTCTTTGAGGCTCCACAAGCCAAATCTGGGGATCGTTTTATATGGGGGCTATACATAATTATGGACCGATGTGGACCAATTTTTGGCATAGTTGTTAGAGACCGTATACCAACACCATGTACCAAATTTCAGCTAGATCGGATGAAATATGCTTCTCTTAGAGGGTCCGCAAGCCAACTCTGGGGTCCGTTTATATGGGCGATATATAAATATGGATCGATATGGACCAATTTGTGCATGGTTGTTAGATACGGAATGACAAAATTAATATACCCCCCCCCCCCCCATCCAATCGAGGAGGGTATAAAAATTCTCAAATAAAGTTTCAATTGCAGTAAACAATTCATTTAAATTTTATTCACTCCTAAAATTGACAAAAAAAAAAAACAAAACAAAAATATGTCGTTTCTCTTCCACCTCAATAATGCTATGACAACCCATGGCAATGACCAACAGGTTTTGTCGATGTATCCACATAAAGCAATATTAATAATTTGTTGTTGTTGTTATTCATGAAATCGATATGGTTCGGTTATTGTTTTTCCTCTCTACTACCGGTTTAATGTTTTTCAATTAATTAATTTACTTCGGGTATTGTAACACGTATTGCTAATTAATTTTTGAGGTTTTGTTGTTTTTGTTTTCATATCCAAACGAGGTGAACAAAAAAAAATTACTCTTTCATTTCATTCACAATTTGATTGGAGTTTTATTTTTTTACCACCCCGTTTTTTGTGCATTTGTTGAATAGAAGACCATAGCTTGCGGTTTGAAAAGTCCATTGCAAACAAATGGTTTCCGTAGTTTTTCAATGATTAAATAAATTTGTGGCTTAGTTTTACCCGCGTTGTTTTACCCACACATGATTTTGGTATTTCATGGAGTTGTTTGTGTATTATTCGCTGGGAGAAATCACTGCAAAAGTTAATAACTTATTTAATTTGTGCTAAATAGATTTATCAAATATATTATTGTTTAAATAATCAGAGGAAATTAACATCAACAGCGACAGCAACAACAATAAATTTGTTTTAATTTTTTAATAGTAAGAAATTTGTTATATACGGGTACACCGAGTAATGGTGTCACAATGCGTATACGTTACACAAAACAAAACATAAATAACGTATACACCATGAGGGACTTTCAGTATACACTGGCGGTCACTACACCCAGCAAAAAATGCGTCGCTAAAAAAGTAGAGCAAATGTTCTTTTTGGATCCGGAAGTGATGCAAAAATTGTCGCAGAAGCGATGCATATAACATGGGCTGTTCATAGGATGGATGTTCACCATTTTTACAGCTGTTGCACTGAATTTGAATCACTTCTTAAGGTGTCACCCGAATTCAATGTTTTGGATGTGGTGATATTTTGCAAAAAAAAAATAATTTTTAAAATTTTTTTTATGATTTTTAATGTATCCTAACGCTTGTCTGAAACGTTTGAACTCAAAAACTTGCATTTTTTCATGGAGTATGGATTTAGCATTTTTTTGACAACATTTGAATAATTATTTATACCATTTTATTCATTCTTCGTTCGGTTTTATCTTATTTGAAACAAAAAAGTTTAAATTATCCATTAGAAATATAAAAAACAAGTGTTACGAAAAATTGACTTAAAAGAACGTCCTGTGTAGTTAAAATAAGGAACATCTTTGGGAGGACATTTTTGGAAGAGCTTTTAAGGTCGTGCCTTTAGAAGAACTTTAAGAACTATATGGGGACTCTATATAATTAAGGAACGATATGGATAATTTTTTGCATGTTTGTTAGAGACTATATACTTACACCACGTACCCTATTTCAACCGGATCGGATGAATTTCGTACCTCCAATATGCTCCTGAGGTCAAATCTGGGGATCGGTTTTTATGGGGGCTGTATATAATTATGGACCGATATGATCCAATTTTTGCATGGTTGTTAGAGACCATACGTATACTAACATTACGTACCAAATTTCAATCGAATCGGATGAAATTTGCTCCTCCAAGAGGCTCTGGAAGTCAAAACTGGGGATCGGTTTATATGGGGGCTATACGTAAACATGGTCAGATATGGCCCATTTTCAATTCCATCCGACCTAAATAAATATCAACTACTTGTGCCAAGTTTCAAGTCGATATCTTGTTTCGTTTTCTATAGAAATAAAAATTTGACAAAATTTTCTATAGACATAAAATTTGACAAAATTTTCTATAGACATAAAATTTTAACATAATTTTCTATAGAAATACAATTTTTATATTTCATGTTAGCCTGATACGAAATTGACGTCCAAATGCATTATATCGAATTATACAATTATTTTTCGAGCTTTATGGACAGATATAGATTAAGGAACATGGTTAATAGAGCCACTGAAAAGAAAACGCCAGATACAAATCTATACACGCCTGGACTGTATATGTTTCGGTTCGCGCGAATGAACCTTTCCACAGCCTTTAGTATAGATCTTGCTGGGAGAGATAACTCAATTTTGGGCCCTATATGCTAACTCCTTATGGAGAAAACATTTGGGAATGTTCCTCCTACAAATTGAATCATCTTTTCTCCCACTGTACATCATCTTTTCATATAACTTACAAGTCCCTTAATCTTATTTTTATTTCGTTTTGCAACAACACGAAATTCTGTCCATAAAGCTCGAAAAATAATTGTATAATTAGAAATACAATTTTGACAAAATTTTCTATAGAAAAAATTTTTGTCAAAATTATCTATCGAAATAAAATTTTTTACAAAATTTTCTATAGAAATAAAATTTTGTCAAAATTTTCTACAGAAGTAAAATTTTGTCAAAATTATCTATAGAAATAAAATTTTGACAAAATTTTCTATGGAAATAAAACTTTGTTAAAATTTTCTATAGAAATCAAAAAGTCTGACAAAATTGTTTATAGAATTCAAAAATTTTGACAAACTTTTCTATAATAGAATCCAAAAATTTTGAAAAAAATTTCTATAGAAATAAAATGTTGACAAAATTTTCCATAGAAATCAAATTTTCATAAAGTTTTTCTATAGAAATAAAATTTTGACAAGACTTTTTATAGAAATAAATTTAAGGAAAATTTTCTATGAAAATAAAATGAAATGAAATGTTGACCAAATTTTTATGGAAGTAAATTTTTTTTCAAAATTTACTATAGAAATAAAATTTTGACAAAATCTATATATAAAAATTCAATCTATGTTTGTTTGATTGTTTATTTGTTTGTATGTTCCGAGTTGGTTCCGAAACGGCTGAACCGATTTACTTGAAACTTTCAGAGACCGCAGGGGGCTTTCATGTGGTGAAAATAGGGTACCTCCTTTTTTTGACACCTGGTCGCGGAGGGGGACCTCCCCTTTGTCGGACTTTTTGAAAATTGGACCAAAGTTTACCGATTTGTTTGAAATTTTCATTGAAGTTTGGGGTTGGCATCTAGACAAAGATCTGCTGCTTTATATTTCGGAGGGGGTCCTCCCCTTTGTCCGACTTTTTTAAAGTACAGTGCACAAAATGAAAATTCTCTAAATTACCTGAGATTTACAGAGAACATACGAAGAGGTTATAAAATTAATATGGGGTACCTGATGTGTTCATATGTGGTTGGGGAGGGGGCCCTCCCCCTTGCCGCACTTTTTGAAACTTGGAACAAAATTATGCGATTTGCTTGAAATATTCATTGAATTGGTTTGAGTTGGCATCTAGACAAAGATCCGCTACATTATTTTTCGATATTTGGTCGGGGAGGGGGCCACCCCTTTGTCCGACTTTTTTTAAAGAACAAAACTAAACTCCCCCCGCTGAAATTTTACGGAAAAATTGGGTGAGGTTATGAAATTTATATCAGGTTTTTTGATTTCTTAATAAAAATAAAAGAGCATAGGGAGACGTCCGCTTCTCTTAAGTACATACAGAGAAACAATT
Source organism: Haematobia irritans (assembly GCF_050003625.1). Taxonomy (NCBI): domain Eukaryota; kingdom Metazoa; phylum Arthropoda; class Insecta; order Diptera; family Muscidae; genus Haematobia; species Haematobia irritans. Next base: position 20,477,948 of record NC_134398.1, read on the forward strand.
AAACTTTTACCGAGTTACTTGAAATTTACGATTTTAATAGTTTATACCTGATTTTGTGATATTTGGACGGAAGAAAGGCCGCCCCTTTAGGCTTATAACTTGCTTGACATTTTCTGCGACGTTTACAAAGGATACGCCACATCACATTTCGATATTTGGTCGACGAGGAGGACCTCCTCTAAAAGTGAAAAAAAAAACAAAAATGGTTAAATTTTCTTGAAATTTACAAAGGCAGTGGGGGAAGGTTATGAACGAAGAGGCAATCTTCCTTGTCCCACACTTGAAGGAAAGCTTCAAGAATTTTCAGGGAAGGTTAAGGGTGCTATACACTACGGTGTTTGTCGATATTGTATCGGGGAAAATGATGTCCCTTTAAAACAATAGAGCAAAATTTAAACTTCTCCGATCTACTTGAAATTTACATGGAACATGGGAGGAGGTGATTAAATTAATACATGATTTTTAAATTAGTATATGATTTTTCGATATCTGGTTGGGGAAGGAGAAAATAAAATAAACTTTGTCGATTTACTTCGATAAAATTTATAGAGTAGTCGTGAAATTAATATAGGGTACGTGATAGTTCGATATCAGGTCGGAGTGGAGCGAAGGTGGGGATAGGTTTCCCTTTTGTCGGTTTTTTTTTTAATTGAAAGTAGAGGGTTGTCCGTAAATGGAAACTCGGTACATAATTTTATGATTTTTGCACAGGCTTCTGCCAGACTTCTTTTTTGTAAAAAACTTAAATTTACATGAAATTGGCAGAGGGTGCATCATTTTCCAATATTTTAGCAAATGTTAATGTGGTAAAATTGTTTACTACTTTGGCTTTTTCCGATTTATTGGATGGGAAACAGTAATTCTTTGTATGTTATTATAATATAGTGCTTAATTTTCGGATATGTTGAGGAGAAGGATACCTTTCCTTGACAAACCACCCTTAAAATTCACAAGAAATATAGAAGATTGTCTAACTACTTGAATACAGAACATTATTTAAAAAATTTGGAGGAAAGGGTACACACTCTCCCCGACATTTTTTAAGACTAACCGTTTTACATATGCATATCCTCCGTATTTGTACCTATAAACGAAAAAACAAGTAGTCCGAGTTGTTTGAAAGAATTCAAATCTTTTCGAATTTGTTTTCAGCACGAAGGATATGGTTGACTAAGTTAAGGCTAAATGTTCCTACAAATACGCTTCGGAAGGCGCAGCGAAGCGGGCCGGGTTACGCTAGTATATATATTTCTTGTAGGCACATTTTTTGGCAGATCAAAGTTATTATACCCTGACCACTACGTGGCTTAGGGTATACAATTAAAGTTATGACCAAATTTTCTATAGAAAAAATGTGACCAAAAATGAGAAAACTTGCTAAGAAATATAATTTTGACAAAATTTTCTATAAAAAAAATTAAAAAATATCTATAAGAATAAAATTTTGAGAAAAATGAAATTTTGACCAAATTTTCTATAGAAATTAAAGTTTTGATCAAATTTTCATACACACAATACTTTGATCAAGTTTTTTAAATTTATAGAATTTTGAACAAATTTTATAACTTAATAAAATATTGACAAAAATTTCTATAGAGATAAACTACGTGGCTTAGGGAATACAAATAAAATTATGACCAAATTTTCTATAGAAAAAATGCGACCAAAAATGAGAAAACTTTCTAAGAAATACAATTTTGACAAAATTTTCTATAAAAAAAATTAAAAAATTTCTATAAGAATAAAATTTTGAGAAAAATGAAATTTTGACCAATTTTTCTACAGAAATTGAAGTTTTGATCAAATTTTCATACACACAATACATTGATAAAGTTTTTTAAATTTATAGAATTTTGAACAAATTTTATAACTAAATAAAATATTGACAAAAATTTCTATTGAGATAAAATTTTGAGCAAATTTCCAATAGAAATAAAATTTTTACAAAATTTTCTACAGAAATAAAATCTAAATAAAATAAAATTTTAACCAAATTTTATATAGATATAAAATTGTGACCTAATTTTCTATAAATAGAATATTTTGATCAATTATTCTATATTAATAAAATTTTGACCAAATTTTCTATGGAAATAAAATTTTGACCAAATTTCCTATAGAAATAAAAATTTGAAAAAATTTTCTATAAAAATTAAATTTTGGAAAAATTCCCTATATAAATAATATATAGATATTACATTCAAAAAACAATAAGATTTTGAGAAAATTGAAAGGCGGACAGTCAGCCGATTTTCGACGTTTCAAGATATCGATAAAACTCAAACAAAAATGGTTCTTTGTGCATATGGAATATGATGTAGTCTCCATATATTAAAGCTTTATATTTAACGTAGGGAAGGGTAATCTGACATAATGAAGAGTGAATTTTAAAAAATATTCAACTAAAAAATAATTTCAAATTAATTTAATCAAAGTAAAAGCCAATCACAACATGTAATTGGATAAATTAAATTTTTATTGGATTAATTCTTTTTTTTGTTATTGGAATCGACGATTGATTTTGTCATTGTTGTGATTGATAAAAATTGAACTAAAAGTTAATAGGGTTTATTTATTTTGTGATTTTTGAAAAAGAGAAAAAGCCCTCAAAATGACGGCTACCGAGTGATTCAAGGTATACTGAATCCACGCATATTTTCTCAAGAATATGAGTCCATCTAGTTGACACTGTTTATTTACAATAAATATTTGTAAACGAATATTGTGAAAGTACCGGCTTCATCTTCCAGTAAATAAAAAAAAAAACACACAAAATTTAAATTAATTTATTGCATACTAATTTAAAGAAAAAAAAAAAATAGAAATTTAACAAATTTCGAGAATGGTTCAATTCATACCCGAAGTTGTTTAGAAATACTAATTTGAATTACGAACCAATTCATTGTCTTTGTTTTGTTTGCAGAAGAAACCTAAATGGATTTTCACATCAAACTGATGCCCTATCATTTTATTTAAATACTGAGGGAGGGAAAAAATCCAAAAAAATTTTAGATTTTTTTTCTCAAAATCTACATCTTTCTGTGTCCTTTTCTTACTACACACAAAAAATTATCACCAAAATTTTTTCAATTAAACACTTAATTGAATTTGGAAACGGATTCAATTAATATGTTAATTGATTCAATTAATTATTTAATCAAATCCGAATAAAAACCAATTAAAAAAATGATTGATATTTGTTACGTTTCCAATTAAAATATTAATTGATTCAATCAATTTGTTAATCAATTCGGAAATAATTTTCAATTACAAACGTGATTGAAATTTTTTCCGTTTCCAATTACACATGTGATTGATCCAATCACCTTTGTGATTGAAACTGAATAATTTTGAGCAATGGAAAGAGCGAAAAGAGAACAAGATAATGGGTATTTATTCACATTGTTGAATGATGGAGAGATCAGTCTGTGGAAGTAACTCGTAACGAACGGTTGGGTTTTTGTTTTTCGCGTAAATTGAAAAACATGTTCGGCGACATTCTGTCTGCTGCATTCAAAATGTGTGCATAAATATTTTGAACGCAACAACAAATCATAGCAAAGGGTTGAAACAAATAAAGTGTGCAACAACAAACGGCCACGTGGTAAAGGTTTGAAAAAAAACGCATTTGAAATTACCTGTGTTTTGTGGTATTGTAAAAATGGAAAACAATCTACGTTTATTGAAGGTAAGAAATTGTGAAATGTGAATACCGTTTTCCATTGAAGCCTGTTTACATTAAACGGACTAAAATAATATATTTTTTATTCATTTCTTTTAGTGACCAATTTTATTTCGTGAAATTGACCAATCAATCCCATCAACTCCATCATTTTATCAAATATATAATAATATGTTTGCAATAAAAAAGTGGGTACCGTATTGATCTTTTAAAATTATAAATTTTTTTCACTCCTAGTTTTCTTAAAACCAAGAGCGGTATGGGTTTGTTGGAAGATTCACCTTGAAGTTGCGAAGTAGCGTTGGCATTAAATTGCATTTTTGTTTTACCTGTCTTTTTCAGTTTGAACCCAAGTAGAGATCAGTATATCTGGTATATAAACTAATGAGCTGAATTATGTAATGGTAAAAAAGTTCTTTCTTTTGGATTTAAAAATATGGAAAATATCAGAAAATAATAAAAATATGTATTTTCCATTTATATTTTTTTCTATTTCCAGAATTTGCAAATTATCATCAATATAATACCAAATATTACATTGCTTTCCCATTATTTTTGTCTTTGATTGGTTCAAATTTTAATAGACGATTTTAATGTGTGGAAATTTTGGAAAGGAATTGTTACTAAAATTAAATTGCCGAGCTCCTTAATACACCTTTTTATGCTAAAAGACTACAACTGCAAAAGAAGATTATAAATCTGCAACCTGGAACTACGAATTGAACTTGGTATTCTATGCAGGTAATGTTTAACAAAATTAACTTTTAATTGAACAAAATTAAATTCGAATTATTCTGTTTACTTTCAGAAAAACTAATTTAGCTTACAGGCTGCTGATTTATTGGAAATCTAGTCGCATCTACATATTAGAAGGAACATGTTAACATGGTTATTATTATAAGGAAGATAATGATTTATATAATTTATTTTTTCACCCTATAGTTGTTATTGATAGTAGTTGTATTTGTAAGTTATGTTAGAACAAAACATAAATGACAAGAACCAAATTTATTTGTCTATTGCATAATTCAAAAAATAATAAAATATTAAATATGTTTTATAAGAAACACATATTTTCTTTTATTTCAAAAGAAAAAAAAAAAACTAAATACGATTTTGTGGTCGCAATATATAAATTTTTTGATCGAAATTTATAGCCAATTTCAATTAATTATTTAATTGAATGAATCAAATAGTTGATTGATTTTTGTCGCGAAATTAATTAAAATTTTAATTGATTCAATTAAAACTGTGATTGAATTTTATGTTAAAAATCAATCACGTTTTTAATTGATTCAATCACACAATTAATTGATTCCGTGACAAAAGTCAATTAATTTTTTAATTAAAAATCGTGTTGGTTTTCAATCAAAATGGGTGATTGATACTATCATTTTCGTGATTGAAGACATTTCAATTAAAAAAATGATTGAATCCGCGATTTTCGTGATTGAAATCAAAAAAATTTTTTTTGTGTGTAGGAATCATAGGAGAGAGAGATACTAGCTTTTGTTTTTGCTGGACATCCTTAAAGCTTTGTTGAGTTTTTTGTTTTGTTTGTTTGCTTTGTATCATTCCCTTTGACCTATTTTTGGGGAAACTACTTTTTCTCATTTAATTTTCTTTTTCCTTAGCTCAAGAACAAGAAGAAGTAAATTTGATTGCCTTCCATCCTCTTCAAGGCTGGCCATAGTCCGAGTGTTCTTTTTCAGGCAACATAAGCTCTTGTTTGTTTGTTCCTTGTTTTCTTCCTCGAGCCCTTAAGGTCACAAGAGATACACAGTTCACCTATATGTCCAGTCTGTAGATAGAAATACCTTTAATTTAATTTTGATTTTTTCCTTTGTTTGCAATTTTCATTGGTTTTTTCTCATTTCGTACTTTAGGTCCTTGTTTGCAATTCTGCAAACAAATTGTCCTACTCTTAGCTCGTTTACCGGTTAGGAGGAAACTAACAAAAATACAGTGGCTTTGGGTAACTGAAAAAGTTATATAAGAATTTGGCAGTATAACGGGTGGCTAATATTTAGTGCAAATCCATTTCAGGTTGTGCTGTTATTTCTAAATTACTCGTCTCACAGCTGACAGCTTTATTTCTTATAGATTTTTTTTTTCTATAGAAGGTTTTTTTTAATTATATATCTATAAAAAATTTTGTCACAATTTTATTTCTATAGAAAATGTTGTCAAAATTTTCTTTCTTTTGAACATTTTGTCAAAATTGTATGCCTATAGAAAATTTTGTAAATTTTTTTTAATGGCAAATTTTGCCAAAACTTTATTTCTTTAAAAAATGTTGACAAGATTTTTTTTTATAGAAAATTTTGTCAATATGTTATTTCTTTAGAAATTTTTTAAAAAATTTTATTCCTATTAAAACTTGTGTCAAAATTATATTTCAAAATATTATCTCAATAGAAAATTTTTTTAAAAATTTTATTTCCATAAAAAATTTTGTCACAATTTTATTTCCATAAAAATTTTGTCACAATTTTATTTCTACAGAAAATTTTGTCAAAATTTTATTTCTATAGAAAATTTTGTCAAAATTTTCTTTCTTTGGAACATTTTGTCAAAATTGTATGCCTATAGAAAATTTTGTCTTTTTTTATGGCAAATTTTGCCAAAACTTTATTTCTTTAAAAAATGTTGACAAGATTTTTTTTCTATAGAAAATTTTGTCAATATGTTATTTCTTTAGAAATTTTTTAAAAAATGTTATTCCTATTAAAACTTGTGTCAAAATTATATTTCTACACAAATTTTTAAAAAAATTTAATTTTCGTACAAAATTTTGTTATTTTTTTTATTTCTATGGAAAATTTTGTCAAAATTTTATTTCTATGGAACATTTTATCAAAACTTTACTTCTATAGAAAATGTTGACAATAGTTTTTTTTTTTTAATTTTATTTATATTGAAAATTTTGTAAAAATTTTATTTATATTGCCAATGTTGTCAAAATTTTATTTATATTGAAAATTTTGTCAAAAATTTATTTATATTGAAAATTTTGTCAAAATTTTATTTATATTGAAAATTTTGTCAAAATTTTATTTATATTGAAAATTTTGTCAAAATTTTATTTCTACAGAAAATTATTTCAAAATTTTATTTCTATAGAAAATTTTATCAAAATTTTACTTTCATAGCAAAATTTGTCAAAACTTTATTTTCTATAGAAAATTTTGAACATTTTGTCAAAATTGTATGTCTATAGCAAATTTTATTAAAATTTTATTTCCATAGAAAATTTTGTCAATTTTTTTTTTCCTATAGAAAATTTTGCCAAAATTTTATTTCTAGAGAAAATGTTGACAATTTTTTTTTTTTATTTAAATTGAAAATTTTGTCAAAATTTTATTTATATTGAAAATTTTGTCAAAATTTTATTTATATTGAAAATTTTGTCAAAATTTTATTTCTACAGAAAATTTTGTCAAATTGTATTTCTATAGAAAATTTTACTTCCATAGAAAAATTTGTCAAATTTTTTTTCTATAGAAAATTTTGAACATTTTGTCAAAACTGTATGTTATGTCTATAGAATATTTTATTAAAATTTTATTTCAATAGAAAATTATGTCTAATTTTTTTCCTATAGAAAATTTTGTCAAAATTTTCTTTCTTTTGAACATTTTGTCAAAATTGTATGTCCATAGGAAATTTTATTAAAATTTTATATCTATAGAAAATTTTGTCAAATTTTTTTCCTATAGAAAATTTCTCCATAATTTTATTTCTATAGAAAATTTTGTCAAAATTTTATTGGTATAGAAAATTTTGTAAAAATTTTATTTCTATAGAAAATTGTGTCAAAAATTTATTACAATACAAAATTTTTGCAAGATTTTATTTCTATAGAAAATTTTGACAAGATTTGTATACCCTACACTATAGGATGGTGGTATATTAACTTTGTCATTCCGTTTGTAACACATCGAAATATTTCTCTAAGACCCCATAAAGTATATATATTTTGGGTCGTGGTGAAATTCTGAGTCGATCTGAGCATGTCCGTCCGTCTGTTGAAATAACGCTAACTTCCGAACGAAACAAGCTATCGACTTGAAACTTGGCACAAGTAGTTGTTATTGATGTAGGTCGGATGGTATTGCAAATGGGCCATATCGGTCCACTTTTACGTATAGCTCCCATATAAACGGACCCCCAAATTTAGTTGCGCATCCTATAAGAGAAGCGAATTTCATCCGATCCGGCTGTAATTTGGTACATGGTGTTAGTATATGGTCTTTAACAACCATGCAAAAATTGGTCCACATCGGTCCATAATTATTTATAGCCCCCATATAAACCGATCCCCAGATTTGGCTTGCGGAGCCTCAAAGAGAAGCGAATTTCATCCGATCCGGCTGTAATTTGGTACATGGTGTTAGTATATGGTCTTTAACAACCATGCAAAAATTGGTCCACATCGGTCCATAATTATTTATAGCCCCCATATAAACCGAACCCCAGATTTGACCTCCTGAGCCCCTTGGAAGAGCACAATTCGTCCGATTCGGTTGAAAATTGGTACGTGATGTTAGTATACAACAACCGTGATGTATAGTACGTGATGTATAGTATACAACAACCATGCCGGAATTGGTTCATATCAGTCCATAATTATATATAGCTCCCATATAAACCGATCCCCAGATTTGACCTCCGGTGACATTTGAAGAAGCAAAATTTATCTGATCTGGTTGAAATTTGGTACGTGGTGGTAGTGTATGATATTTAACAACCATGCCAAAAATGGTCCATATCAATCCATAATCATATATAGCCCCCATAATCATACATATAAACCCATCCCGGGGTTTGGCTTTGGAGCCCCTTGGAGGAGCAAATTTCATCTGAGTCAGTTGAAATTTGATACATTGATCTAGTATATGGCCGTCAACAACCATGCTTAACGAGGTCCATATCGGTCTTTAGTTATATATAGCCCTCAGATAAATCGATCCCCAATCACACAAAAATTGGTACATATCAAGTTCATAACTCTATATAGCCTCCATATAAGCGACCCTTATATTTCCATTCTGACTCTCTACGTACCGTGCAAAAGTCCATGTCTATTCGTAATTATTTGTAGACGTACCTACACATACCTTTTTTGTATAATATATACCACGTATGGACTAAGTAACAATTTAGAAAACGATGTTAAGAAGTTTTAAGATACCACAACTCAAGTAATTCGATTGTGGATGACAGTCTTTCGTAGAAGTTTCTACGCAATCCATGGTGGAGGGTACATAAGATTCGGCTGGCTGAACTTACGGCCGTATATTCTTGTTTTTCTATAGAAAATTTTGTCAAAATTTTATTTCTACACAAATTTTTTAAAAAATTTAAATTTTCATACAAAATTTTGTCAATGTTTTATTTCTATGGAAAATTTCGTCAAAATTTATTTCCTGTAAAAAATTTCTATAGAAAATTTTTTCAAAATTTTATTTCAACAGCAGATTTTTTAAAGATTTTGTTTCAATAAAATTTTTTTTAAAAATTTTGTTTATATGGAAATTTGTCAAGAATTTTATTTCTATAGAAAATTTAGTCAACATTTTATTTCTATAGAAAATTTTGTCAAAATTTTATTTTAATAGAAAATTGCGTCAAAATTTTATTTCTATAGAAAATTTTGTCAAAATTTTATTTCAATAGAACATTTTTTAAAAATTTTGTTTCAATAGAAAATTTTTTAAAAATTTTGTTTCTATGGAAATTTGTCAAAAAATTTATTTCTATAGAAAATTTTGTAAAAATTTTATTTCTATAGAAAATTTTGTAAAAATTGTATTTCTAAGAAAATTTTGTCAAAATTTTTTTTCTATAGAAAATTTTGTCAAAATTGTGTTTCAATAGAAAATTGCGTCAAAATTTTATTTCAATAGAAAATTTTGTCAAAATTTTATTTCAATAGAAAATTTTTTAAAAATTTTATTTCCATAGAAAATTTTGTCAAAATTTTATTTCAAAAGAAAATTGTGTCAAAATTTTATTTTAATAGAAAATTTTGTAAAAATTTTATTTCTATAGAAAATTTTGTAAAAATTTTATTTCTATAGAAAATTTTGTAAAAATTGTATTTCTATAGAAAATTTTGTCAAAAATTTTTTTTCTATAGAAAATTTTGTCAAAATTTTATTTCTATAGAAAATTTTGTCAAAATTTTATTTCTGTACAAAATTTTGTCCAAATTTTATTTCTATAGAAAAATTTGTCAAAATTTTATTTCTCTTAGTTTAAGGGGAATATTTTGCAAAATCTACCAAAGCATAAAGAATTTTTCTAATCTACCAATCAGTAAAAAAATATAATATTTTTGGTAGAATTCTACCAACTGTTCTGATATATTTCCCATTTATGTTAAACTACCACTTTTATTTAATTTTTTTTTTGTGTTTTGCATCTGGCTCACATCTTTCCGAATTGCCCGATTTTTTTTTATTTTACACAAAACACTGTCCTTACAAAAATATATCAAAGGAAACAAAAAAAAAAAACAAAAACTTTCTTTGGTCTATATTTCAATTGGATACTTGTGTTTGTTTTGGAAGCTGCAAATCTTCTTCTACACAAAGGTCAGCACTAAAAAAAAAAGATGGAACAAAAAAGCAGAATATTCGAAAATATTTCAACATTTACTTATAGCCTGAGCAGCTTCCAAAAAACAAGAACCCGAAAACAAAAACTCGAACATACAAGAAAAACTCAGGAACAGGTGGTGTTTGCCACTAGCCCGTCCAGCTAGTGATCCAACATCAGTTGTATGGAAGACCAAAACAACGATGAGATTATACAAATGGTTGCCATTTGTTATTTTTGCAAGTTTTTAGTGAAATTGTTTTGTGTTCTCATACCACCAGCTGAGCATATATGTGCCAATGCCACCATTGGATTTGGGACTATAATGCAAGGACAGACATAGATAGGGGCTCTGTTGCTTCTGTCTCGAAAGAAATTTGTTTCACTAATGGCAGTGAAAGGGGTTTTATCTTTACTTTTACAATAAAGCACATACCATTCAAATTCGGTTATAAAAATTGCTTGATATTTGCATTTTATTAGTGGGTTACATATACCCTGCAATGTCAAAGTGAATTGGTAAATTCGAATAATAATAAAGTGGTTTCACCATAATGGGATCGCTCAGAACCGGCTATGAAAAGAAGGCCCCTTGACATTGAACTAATCATACACTGAAAACAAAGATTTCATATTCCTAAAATTGGAATGCGAATTTTGGACAAAATAGGAGACGCATTTCTCTGACATAAAGTTTTTTCATTGTCCAAAAATTCAGAAACAATTCAATGAAGCCAGATTGTCTTTGTCAACTTGGCTTTAATAATTCAGAAATAACTTTTCAAAATTGTCTTTAAATTTGTTTACTTTTTGTATCTTGGCTTCAAACCAAAAAAGTGTTTAAAAATTTGAAAAGTCCTTCGATAATATATTTTAAAGAAGTTTTTATTTGAAACATAGCATAATTTTCACTTGAAGTTAAGTCATTTGTAGCTTAAACTGGACCGACATGGACAAAATTTTGCAGATTGTTAGCGGCCATATACTAACACCACATGCAAAATTTGAACGTAATCGTAAGAAATGTACTCCTCCAAGTGGCTCTAAAATCCAAATCTAGGGGCTTTATATAATTAATTTTTTGAATGAATGTTAGATACCATATATTAACACCACATCAACCGGATCGGATGAAAGTTGCTTCTCTAAGAGGCTTTTCAAGCCAAATCTGGGTAGTCGGTTTATATTGGGGCTATATGCAAAAGTGGTCCGATATGGCCCATTTGCAATACTATTCGACATACATCAATAAAAACTACATGTGCCATGATTCAGGTTGATAGCTTGCTTCGACCTGAAGTTAGCGTGATTTCAACAGACACACGGACGGATGTAAGACAGAAGGAAGGACGGATGAAAGACAGATGGATAGACCAATGGAGGACGGATGGACGGACGGACGGATGAACAGATGGACGGACGGAACAATGGATGGACGGTCATCGCCAAATAGACTCGGAATTTTACCACTACCCAAAAAATATATATATATTTACATTGTGGGGTCTTAGACCAACATTTTGATGTGTTACCATCGAAATGACAATGTCAATATAGCCCCCATTCCATGGTGGTGGGTATAGAAATATGAGAAATATTAACTCAAAAGCAATTTTTAGGCAACATCACAGAAGTGCATTTTCTATAGATTTTTTTTTACAAAATTTTCTACAGAAAAAAATTTTTGATAAAATTTTCTAAAGGAATAAAATTTTGACAAAATTTTCTATAGAAATAAAATTTTGACAAAATTTTCTATGGAAATAAAATTTTGATAAAATTTTCTATAGAAATAATTTTTTGACAACATTTTCTATAGAAAAAAAATTTTGACAAAATTTTCCATAGAAATAAGTTTTGACAAAATTTTCTATAGAATAAAATTTTGACAATATTTTCCAGAGAAATAAAATGAAATTTTTGACAAAATTTTCTATAGAAATAACATTTTGACAAAAAATTTTATAGTAACAAAATTTTGCCAAAAGTTTCTATGGAAATAAAATTTTGACAAAAGTTTCTATGGAAATAAAATTTTGACAAAATTTTCCAAAGAAATAAAATTTTGACAAAATTTTCTATAGCAATAAAATTTTTACAAAATTTTCTATGGATATTAAATTTTTACAAAATATCCTCTAGAAATAAAACTTTGACAAAATTGTCTATATAAATAACATTTTGACAAGATTTTCTATAGAAATAAAATGTTGAAAAAAATTGACAAAATTTTCTATAGAACTAAAATTTTGAAAAAATTTCTATAGAAATTAAATTTTGACAACATTTTCTATTGAAATAAAATTATGACGAAATATCCTATAGAAATAAAATTTTCTATCCAAAAATACAATTTTGACAACATTTTCCATGGAAATAACATTTTGATTAAATTTTCTATATAAATAAAATTTTGACAAAATTTTCTATGGAAGTAAAATGTTGAAAAAATTTTCTATAGAAATAAAATTTATTCTGAATATTATTTGGACAAAACTTTCTATAGAAATAAAATTTTTACAAAATTTTCTATAAAAATAAAATTTATACAAAATTTTCTATAGAATTAAAATTTTTACAAACACTTCAATATAAATAAAATTTTGACAAAATTTTTTATAGAAATAAAATTTTGACAAAATTTTCTATAGTAATAAAATTTTGACAAAATTTTCTATGGATATAAAATTTTTACAAGATATCCTCTAGGAATAAAATGTTGACAAAATTTTTTATATAAATAAAATTTTGATAAGATTATCTATAGAAATAAAATTTTGAAAAAATTTGAAATAAAATTTTGACAAAATTTTCTATCGAAATAAAATTTTGATAAAATTTTCTATAGAAATAAAATTGTTAGAATATTTTCAATAGAAACAAAATTTTCTATAGAAATAAAATTTTGACAAAATTTATAGAAATAAAATCTATAGAAATAACATTTTGACAAAATTTTCTATCGAAATAAAATTTTCTATAGAAATAAAATTGTTAGAATATTTTCAATAGAAACAAAATTTTCTATAGAAATAAAATTTTGACAAAATTTATAGAAATAAAATCTATAGAAATAACATTTTGACAAAATTTTCTATAGAAATAAAATTTAAAAAAAAATTTGACAAAATTTTCTATAGAAAAAAAATGTTGACAAAATTTGCTATAGAAATAAAATTTTGAAAAAATTTCTATAGAAATCAAATTTTAAAAAAGTTTCTACGGAAATAAAATTTTGACAAAATTTTCTATAGAAATAAAATTGTGAGAAAATTTTCTATAAAAATAAAATTTTGACAAATTTTTCTATAGAAATAAAATTGTGAGAAAATTTTTTATCAACATAAAATTTTGATAAAATTTTCTATAGTAATAAAACTTTGACTAAATTTTCCATAGAAATAAAAGTTTGACAAAATTTTCTATGAATATAAAATTTTGACAAGATTTTCTATGGAAATAAAATTTTGAAATAATTGACAAAATTAGCTATAGAAATAAAAGTTTTATAAAATTTTCTATAGAAATAAAATATAGACAAAATTTACTATAAAAATAAAATTTTCTATCAAAAAATACAATTTTGACAACATTTTATATGGAAATAACATTTTGATTAAATTTTCTATAGAAATAAAATTTATTCTGAATATTATTTAGACAAAACTTTCTATAGAAATAAAATTTTGACAAAATTTTCTATAAAAATAAAATTTAGACAAGATTTTCTGTAGAAATAAAATTTTTACAAACACTTCAATATAAATAAAATTTTTACAAAATTTTCTATAGTAATAAAATTTTGACAAAATTTTCTATGGATATAAAATTTTTACAAGATATCCTCTAGGAATAAAATGTTGACAAAATTTTTTATATAAATAAAATTTTGATAAGATTATCTATAGAAATTAAGTTTTGAAAAAATTTGAAATAAAATTTTGACAAAATTTTCTATAGAAATAAAATTTTGATAAAATTTTCTATAGAAATAAAATTGTGAGAATATTTTCAATAGAAACAAAATTTTGAGAAAATTTTCCATAGAAATAAAATTTTGACAAAATTTTCTATAGAATTAAAATCTTGACAAAATTGTCTATAGAATTAAAATTTTGACAAAATTTTCTATCAAAAAATACAATTTTGACTAAATTTTGTATAGAAATAAAATTTTGACAAAATTTTCTATAGAAATAAAGTTGTGAGAATATTTTCTATAGAAATAAAATTTTGATTAAATTTTCTATATAAATAAAATTTTGACAAAATTTTCTATGGAAATAAAATGTTGAAAAAATTTTCTATAGAAATAAAATTTATTCTGGTTATTATTTAGACAAACTTTTCTATAGAAATAAAATTTAGACCAATTTTTCTATAGAAATAAAATTTTTCTGATTGATTATCGTTGACCTTTTTATTGTATTTTTAAGCAATATTTTTCATAGTTTCGGCTATAGGTCGATTTAGAAACATAGGATTATTGTTTTTATTTCCAATATTTCGGTTGACTTCGTCAAAACCGTTTTCAAGGATTTATTCTGGTGTGCACAGCTTCACATTCTGTTTTACAGTGTAAAATCTATATATATAAAATTCAATCTATGTTTGTTTATTTGTTTGTTTGTTTGTTTGTTTATTTGTATGTTCCGAGTTGGCTCCGAAACGACTGAACCGATTTACTTGAAACTTTCAAAGATCGCAGGGTGCGTTCATGTGGTGAAATAGGGTACCTCATTTTTTAACACCTGGTCGCGGAGGGGGACCTCCCATTTGTCGGACTTTTTGAAAATTGGACCAAAGTTGACAGATTTGCTTGAAATTTTCATTGAAGATTGGGGTTGGCATCTAGATAAAGATCCGCTACTTTATATTTCGATATTTGGTTGCGGAGGGGGACCACCCCTTTGTTCGACTTTTTTTTTAAGTACAGTGAAAAAACTAAAATTCTCTAAATTATTTGAGATTTACAGAGAACATGCGGTGAGGTTATGGAATTAATATGGGGTACCTGATGATTTCATATGTGGACGGGGAGGAGGACCCCCCTTTGCCCTACTTTTTGAAACTAGGAACAAAATTATGCGATTTGCTTGAAATTTTCATTGAAAGTTGGGGTTGGCATCTAGACAAAAATCCGCTGCATTATTTTTCGATATTTGGTCGGGGAGTGGGACCACCCTTTGTCCGACTTTTTTTTTAAAGTACAGTGAAAACAAAACTAAACTCCTCCGACTGAAATTTTACGGAAAAAATGAGTTAGGTTATGAAATTTATATCAGATTCCTGATTTTTTTATAAAAATAAAAGGGCATAGGGAGACATCCGCTTCTTTTAAGTACATACAGAAAAACAATTAATCTTTACCGAGTTACTTGAAATTTACAGAGGACTGGGGAGAGGTTACGATATTTATAGTTGATACCTGATATTGTGATATTTGGACGGAAGAAAGGCCGCCCCTTTAGGCGTATAATTTGCTTGACATTTTCTGGGACGTTTACAAAAGATACGCACATCACTTTTCGATATTTGGTCGGGGAGGAGGTCCTCCTCTAAAACTGCAAACAAAAACAAAAATTCTTAAGTTTCCGTGAAATTTACAAAGGCAGTGTGGGAAGGTTATGAACGAAGAGGCAACCTTCCTTGGCCCACACTTGAAGGAAAGTTTCAAGAATTTTCAGGGAAGGTTAGGGGTGCTATTCACTACGGTGTTTGTCGATATTGTATCGGAGAAAGTGACGTCCCTTTAAAACAATAGAGCAAAATTTAAACATCTCCGATCTACTTGAAATTTACTGGGAACGTGGGAGGAGGCGATTAAATGTATACATGATTTTGAAATTAGTATATGATTTTTCGATATCTGGTTGGGGAAGGGGAAAATTGAAATAAACTTTGTCGATTTACTTCGATAGAATTTATAGGGACCATTGAGTAGTTGTGAAATTAATATATGGGTACGTCATAGTCCGATATCAGGTCCCTTTTGTCCGTTTTTTTTTTTTCTTAAATTGAAAGTGGAGGGTTGTCCGTAAATGGGAACTCGGTACATAATTTTATGATTTTTGCACAGGCTTCTGCCAGACTTCTTTTTAGTAAAGAACTTAAATTTACATGAAATTGGCCGCCAACGTAGAGGGTGCATAATTTTGTAACATTTTAGCAAATGTTAATGTGGTAAAAAATTTTACTTTTTTTGCTTTTTCCGATTTATTGGATGGGAAACAGTAATTCTTTGTATGTTATTATAATATAGGGCTTAATTTTCAGATATGTTGAGGAGAAGGATACCTTTCCTTGACAAACCACACTTAAAATTCACAAGAAATATAGAAGAAGGTACACCCTCTCCCGCCGTATTTGTACCTATAAACGAAAAATCAAGTAGTCCGATTTGTTTAAAAGAATTCAAATCTTTTCAGCACGAAGGATATAGTTGACTAAATTAACGCAAAATATTCCTCCAAATATGCTTCGGAATGCGCAGCGAAGCGGGTTACGCTAGTAAATAAAATAAAAATTAAATAAAAACATCAATCCTATGTTTTGTAATCGACCTATAGCCGAAACTATCAAAAGTATTGATTAGAAATAAAATTTTGACAAATTTATCTATAGAAATAAAATTTTGACAAAATTTTCTATAGAAATAAAATTGTGAGAAAATTATCTGTAGAAATAAAAATTGTACAAATTTTTCTACAGAAATAAAATTTTGACAAAATTTTCTGTAACTATATGAGTGTAAATCAATATATGGAAGCTATATCTAAATCTGCACCGATTTTAACACGTCATGGTAAGAATGTTAATTCTACTCAAAATTTTAAAACGTCAGAAATTATGTAGATTTTTTATCATATCAAAATCTCTTAACCACTCCCATATTCATGATGAAATATAAAAGAATATAGGGTATACTAAATTCGAAGCTTCCTATATTTCTTCTTGCGCCTGACTCTTTTCTCTATGGGTATTTCAATATTGAAAAAAAAAAAATTGCTGACTTGTTACCTTTCCCCTACGACTTGGTATTTGTAAGAAAAACGAATTTAATTTAAGTTTAGGTTTTTTTGTTTATTATACCAACCCAACGAGACCATATCTAATGCGACTTCCATTCAATAAATGAAGTGTTGGAGCGTGCATGTGTGAAAGAATGCTAGGTCTTCCAGGGAGGGCGGGGAGAAGGAATCTTACATCTATAATGGATACCTTTTGCACAATGATAGAGGGTAAGACATTGTTTCGACCATTGGAATAAGACAGCAACAATTTCTTGTAGAAACTAAAGCATCCTCCCCTTCCCCCGTAACCAATGGCTTGAATCCTTGAAGAGGAAGAACAAAAAAAAAAACAGCAAATTCGAAGCAACAGTTTGCCATTTATTTCTTTTCCCTCTCTCTTATGTTTGGCTCCAAAATTTCTTCTGGTCTCGTTTGATATGACCAAAAAGAGAATTTTAAATAAGTTTGGAGTTCATCATTGTGTCATGATACCATTTGAATGTGAAACGCACTTACTTTGCAAAAACACAACCCAGAGAACAGCTCCTGCCCCTTTGTCATGGTGCTGAAGTGGTGATATCATGCCATCAAACCATTTATCTTGGGGATGTAAGGAGAAGGGAGATATCAGATAGTTGCCAGAGGCCTGGGAGACAATCATGTTGGCATTTGACAAAGTTCATTTGTTTATTCATGATCTTTGGTGTTTTGGGGGGAATAGTAGTATAGTCAACCAAGCCAAGAGATGGAAGGGGAATTCAATTTATGTAAGTTTTTATCACTTTTATTGTTTTTTTTTTTGTTGCTTTTTTTGTGCAATTTCATTTCATTTCGACTCTCCATTGCGAGAGGTTTTTAATACTCACATTTATTTTTTTTTTGTGGTGTCAAATACCTGTCTATTTATTTTCACGTCTTAATTTTGTTATAATTAAACACTAATATTTTCATTTGGGATATAAAAGTCAAAAAGCGAATTTCGAATAACCGATTTGTTGTCAGAAAGAGGTAAAATGGTGAAATTTCTAAATTAAAAAAAAAAATAGTCTTGAGTTAAAAAAAATTATTTAAAAACATGTAAGAAAAGTCTAAGGTCGGTTGGGCCTATTATATTATAACCTGTACCACATTTTCCAAATATATGTATATGTGGGTTATATCTAAATCTGAACGGATTTTTGCCAAATTTAGTGCTATTCAGGGTTGGCCTGTCACAAACTGTGACTTTTGCGACATACATTTGCGACGGTATAATACGTATGTCGCAAAAGTCGTAAACCTACTGTAGAAAACCTAATTTTGAATAGAAGAAATCCTGACCATTTTTTAATTTAGCTTGACAGCATTCGCTGTGAGTTTCTGCAGAAATTTGGGAAAGTTTTTCATCGGTCAAGCCTATTTTCTTAGGTGCTATCGAAATTCCCATTAGTGAGTGTGCAAAATACCTTGGGGTTATATTGGACAGGAGACTGAACTTAAAGCTAAGAAAGGACAAGAAAATCCACGGTTACCCTGTACTCATGCAAAAGGCAATAGGGAAAATGTGGGGACTAAAACCTTCTCTTCGCACATACCATCGTCTTGGATATCATCGAATTTGCTGCCTAGCTGACGCGACTAAAGTATTTTGAGTTTGCGACTTTTGTTACTTTTTCTACATTTACGACACGTATGTGGCGTTTACGACGTTTACAACTTTGCGACAGTCGCAAACCTAAAAAAGTTTGATACAGACCATCGCTGGTGCTATTCCCTGTGCAAAATTTCATATATCGGAGTAATTGGCCTCTTTAGTTATGTGAGTATATATCGGTCGGTACATATACTTTATGAGGTGTGAGATCAATGTATCGATGAGTTCAAAAAAAAAAAAAAAAACAAGTAAGGAAAGTCTAAAGTCGGGCGGGGCCGACTATATTATACCCTGCACCACTTTGTATATCTAAATTTTCGATACCATATCACATCCGTTAAATGTGTTGTGTGCTATATATAAAGGTTTGTCCCAAATACATACATTTATATATCACTCGATTTGGACATAATTTGATAGACTTTTACAAAATCTATAGACTCAAAATTTAAGTTGGCTAATGCACTAGGGTGGAACACAATGTTAGTAAAAAACAAGTATATACGGCCGTAAGTTCGGCCAGGCCGAAGCTTATGTACCCTCCATCATGGATTGCGTAGAAATTTCTTCTAAACACTGCCATCCACAATCGAATTACTTAAGTTGCGGTAACGCTTGCCGATGGCAAGGTATCTTAAAACCTCCTAACACCATATTCTAAATTGTATGTAAGTCCATACGTGGTATATATTAAATCAAAAAAGATCGATACAATACGTATATAATTCAGTTTGATAAAGTTGACATAGAATTTTGACAAAATTTTCTACAGAAATAAAATTTTAACAAAATTTTCTATAGAAATAAAATTTTCACAAAATTTTCTATAGAAATAAAAATTTTGACAAAATTTTCTATAGAAAGACAATTTTGACAAAAATTTCTACAGAAATAAAATTTTAACAAAATTTTCTATAGAAATAAACTTTTGACAAAATTTTCTATAGAAATAAAATCTTGGTAGATTATTTTTGGCTCGAGTGGCAACCATGATTATGAATCGAATAAAATTTGAACAAAATTTTCTATAGAAATAAAATTTTGACAAAATTTTCTATAGAAATAAAATTTTGACAAAATTTTCTATAGAAATAAAATTTTGACAAAATTTTCTATAGAAATAAAATTTTGACAAAATTTTCTATAGAAAAAAAATTTTGGTAGATTATTTTTGGCTCTAGTGGCAACCATGATTATGAACCGATATGGACCAATTTTTGTGTGATTGGACCAATTTTGGTATGGTTGTTAGCGACCATATACTAACACCACATGCCTAATTTGAACCGGATCGGATGAATTTTGCTCCTCCAAGAGGCTCCGGAGGTCAAATCTGGAGAACGTTTTATATGGGGGCTATATATAATTATGGACCGATATGGACCAATTCTGGCACGGTTGTTAAAGATCATATGCTAACACCATGTTCCAAATTACAACCGGATTGGATGGAATTTGCTTCTCTTGGAGACTTGGCAAGCCAAATCTGGGGATCGGTTTATATGGGGGCTATATATAATTATGAACCGATGTGGACCAATTTTTGCATGGTTGTTACAGACCATATACCAATATCATGTACCAAATTTCAGGCGGATCGGATGAAATTTGCTTCTCTTTGAGGCTCCGCAACCCAAATCTGGGGATCGGTTTATATGGGCGCCATATATAATTATGGACCGATGTGGACCAATTTTTGCACGGTTGTTAGAGACCATATACAAATACCATGTACAAAATTTCAGCCGAATCGGATGCAATTTGCTCCTCTTTGAGGCTTCGCAAGCCAAATCTGGAGATCGGTTTATATGGGGTCTATATATAATTATTGACCGATGTGGATCAATTTTTGCATGGTTGTTAGAGACCATATACCAACATCATGTACCAAATTTCAGCCGGATCGGATGAAATTTGCTTCTCTTGGAGACTTCGCAAGCCAAATCTGGGGATCGGTTATATGGGGGCTATATATAATTATGGACCGATGTGGACCAATTTTTGCATGATTGTTAGATACCATATACCGACACCATGTACCAAATTTCAGCCGGATCGGATGAAATATGCTTCTCTTAGAGGCTCCACAAGCCAAATCTGGGGATCGGTTTATATGGTGGCTATATATAATTAAGGACCGATATGGACCAATTTTTGCATGGTTGTTAGAGACCATATACCAACATCATGTACCAAATTTCAGCCGGATCGGATGAAATTTTCTTCTCTTTGAGGCTCCGCAAGCCAAATCTGGGGATCGGTTTATATGGGGGCTATATATAATTATAGACCGATGTGGACCAATTTTTGCGTGGTTGTTAGAGACCATATACCAACACCATGTACCAAATTTCAGCCCGATCGGATGAAATTTACATCCCTTTTAGGCTCCGCAAGCCAAATCTGGGGATCGGTTTATATGGGGGCTATATATAATTATGGACCGATGTGGACCAATTTTTGCATGATTGTTAGAGACCATATACCAACACCATATACCAAATTTCAGGCGGATCGGATGAAATATGCTTCTGTTAGAGGCTCCACAAGCCAAATCTGAGGGTCCCTTTATATGGGGGCTATACGTAAAAGTGGACCGATATGGCCCATTTTCAATACCATCCGACCTACATCGATAACAACTACTTGTGCCAAGTTTCAAGTCGATAGCTTGTTTCGTTCGGAAGTTAGCGTGATTTCAACAGACGGACGGACGGACGGACAGACGGACATGCTTAGATCGACTCAGAATTTCACCACGACCCAGAATATATACACTTTTTGGGGTCTTAGAGCAATATTTCGATGTGTTACAAACGGAATGACAAAGTTAATATACCACCATCCTATGATGGAGGGTATAACAAGTAAGTAAAGTCTAAAGTCGGGCGGGGCCGACTTTATTATACCCTTCACCACTATGTAGACCAAAATTTGTGTTACCATCTCAACTACTTCACATTTGAAGGAAGCTATATAAAGGAGACAATTTTTTTACTTCTACAAAATCTCTAGAATTAAAATTTAAATCGGCTAATGCTATCCAGTTAATTGGAGGAAACTTCCATTGAAAATGGGTCTAAAATGTGTAACAGTCTACCATATTTCCCCAACTCTGGTGTACGTATATATGGGAGCTATATATAATTTGAACCGATTTTGACTAAATTTGACATGTATAGTTAGAATAATAAATCTGCTATCTATGCGAAATTTCACATAAATGGGAGTATAACTTTGGCTTCCCTGGTCATATGAGATATATATGGGAGCCATATCTAAATCTGAAACGATTTCAACCAAATTTGGTACAATTACCGATACTACCAAACGTACTCCTTGTGCGAAATTTGAGGCAAATCACGGCAAAACTCTGGCTTTTGTGGCCATATAACTTCAAATCGGACGAAAGATATATATGGGAGCTATATCTGAATCTGAACCGATTTTAACAAAATTTGACACATTTAACGATACTATTAAATGTACCCCTTGTGCAAAATTTGAAGCAAATCACGCCAAAACTCTGGCTTTTGTGGCCATATAAGTTCAAATCGGACGAAAGATATATATGGGAGCTATATCTAAATTTGAACCGATTTCAATCAAATTTACCAAACATTGGTAGAATGTCAATTCTACCCTTTGTGCAAAATTTCACGAAGATCGGTAGTAAACTTTGACCTCTGTGGTCATATGAGTCTAAATCGGACGAAAGATATATATGGGAGCTATATCTAAATTTGAACCGATTTCAATCAAATTTACCAAACATTGGTAGAATGTCAATTCTACCCTTTGTGCAAAATTTCACGAAGATCGGTAGTAAACTTTGACCTTTGTGGTCATATGAGTCTAAATCGGACAAAAGATATATATGGGAGGTATATCTAAATCTGAACCGATTTGGCTGATATTTTGCAAGATTTTCGAAATTCATAAAATATTTGGATGTACGGTATTTCAAGAAAATCGGTTGATAAACACGCTAACTATGACCAAATCGGGGATAAATATATATGGCAGCTATATCCAAATCTGAACCGATTTTTTCCAAAACCAATAGCGATTGTCTCTGTGTCAAGAAACGGCCCTGTGCCAAATTTGAGTACGATCGGACTTAAATTGCGAGCTGTACTTTGTGCACAAAATTACATATACAGACAGACAGACGGACATCGCTAAATCGACTCAGAATTTAATTCTAAGCCGATCGGTATACTAAAAGATGGGTCTATGACCACTATTTCTTGGCGTTACATACAAATGCACAAACTTATTATACCCTGTACCACAGTAGTGGTGAAGGGTATAAATATGGGAAACATTTAAATCTGAAGCAATTTTAAGGAAACTTCGCAAAAGTTTATTTATGATTTATCGCTCGATATATATGTATTAGAAGTTTAGGAAAATTTGGGACTAGTACCAACGAACTCATCCAATCCTACTCACTATACCGATACTAACAGCTCACTCATAGATATTTTTTTCGTTAGTGAGCCAACCAAGGTTTTGTTGTACGATCAGATTTCTGCATCGTGTTTTTCGAAGCACGATTTGATTTTTATGTCATATCGCTTTCAGGTTCGTAGGAAACAGACAACGTATACCTTTAGGGATTTTAGGAATATTAATTATGTCCATTTGGAAGCATTGCCTTCGTGTGTAAATTGGGATCTAATGAACGGTATGGTATCCGTGGATGACCAACTCTTTTTTCTACAGGATAATGTCAAATGTCTTCAGGACACGTTATTGCCTTTGAAGACAAAGAGGGTCTCTTCGAATTCAAAGCCATGATTCAACGATGAGGCCCGGATAGCTATAAGGGAACGAGACTTAGCCTTTTCAAGATGGAAACGGTTTAGAACGTCTTCTTTGCGGGAGGAATTTCGTGTGCTTAGGAAACGAGCGAATGTCGTGATAAGACGCGCTAAGACACGTTATTTTTATGACAGATTCTCCTCGGCTCTGGGATCGAAGCATACATGGAGGATAATACGGGAGATTGGATTAGGCAAGGACTCAGGTAGCGATGACCTTGTTGACGTCGATGAACTTAATCGTAAATTTATTGACATTTCGAACGTTCCGATCGGGCACGATTTTTATGATTTTGACATTGACACATTGGATTTTGGTGCGAATGATAGCGGATTTGAATTTTCATGTATTGATTCAGGCGATGTTGTGCATAGTTTCACCCTTGTGAAATCGAATGATATGGGCTACGATGGCATTGACCCCCGGTTTCTGAAAATATTATTACCGATCTTATTACCATATATAACAAACTTATTTAACAGGATTATTTATACGGGTTCATTTCCTACAGCATGGAAACATAGCAAGATCATCCCATTACCGAAGAATTGCAACGAATATAGGCCGATATCTATCTTAAGTTTTCTTTCCAAAGTACTTGAAAAGATTATGTATAAACAGGTATCTGATTATCTCTCTGACAATTCATTGCTCTTTGAGAAGCAATCTGGGTTCCGACCCAATCATAGTTGCATAACTGCCTTGACTGATGTCTCAGAGGACATTAGATGTAACATGGAGAAAAATGAGGTGACGATCCTGGTGTTGCTTGATCACTCTAAAGCATTTGACTCAGTTGATCACAAACTTCTTTGCGCCAAACTTCTGAATATTTTTAAGTTTTCGTCTTGTGCGACACGGTTTATTTGGTCTTATTTATGTAATAGAACGCAATCTGTCTGTAGTAATGGGATGGTTTCAGAAGTTTTGTCCATAAATAAAGTAGTTCCACAGGGGTCAATTTTGGGTCCACTACTTTTCTCCATGTACACCAATGATTTACCGTGCCAACTTTCGTTCAGTAGGGTACACTTGTATGCGGATGACGTCCACTTGTATATTTCGAGCCCAGTTGCGGAACTAGATGATTGCCCAGCAAAAACTCTCATTACCCGGTAATCTTGTAGGTAAGCCTATTTAAAAATTAATAACCACTTATTAATTGGCATCGCTTCGGATTACATTTACATACGCATGTCCTGGAAGGAAAGTACTTCTCCCCAGGCATACTTTCGGTCATAAAATAAGTAGTGCATTTAAAGCATATAATCACCTAATATGTAATGACTTATTCGTAGATACACCAAAGTTTGCAAAATAGCCACTTATTGTCTCAGCCAACCAAATCTCGAAACTATTGATTTCTATCGCCGATTACAATGGATCAAAATATGGCGAGTGATGCTGTAATAGGAGAACTACTTGAATAGAAACGAATATTGTATAAATAAACAAAAAATCTAATAAATAATCTCAATAAGATTACACGCAAATTAATTTCACTCTTAAAATAGAAATAAATGTAGGTTGTTTAAGGGAGTTGGATTCGTGAATTACGTTATAATATATCCAATAGCCAATTCACATTAGGTTCGAATCTACTAAAAGTGGATTTTAAGTCTCTTTTTTATAAGGCAAATTGCATTTGAAATTTAGTTTAAGCGCATTTTGGAAGTGTAATGTGAATGAGGTTTAAGAAAGCATTTATTTAAAACATAATATGACAATGTCATTAAACACAATTATTATGAAATATTTCTTAACGGAAAAATTTTCAGAATTACCATTACATTACATATTCTTTTTGATTTTTTATGTAAGTGCTCGTTTATGTGAATAATTATACCTAATGGTACCATCATTTATTCTATTTTATTAATTCGTTAACTACAACTGCCTAAAAATTTGAGAACAACAATTCGAAAATTACCGAGAAGTATTTATTTTTGTCATTACAACTTAGTCATTATAACTCGCCGCAATGTAATGCAACGTGTAATGACAGCGTTACTCCTGGTAATGTCAATTGTAATGAGATGTGGTTACCTAGTTTTTGCTGGGTGTATTTGCAAACTGAACTTTGACTTATCTCAAATATACACTTGGGCGACGGCGAACGGGCTTTGCCTCAATCCTTCGAAATCGAAATACATCGCGATTGGTAGGAGGCATTCTAGTTCAATACCCTCTTTGGATGTTAGGATCAATAATGAACGCATTTTAAATGTTACGACTGCTAGGAATCTTGGCATTGTTTTTAATAACACCCTCACCTGGTCCAATCACATAAGTGCTGCAATCGGACAGGGTTATTCGAAGCTGAGGACACTTTGGTCGACTCATTATTACACTCCTCTTAGGGTAAGGTGTCTCTTGGCGAAATGTTATGTGATACCGGGGATTTTATATGGCGTTGAACTTTTTGCAAGCTGCGATTCGGTTATGTAGCAGATTGAATGTATTTTTTAATAACGTTACGCGTTATGTCTATGGATTGAGACGACGCGACTCTGTCACACAATTCTCTCGCACTATATATGGAGTTTCGCTTGATGAACTAATGTCAATTAGGGGCCTTTTATTTCTACACAAGATAATACACTCGGAAGTTCCGGCATACCTATTCGATAGACTTAGATTTGCTCGTTCTAACAGGGGAAGAACACTTATACCACTGGTGCATCGTACATTGGTCTCTGATTGGCAATTTTTCATATCATCCATACGTCTCTGGAATACACTTCCACATAATATTCAAACAACAAGTGACATTTTGCAATTTAAAAAGATATTATTTGATAATTTTCGCTTACAGCAGAGGATAAATTTCTATTGAATGCTACATTTATTTACTTTTTTATTTCATTTTTGATTATTAATTTCTCGTTTTTTCATATTTGTTCATTTTTTATTGGTTTATTTTTTTTTTCTTTTCTATTTATGGTTATTTTTTTTTTGTTTTACCCTATTTCTTAAACCTTTCAATTTTTATTTACAATAGTGTAATTTTTATATCAATTCAATTTGAATCGTATATTTTTTTGTTTTGTTTTAATTTAATTTTTTTTTGTTTTAATATAATTTCTTTCAATTTTTTGTCTTTTCCATTTTTATATACATATGTTAATTTTTTTTTTCTTCATGGATTCACAATATCAAATGTAAATTTACCAAAACTTTTATTCTTAGGTATTATAATGTTATTATTTTATATTAAATGGATAATTGTAACATGTAACTGTAATTATAAGAATCTAATATTCTTGTTGTACATGTCATAAATAAAACAATCAATCAATCAAAAAAAAAAAATTAGAGTCATTTTCACAATTTTTCGACTAAATAGTGGCGATTTAACAAGGAAAATGTTGGTATTTTGACCATTTTTGTCGAAATCAGAAAAACATATATATTGAAGCTATATCTAAATCTGAACCGATTTCAATCAAATTTGGCACACATGACTATATTACTAATTGTACTCCTAGTGCAAAATTTCAACCAAATTGGGCCAAAACTCTGGCTTCTGGGGCCATATAAGCCCATATCGGGCGAAAAATATATATGGAAGCTATATCTAAATCTGAACCGATTTCAACCAAATTGGGCACGCATAGCTACAATGCTAATTCTACTCCCTGTGCAACTAAATCGGAATAAAAAATTGGCCTCTGTGATCATATGAGTGTAAATGGGGAGAAAGCTATATAAGGGAGCTATATATATATCTGAACCGATTTCAATCAAATTTAGCACGCATAGCTAGAATGCTAAATCTACTCCCTGTGCAAAATTTCAACCAAATTGGGCCAAAACTCTAGCTTTTAGGACCATATTAGTCCATATCGGGCGAAAGATATATATGGGAGCTATATCTAAATCTGAACCGATTTCAATCAAATTTTGCACGCTTGACTATACGACTAAGTGTTATGTTTATACAAAATTTCAATCAAATCGGTATAAAACTCTGGCTGCTGGGTCCATATTAGTGCATATCGGGCGAAAGATATATATATGGGAGCTATATCTAAATCTGAACCGATTTCTTCCAAAATCAGTAGGGTTCTATTCTGACCCAAATTAGGAACAGGTGCCAAATTTGAAGGCGATTGGACTTAAATTGCGACCTAGACTTTGATCACAAAAATGTGTCAACAGACAGACGGACGGACGGACAGACGGACAGACGGACATGGTTATATGGACTCAAGGACCCACCCTGAGCATTATTGCCAAAGACACCATGTGTCAATCTCGTCTCCTTCTGGGTGTTACAAACATATGCACTAACTTATAATACCCTGTTCCACAATGTGGCGCAGGGTATCAAAATATATTTTTTAAGGATTCTCATGAATTTTGTATTTTTCATAAACACAGGTTAACGTCGTTTGTGTCCTAGGATGCATATTTAAGGAAATTGCAACGAAATTTAAATAAATTTTCGCTCTAGAACACCCATCTTAGGATGTGAGGACAGGTTACGACTTAGTTTATAAAAAAAAATATCGATAATTTTCATCGAAATGTTCAATATTTTTACAAACTGCCACGAATTAACGTCATTTTCGCTCTAGGGCGCATATTTAAGTCGAAAATAAATCTTTTTCGATATTTAGATTTTTTGAGAATTTTCAAAGAAATTTTGGGGAGGGGTGGTTATGAATTGTACCAACGTTTAAAAGTTTATAAAGATCTAGAATTACTCCAGTCAAAAAGAGTAACACCATAACCTTCCTCCAATACCATGGAGATAATGCAATTTAGTTGGCACTACTTACTGTCATCTTCCCAAGAAGATGCAACAGAAGAGGAATATTAGGAGTCCTGGTTTTTTTTTACTCTTGTATTATTTCCGGAAGTATTCACATTATAAAATGTCATTAGTGAACACTTTGGTCTAGTATCCTTAAAACAATTCACTGATTAGTAAAGGGAGGATGTACAAGAAATGTCCTACGATTCGGTTCTATTGTACTATACAACATCATTATTATCATCATCATGGTATCTTAGCTATTACCTAGTACTTCACTTCTGTTCCTAATTGTTTCATTTAGTTTTTTTTTTTCGAAAAAAAAAAGAAAAATTCCTTCTTGTTGTTAGTTTCTTCTATTTCTTTTTGGTTTTCTGGTAAAGGTTTTCCCCAAAGATTTTAGTTGGGGTTTTAGTCCATTTTGTAAATGTGTTGGTTGTTTTGTTGAGTTTGACCGCATTTTCTTGGACAATTCCTTAGTTGGATTTTACCACCTCTTATTCCGTTGCTTCGCCAGAAACTGTTACAATTTCCTAACAATAGCGTGTAATTTTCTCACTTTTAAAATACATTTTTGTGCCAGATTTTTAGTTGGTGTATTGTCTGCATTTTTTTTTTGTTTTGTTTTTTTTTCTCGAGCAAATTTAAGAGGATTGTAGTAGTTTTCTACGAAAGGAAATTATTTATAGTGGCCAAAATATGGTCTTCATAAAATATTGTAGCTACTGTAACTTAAATTTTCCTTTTTAGTTTTCAGCCAATTTTATTTTGCATTTTTTTTTTTTGCTGTTTTTGCGGTTTAATAGGGTTTCGTTGGTAATTTTGAAAATTGTTTATTCTACTTTTACTTGGGGACGTTAAAATTTATTTTTTTTTCTTCTATTTCTTTATTTTCTAGATACAAAGAGTTTTGAATTCACAGAAATATGAAATTATAAAATTCTTATATGAAAATCAGATCTCAGTTAGATCTACATCAAGATATTAAAAAAAAAATAGGAAAAAAATTACAATATTTGTATATCCACTACTGTGGTACAGGGTATAATAAGTTTGTGCAGTTGTATGTAAGTAACAACTTTTAAAAATTATATTTCTATAGAATATTTTTTTCACAATTTTATTTTTATAGAAAATATTGTCAAATTTGTAGTTCCATAGAAAATTTTCTTTCTAAAGAAAATTTTGTCAAAATTTTTTTCCTATAGAAATTTTGTCAAAATTTTTTTCCTATAGGGAGAAAATCAAACATATTTTTAAAATCTTATAACTAAAACAATTATGTAAAACAAATTCAAATATAGAGATAAGACAACAAATTACAAATCACAACAAGGAAAAAACAAGTATAAACGGCCGTAAGTTCGGCCAGGCCGAATCTTATGTACCCTCCACCATGGATTGCGTAGAAACTTCTACGAAAGACTGTCATCCACAATGGAATTATTTGGATTGTGGTATCTTAAATCGTGTTCTAAATTGTGAGTTAGTCCATACGTGGTATATATTAGACAAAACAGGTATGTAAGTCTACAAATAATTACGAATCGATATGGACTTTTTCACGGTACGTAGGAAGCCAGAATTGAAATATGGGGTCGCTTATATGGGGGCTATTTACAATATGATATGGACCAATTTTTGTGTGATTGGGGATCGATTTATCTGAGGACCATATATAACTATAGACCGATATGGACCTAGTTAGGCATGGTTGTTAACGGCCATATACTAGCACAATGTACCAAATTTCAACTGACTCGGATGAAATTTGCTCCTCCAAGAGGCTCCAAAACCAAATCTCGGGATCACGTACAAAATTTCAACCAGATCGGATGAATTTTGCTTCTCCAAAAGGCACCGGAGGTCAAATCCGGGGTTTATATGGGTGGTATATATAATTATGGACTGATATGAACCAATTGCTGCATGGTTGTTGGATACCATATACTAACATCACGTACCAAAATTCAACCGAATCGGATGAATTTTGCTCTTCCAAGGGGCTCAGGAGGTCAAATCTTGGGATCGTTTTATATGGGGGCTATATATAATTATGGACCGATTTCGACCAATTTTTGCATGGCCATTGTACACCATATACTTACACCATGTACCAAATATCAGCCGTATCGGATGAAATTTGCTTCTTTTAGAGGCTCAGCAAGCCAAATCGGGGGATCGGTTTATATGGGGGCTATATATAATTATTGACCGATGTGGACCAATTTTTGCATAGTTGTTAGAGACCATATACTAACACCATGTACCAAATTTCAGCCGGATCGGACGAAACTTTCTTTTCTTAGAGGCTCCGCAAGCCAAATCGGGGGATCGGTTTATATGGGGGCTATATATAATTATTGACCGATGTGGACCAATTTTTGCATAGTTGTTAGAGACCATATACTGATGAAATTTGCTTCTCTTAGAGGCTCCGAAAGCCAAATCGGGGGATCGGTTTATATGGGGGCTATATATAATTATGGACCGATGTGGACCAATTTTTTCATGGTTTTTAGAGACCATATACTAACACCATGTACCAAATGTCAGCCGGATCGGATGAAATTTGCTTCTCTTAGAGGGTCTGCAAACCAAATTTGGGGGTCCGTTTATATTGGGGCTATACGTAAAAGTGGACCGATATGGCCCATTTGCAATACCATCTGACCTACATCAGTAACAACTACTTGTGCCAAGTTTCACGTCAATAGCTTGTTTCGTTCGGAAGTTAGCGTGATTTCAACAGACGGACGGACGGACATGCTCAGATCAACTTAGAATTTCACCACGACCCAGAATATATATACTTTATGGGATCTTAGAGCAATATTTCGATGTGTTACAAACGGAATGACAAAGTTAATATACCCCCATCCTATGATGGAGGGTATAAAAACATTACAAACTTAAAGTTTGAAATTTAACAAAAAGGCATGTGGATAATAAAAAAATATCCTTTAATTTCTAAAAAAATTGCTAAAATTTTTTTCCTATAGAAAATATTGTCGAAATTGTATTTCCATAGAAAATTTTGTTTAAATTATATGTTTATAGAAAATTTTGTCAAAATTTTATTTCTATTGAAAATTTTTTCAAAATTTTTATTTCTATAGAAAATTTTGTCAATATTTTATTTCTATAGAAAATTTTGTTAAAATTTTATTTCTTTAGAAATTTTTGTCAAGATTTTATTTCTATAGAAATTATGTATCTTTAGAAATTTTGTCAAAATTTTATTTCTTTAGAAAATGTTGTCAAAATTTTATTTCTTTAGAAATTTTTGTCAAAATTTTATTTGTAGCTTATCCAACAGAGAAAAAGTGTATTTGTCAAATTTATTTGGGCAAAGCCCTATAGACTGCAAGATGGTTGGATGGACGGCCGTTTCGGAATCACTACATTCCTCACCAGTATTTTCTATTCGGGTAATTTCTTAAACCCAAAGTAAATTTAATTGCTTTTATTTATTCTGATAATTGGTTGATAGTTTTGCTGCAAGTAGAGGATGCTGATGAGGAATGTGGTAATTCCGAAACGGCTGTCCATCCAACCATCTTGCAGTCTATAGGGCTTTGCCCCAAAAAAAAAAAAAATTTACAAAAATTTTAATTTATTTCGTTAAAAAATTTTGTCAAAATTTTAGTTCTATAGAAAATTATATTTCTCCAGAAATTTTTATCAAAATTTTATTTGTTTAGAAAATTTTGTAAAAATTTTATTTCTATATACAATTTTATCGACGTTTTATTTCCAAAGAAACTTTTGTCAAAATTTTATTCCTATAGAAAATTTTATTTTATAGAAAACTTAATTAATGAATTATTGATAGCAACGAGCTCGTGCTCGTTTCTATCAATAATTCATTAATTGGAAAAATCAAATACAGGTCGAATACAATAAAAACAAGTTTGTAACATAGAAAATTTAATTTAAATTTTATTTGATTAGAAAATTTGGTCTAGATTTTATATCCTTAGAAAAATTTGTCAACATTTTATTTCTTTAGAAAAGTTTACCAAAATTTTATGTTTTTAGAAAATTTTGCCAATTTTTTTTTTTTTTTTTTGTAATTTGGTCAAGATTTTTTTCTGGAGAAAATGTTGTCAAAATTTTATTTTATAGAAATCTTTGTCAAAATAGAAAATTTGGTTAAGTTTTATTTTTATAGCAAATTTTATTTATATAGAAAACTTTGTCGAAATTTTATTTCTATAGAAAATTTTGATTAAATTGTATTTTTATAGAAAATTTTGTTTAAATTTTATTTCTTTCGATATTTTGGCCAAACTATTATTTCTTTAGAAAAGTTTGTTAACATTTTATTTGTACTGAAAATTTTGTTGAAATTTTATTTCTATTAAAGATTTTGTCAAAATTTTATTTCTATCAAAAATTTGTCGAAATTTTATTTCTCTGTGTTTCTTTTTGCTTGAATAAAAGTGTTTTTCTTCTTAAGTTATGACCACACTTTCCCACTTCAATTAGGCCACCTATGTTTTTCTAGGTAGAAAATTGAACAAAATTACTTTTCATGGGAAAAGATTACTTCATGAGGTCGTTGATTTTTTTATATGCCATGATATCATGGAGAATAGGAATAGAAGGGAAAATGTAAAATAATAATGGAAAAAACTTTGTAAGCAGTCATCTGACTGTTAAGCCGTTTTAGCACAAAACAAAATTTGTATCCAAAATTTTAAGACCCAAATGATAAGAAAAAATATCTTTAAAATAAGGAAATATCCTTAAATATTCCTATTATTAAATTAGGATAAAGTTTGATTTAAATGTTAAGAACCAAATTTTTGGTAAAGAGTAATTTTTAAGAAAAGTTGTTTATCAAAATATTTCCAATTACAATTTCTAAAAATATTCAATTTTAATTTTAATTTATTCAACAAATTTGGACAAATTAAGACGAAAACCTCATTTTCGAATTTATATTCTTTTTTGGCGATATATTAATAAAGATATTCACGTACAAGCAAACGACAGTTTAAAAATCCAAATTATAACGGATATTTTAAAGTAAAAAAATGTTTTCCTAATTTTAAAATAACTTTAAACCTGAGATGCTAAACCTCAAAATAAGTCCTAGCCTGCATTTGAAGCGTTTTTATTTCAAATCTAAAGATTCAATATTTCAGATAGATTAAGGGCGATTTCTTTAAATCAAAAATGCGTTTCCTGACGATAAGGAGAATTTGCTTTTTGCTAAAAGTATATATAGAAAAAATTTTAAAGCAAAAACTTTGTTTTAATTAAAATTTCATTACTTTAAAGAAATTTGTCCTTAATATTTGTTAGAATAATCTTCAATATCACATAAATATTTTTTTCAGTGTGGGATGGGGCTATACTAACTTTGTCGTTCCGTTTGTAATACATCGAAATCTTGGTTACAGACCCCATAAAATAGATACGTTCTGGAACGTGATGGAATACTGAGTCGATCTCTGTCCGTTCGGATGTCCATCCGTCCGTCTGTCTGTGGAAATCATGCTAACTTCCAAACGAAACTAGCTATTGGCTTGAAACTTGGTGCAGGTAGTTGGTATTGTAGGTTGGCTGGGAACACGAATAAGCCAAATCGAACCACTTTTAGGTACAGCCACCATATAAACCAACCCTCAGATTTGCTTTGCGGAGGCCTTTGGAGGAGAAAATTTCACCGTTTGAAATTTAGCACGTGTATTGTTATATGAACTTTAACAAACATGCTAAAATTACTCCATATCGGTCCGCAATTATATATAGCCCCAAATAAACCAATTCCCAGATTTTGCTTGCGAAGGCCCTTGGAGGAGCAAATTTCGTTCGATGCGATAAACAATTTAATATATTCAGCATTTTTTACATCAAATCTTTGGCCTCACGACAATATTTTTTTTCAGTGATTTTATTTCTGTATTTAATTTTTTTTTAGAAAATTTTGTCAATATTTTATTTAAATAGAAAATTTTGTCAGTATTTTATTTCTCTAGAAAATTTTGCCAAAATTTTATTTCTATAGAAAATTTTGCCAAAATTTTAGTTCTATAGAAAATTTTGCAAAATTTTATTTCTATAGACAATTTTGTCAATATTTTATTTCTTTTGAAAATTTAGCCAAAATTTTATGTCTATATAAAATTTTGTCAAAATTTTATTTGTATATAAAATTTAGTAAAAATTTTATTTGTATAGAAAATTTTGTCAAAATTTTATTTCTATGGAAAATTTTGTTGAAAATTTATTTCTATAGTAAATTTTGCTAAAAATTTTTTTCTATAGAAAATGGTGTCAAAAAATTTTATATCTATAAAAAAATATTTATTTCTATAGAAAATTTTATCAAAATATTATGTCTATAGAAAAATTTGTCAAAATTTTTTTCTATAGAAAATTTTGCTAAAATTTTATGTCTATATAAAATTTTGTCAATATTTTATTTCTATAGAAAATTTTTTCAATATTTTATTTCTATAGAAAATTTTGTCAAAATTTTATTTCTATGGAAAATTTTTTTTTAAATTTTATTTCTATGGAAAATTTTGTTGAAATTGTATTTCTATAGCAAATTTTGTTTAAATTTTATTTGTATAGAAAATTTTGTCAAAATTTTATAATTAGAGAAAATTATGCCAAAATTTGATTTCTATAGATAATTTTGTCAAAATTTTATTTCTATAAACAATCTTGTTAATATTTTATTTGTATAGAAAATTTTGTCAAAATTTTTTATCTCTGGAATATTTTGTTGAAATTTTATTTCTATAGTAAATTTTTTAAAAATGTATTTCTATAGAAAATGGTGTCAACAATTCTATATCTATGAAAAAATATTTGATTCTATAAAAAATTTTGTCAAAATATTATTTCTATAGAAAAATTTGTCAAAATTTTATTTCTATAGAAAAATTTGTCAATATTTTATTTCTATAGAAAATTTTGCTAAAATTGTATGTCTATATAAAATTTTGTCAATATTTTATTTCAATAGAAAATTTTGTCAAAATTCCACTTCTATAGAAAATTTTGTTAAAATGTTAATTCAATGGAGAAAATTTTGTCAAAATTTTATTTCTATAGAAAATTTGTCAATATTTTATTTCTATAAAAAATTTTGTCCACATTTTATTTCTATAGAAAATTTTTTAGCATTTAATTTCTGGAGAAAATTTTGTCATAATTTTATTTCCATAGAAAATTTTGTCGATATTTTATTTCTATAGAAAACTTTGACAACATTTTATTTCTATAGAAAATTTTGACAACATTTTATTTCTATAGAAAATTTTGACAACATTTTATTTCTATAGAAAATTTTGTCCAAATTTTATTTCTATAGAAAATTTTGTTCAAATTTTATTTCTATAGAAAATATTGTCAAAATTGTATGTCTAAATAAAATTTTGTCAAAAATTTTATTTCTATGAAAATTTTGTTTTTTAAATTTTACTTCTATGGATAATTTTGTTGAAATTGTATTCCTATAGCAAATTTGTTTAAATTTTATTTGTATAGAAAATTTTGCCAAATTTTGTTACTATAGAAAATTTTTCCAAAATTTGATTTCTATAGAAAATTTTGTCAAAATTTTATTTCTATAAACAATTTTGTCAATATTTTATTTGTATAGAAAATTTTGTTAAAATTTTATTTCTATGGAAAATTTTGTTGTAATTTTATTTCTATGGAAAATTTAGTTAAAGTTGTATTTCTGTAGTAAAGTTTGTTCAAATTTTATTTCTATAGAAAATATTGTCAAAATTTTATTTCTATAGAAAATTTTGCCAAAAATTTTATTTCTGTAGAAAATTAAATATGTCAAAAATGTATTTCTATTGAAAATTTTGTTAAAATTTTATGTCTATATAAAATTTTGTCAATATTTTATTTGTATAGAAAAATTAGTCAATATTTTATTTCTACAGAAAATTTTGTCAAAATTTTATTTCTATGGAAAATTTTTATTGAAATTTTGTGTCTATGGAATATTTTGTTGAAATTGTATTTCTATAGAAAATGTTGTCAAAAATTTTATATCTCTGAAAAATTTTTATTTCTATTGAAAATTTTGTCAAAATTTTATGTCTATATAAAATTTTTTCAATATTTTATTTGTATAGAAAATTTTGTCAATATTTTATTTCTATACAAAATGTTGTCAAAATTTTATTTCTATGGAAAATTTTGTTGAAATTTTATTTCTATGGAATATTTTGTTGAAATTGTATTTCTATAGAAAATTTTATCAAAAATTTTGTATCCCTGAAAGATTTTAATTTCTATAGAAAACTTTGCCAAAATTGTATGTCTATATAAAGTTTTGTCAATATTTTATTCCTATAGAAAATTTCGTCAATATTTTATTTCTATAGAAAATTTTGTCAAAATTTTATTTTTATGGAAAATTTTGTTGAAATTTTAATTCTATGGAAAATCTTGTTGAAATTGTAATTCTATAGTAAATTTTGTTAAAATTTTATTTGTGTAGAAAATGTTGCCAAAATTTTTTCTATAGAAAATTTTACCAAAATTTTATTTCCATAGAAAATTTTGTCAATAATTTATTTCTATATAAAATTTTGTCAATATTTTATGTCTATAGAAAATGTTGTCAAATTTTTATTTCTATGAAAAATTTTGTTGAAAATAAGGCTTGTCTTTGAGGCGATTTAAAACCCTAGGCCACATTTGATGGTTAACTGTGGGTTGTACCCAAAAAATACATGAACAGACGGACAACGCAAAGTCGACTTATTTATCTCTCACTATTCCTTTTGGGTATTAGATACAAATCCGCAAACTTATATTATACCCTGTACAACAATAATGGTTTAGAGTATAAAACTGTCAAGAAATATTAAAGAAAGTCGAAATATATTTTTAATATGAATTGTCCAAATGAAACTTTGCCATCAACTTTAACAAAAAAAATTCTCACGTTCCATATAAAAGTAATTAATGACAAAAATTCAATTGAATTACAAATTTTTAATGCAACTGTAATTAATAAAATCAACTGTCAATTATTGTTTTATGTACGTAGTTATTCCTTCAAAGATATATTAAATATTTACAACAATGGCGGCATGATTACTTTCCTTTAAATCACCATTATGCAAAACCGAACGCAATACAATATGCTCCGCCTCCCCCGTCACCAGTTATTATGGTGAATATGAAACCATAGCATGTGTATATGAACTCTATCGATTATAAAGGAAATGTATGTTTGCTTGTCTGTGCTCATGCATCGATATCGACCATACATAAACCTATTATTAATTATTGGCAAAGTAATTATAAACATATTTATTCTGCTATACAATTACTACTCAATGGTGAAAAAACACACGAGAAAAAAATTATAATGCAGAGCTTATTGCACAAGCCTTTGCTAGCGGTCCTTTTGATGGCTGACAGGCTTCTGTAATTTAAGTACTCTTTTGGCAGTGTCAGGTATCAACACAAGCTTCTTCCTCTCTCACAAACACACACACACAAGTATACACATACATGTGCATATTAATTTTTTTCCTACATTAACTCATATTGCCGTTATTTTAACAGTTTTTAATAAAAAATTTGTGATTATGACAGTAACCTTTATGGTCATACAAAGTCGATATAGCACTATCTACCTATAAGTGGATATGTGGGACATTTCATTAATTGGGAGAAAATATGATAAGAAACAAAATTTTCTATAGAAATAAAATGTTGGCCAAAATTTCTATAGAAATAAAATTTTAACAAAATTTTCTATAGAAATGAAAATTTAACAAACATTTCCATAGAAATAAATTTTGACAAAATTTTCTATACAAATAAAATTTTGACAAAATTTTCCATAGAAATAAAATTTTGACAAAAATTTCTATAGAAATAAAATTTTAACAAAAATTTCTATAGAAATAGAATTTTGACAAAATTTTCTATAGCGGTAGATTAAAGTGGCAGCCCGATTTATTGCCCGGCTCAGTTAGACTATTCATTGTGATGAAGTAACAGAATTAACATTTTAACAAAATTTTCAATAGAAATAAAATTTTGACAAAATTTTCTAAAGAAATAAAATGTTGTCAAAATTTTGTATAGAAATAAAATTTTGACAAAATTTTCTATAGAAATAAAATTCTGACAAATTTCCAATGAAATAAAATTATGACAAAATTTTCTATAGAAATATAATTTAAAAAAAAAAATCCATAGAAATAAAGTTTTGACAAAATTTTTTATACAAATAAAATTTTGACAAAATTTTTTATAAAAATAACATTTTGACAAAATTTTCCATAGAAATAAAATTTTGACGAAAATTTCTGTATAAATAAAATGTTTACAAAAATTTCTATAGAAATAAAATTTTGACAAAATTTTCTATAAAAAAAATTGACAATATTTTCCATAGCAGTAGGTGTGCCAGATTTATTTTTAGGCTCAGTTAGACTATTCATTAAGATAAAGTAACAGAATTAACATTTTAAAAAATTTTTTTATAGAAATAAAACTTTGACAAAATTTTCTATAGAAATAAAATTTTGACAAAATTTTCTATAGAAATAAATTTTTGACAAAATTTTCTATAGAAATAAAATTTTGACACTATTTTCTAAAGAAATGAAATGTTGTCAAAATTTTCTATAGAAATAAAATTTTGACAAAATTTTCTATAGAAATAAAATTTGGATAAAATTTTTTATAGAAATACAATTTTGCAAAATTTTGTGTAAAAATAAAATTTTGACAGCATTTCCTATAGGAGTAAAATTTTCTGTAGAAATAAAATTTTCATTTGTTTTGTTTTGTTATTGTTGGTTTTGTTCTTTAAGCATTGTTGTTGTTTTTTTATTTCAGCTTAAAACCATACATTGACTAAACTACAAGAGTAGCTTAACCAACAGAGGAAAAGAATGTTTGTCAAATTTATTTGGGCAAAGCCCTATAGACTGCAAGATGGTTGGATGGACGCACGTTTCGGAATTACCACATTCCTCATCAGCATCCTCTACTTGCAGCAAAACTATCAACCAATTATCAGAATAAATTCCTCTGTTGGTTAAGCTACTCTTGTAGTTTAGTCAATGTATGGTTTTAAGCTGAAATAAAAAAACAACAACAATGAAATAAAATTTTGACAAAATTTTCTCCAGAAATGTAAATTTAACAAGATTTTCTCTAGAAATAAATTTTTGGTAAATTTTCAACACAAATAAAATTTTGACAAAAATTCTACAGAAATAAAATTTTGACAAAATTCTATGTATGTATAAAATCTTGACAAACTTTTCTATAGAAATAAAATTATTACAAGAATTTTTATAGCAATAGAATTTTTGCAAAATTTTCTTCAAAAATAAAATATTGATAAAATGTTTATAGAAATAAAATATCGATAAAATTATCTTTAGAAATAAATTTTCTTTAGAACTATAACATTGACATAATTTTCTAAAGAAATAATATTTTGACAAAATTTTCTATCAAACTAAAATTTTGACAGAATAGTCTATACAAATAAAATTTTGACAAAATTTTCTATAGAAATATAATTTTAATAAAATTTTCTATAGAAATAAGATTTTTAGAAAAATTTCTATAGAAATAAAATTTTGACAACATTTTCTTTAGAAATAAAATATCGACAAAATTTTCTTAAGAAATAAAATTTTGACAAAATATTTACAAAAAAAAATTTACCAGAAATTTACTAAACTCTTATTTTGAAACTTTTGGTCAAACCATTGTGGTTAGTATAAAAAATGATTTTTTACCCTCCAAATATTGACCTCAGGGTCGTTATGAAATTCTGAGTCGGTCGAGCAATGTCCGTCCGTTTCGTCTTGCCTGTATGCTATTGAGCCCATTTCTTATTCAGTTCGAAAGTAATCGTAATTTCAACAGACAATCGGACGGACGAACATACAGTAAATAAATCGATTGAGAATTTCAATGCATCCAATATTTTGAAATGTTCCATATTTACTTATTTCGCCCCTATTCTATTACAGACGCACACACACACCAACATAAAATAAACATATTTAATCACATATCAGGATATTTAATGGTGGATGTGTATACAGTCATCGTAAACATATAGGTGTAATTTAATATTTAAAATGTCCGCCACATTCACATTTATGCCACATCAACATTAATTCATTATATGGCGATGGTTTCATGAACCAAGGCACTAAGTAGCCAGAAAAAAAGAGTCCAATTTTGACGAAGGAAGTGTAAAAAGTTTTGAAGATAATATTGAAGATATTGAAACATTCAAACAATCCAATGTCAGAAGTAGGGAAAAATCAATTTTTGTAAATATATTTTGTGGCCGAGCATTTCGTGGTGCACAATTAGCCTCTTATGCTTTTCAAAATATTAGGACCGTTTCTCATGCAATGCTCGGTTCAACCGCATCAAGTCTTGAAGTCTATGAAGTCCCAGAAAAAAATTAGTAGTTCTTCTAAAGGCACAACTTTAAAAGCACATCTAAAAATGTCCTCCTAAAGATGTTTTTTTATTTTAATTGCACAGGAAGTTCATTTGAGTCATTTTTTATAAGTCGCTATTTTCATTTTTATAATGGGAAATTAAATTATTTTTTTTTCAAATTAAGAATTAATAAAATGGTACAAAATATTTAAATTTTGCCGAAAAAATGGTAAATCCATTCTAAAAAAATAGCATTTTTTTTTAAATATTTAAGCACCAATATTTCAGACAAGCGCAATAGTGTATTCAAAATTATAAAACATTATAAAAATTATGTTTGTGGCAAAATATCACAAAATTTTTTAAATCACACCCAAAACACTGAATTCGCATCACATCTTAAGAAGTGATGCAAATTCAGAGCAACTACTGTTGAAATAGTGGACATCCGCCCTATGACAAGCCCATGTTAAATTCACCACTTCCAGATCCAAAAAGATCCGGAAGTGGGGGGTTCTAAAATGTTGATTTAACGGGAGTCGGAGCACGGTCGCCACATTTGGTACCAATACTGGTAGTTTTTTACTGTTGGGTAGATTGATGTTTTTGTAGATTTTGCAAAATATTCCTCTCCAACTAAAAAGTACTTCATAAACTTTCTATATAACAAAAAGCTTTTCATACAAATAAAATCATGACAAATGTTTTGTAGAAACGAAATTTAGACAAAAATTTTATAGAAATAAAATTTTGACATAATTTTCTATAGAAACGAAATGTTGGCAAAAATGTTAATAGAAAAACAATTTTGACAAAACATTTTAATAGAAATAAAATTTTGAAAATTTTTTCTAAGAAATAAAATCTTTAAGAAATTGTCTATAGAAATAAAATTTTAACACAATTTTCTATAGAAGTAAAATTTTTACAAAATTTTCTATGGAAGTAAAAATTTTACAAGTTTTCGTTGGCAATAAAATTTTGACAAAATTTTCTATAGAAGTAAAAATTTGACAAGGTTTTGTATAGCAATACATTTTTGAAAAAAATTTCTATTGAAATAAAATTTGACAAAATTTTTATGGGAAAAAATTGACAACATTTTTAATAGAAATAAAATTTTGACCAAATTTTCTATAGAAGTGAAAATTTTACAAGTTTTGGAATAGCAATAAAATTTTGACAAAATTTTCTAAAAAAAATAAAATTTGACAAAATTTTTTATAGAAATAAAATTTTGACAAAATTTTCTATAGAAGTAAAAATTTGACAAGGTTTCGATAGCAAAAACAATTTTGACAAAATTTTCTATAGAAATAAAATTTTGACAAAATTTTCTGTAGAAATAAAATTTTAACAAAGTTTTCTATGGAAACAAAATTTTGACAAAGTTTTCTATAGAAATAAAATTTCGAAGAATTTTCTATAGAAGTAAAATTTTAACAAAATTTTCTATGGAAGTAAAAATTTGGCAAGGTTTTGTTAGCAATAAAATTTTGGCAAAATTTTCTACAGAAATAAAATTTTGAAAAAAATTTCTATAGAAGTAAAAATTTTACAAGGTTTTGTATAGCAAT
Organism: Haematobia irritans; assembly: GCF_050003625.1. Classification (NCBI taxonomy): domain Eukaryota; kingdom Metazoa; phylum Arthropoda; class Insecta; order Diptera; family Muscidae; genus Haematobia; species Haematobia irritans. The sequence goes on from NC_134398.1 coordinate 20,520,474, forward strand.
AAATTTTTGACAACATTTTCTATTAAAATAAAATTTGAAAAAATTTTCTCTTGAAATAAAATTTGACAAAATTTTTTATGGAAAAAAATTGACAACATTTTTGATAGAAATAAAATTTTGACCTAATTTTCTATAGAAATAAAATTTTAACCAAATTTTCTATAGAAATAAAATTTTGACAAATTTTTCTATAGAAATAAAATGTTGACAAAATTTTCTATAGAAATAAAATTTTGACAAAATTTTCTATAGAAGTAAAAATTTGACAAGTTTTTGTATAGCAATAAATTTTTGTCAAAAATTTCTATTGAAATAAAATTTGACAAAATTTTTTATGGGAAAAAAATTGACAACATTTTTGATAGAATTAAAATTTTGACCAAAATTTTCTCAAAATTTTTTATAGAAGTGAAAATTTGACAAGTTTTTGTATAGCAATAAAATTTTGACAAAATTTTCTAAAAAAAAATAAAATTTGACAACTTTTTTTATAGAAATAAAATTTTGACAAAATTTTCTATAGAAGTAAAAATTTGAAATAAAAATTTGACAAAATTTTCTATAAAAATAAAATTTTGACAAAATTGTCTATAGTAATAAAATTGTCTGTTGCTGTGATTTGTTAAACCATACTAACCTAAAAAATATTTTCGACTACACCCTCGTTTGCTCATCTCCATCCCTGCAAACATTTTCTATGCAAAATGTATGGAAGTAGGTTCGCCATGGAAGATAAAACTTGCATAGGCAATATCAACTTTTTTAACGAGTTAGAGTCCCCGTACGGGTAGAAATCTCCACTGGCGCAGATCGAGCGATGAACTCGCAAACGTTCGATTTCATGTCAGAGGAGAGCCTCTGGCATGAAATACTCCACATGCTTGTTGGTTGATTGTCGCTATTTACACAAATATTATTAGCCCACATAAATTAGCTGTGTTTATATTTAAATTTTTGATCTCTGTTTGAGTCGAATTTGTTTCGAGACGGATAGTTTCTTTATTGTTGTTGTGTTTGTGATAATAATAACAGAAAATATCCTGGCGCTTCGAAGTAGGGAGATTTTAGCGAAAGACAATAAAAACAAGTATATACGGTCGTAAGTTCGGCCAGACCGAATCTTATGTACCCTCCACCAATTACTTGGGTTGTGGTATCTTAAAACTTCTTAACATCGTTTTCTAAATTTTGAGTTAGTCCATACGTGGTATATATTATACAAAAAAGGTATGTGTAGGTAAGTTTACAAATAATGTGGACTTTTGCACGGTACTTAGAGGGCCAGAATTGAAATGTGGGGGTCACTCATATGGGGGCTATATACAATTATGAACTTGATATGGACCAATTTTTGTGTGATTGAGGATCGATTTATCTGAGGGCTATATATAACTATATACCGATATGGACATAGTTAGACATGGTTTTTAACGGCCATATACTAGCACAATGTACCAGATTTCAACTGTCTCGGATGAAATTTGCTTCTCCAAGGGGCTCTAAAGCCAAACCTCAGGATCGGTTTATATGGGGGCTATATATGATTATGGACTGATATGGACCACTTTTGGCATGGTTGTTAAATAAAACATACTACCACCACGTACCAAATTTCAACCAGATCGGATGAATTTTGCTTCTTCAAAAGGCACCGGAGGTCAAATCTGGTGATCGGTTTATATGACAGCTAACAGGTTGGCTGATAAGTCCCCGGTCTAACAAAGAAAAACACATTTTTTTGTCAAAATTCCTTTTTTATTATTCAACATAGTTCCCGTCAAGAGCGATACAACGATTATAACGACCTTCCAATTTTTTGATACCATTTTGGTAGTACTCCTTCAGTTTTGCCTCAAAATAGGCCTCAGTTTCGGCGATCACCTCTTCATTGCAGCCAAATTTTTTCCCTGCGAGCGTCCTTTTGAGGTCTGAGAACAAGAAAAAAGTCGATGGCCAGCTCTGGAGAATACGGTGGGTGGGGAAGCAATTCGAAGCCCAATTCATGAATGTTTGCCATCGTTCTCAATGACTTGTGGCACGGTGCGTTGTCTTGGTGGAACAACACTTTTTTCTTTTTCATATGGGGCCGTTTTGCCGCAATTTCGACCTTCAAACGCTCCAATAACGCCATATAATAGTGACGGTGAATGGTTTTTCCCTTCTCAAGATAATCGATAAATATTATTCCATGCGCATCCCAAAAAACAGAGGCCATTACTTTGCCAGCGGACTTTTGAGTCTTTCCAAGCTTCGGAGACGGTTCACCGGTCGCTGTCCACTCAGCCGACTGTCGATTGGACTCAGGAGTGTAGTGACGGAGCCATGTTTCATCCATTGTCACATATCGACGGGAAAAACTCGGGTGTATTATGAGTTAACAGCTGCAAACACCGCTCAGAATCATCAACAAGTTGTTGTTTTTGGTCAAATGTGAGCTCGCGCGGCACCCATTTTGCACAGAGTTCCGCATATCCAAATATTGATGAATGATATGACCAACACGTTCCTTTGATATCTTTAAGGCATCTGCTATCTCGATCAACTGTATTTTACGGTCATTCAAAATCATTTTGTGGATTTTTTTTGATGTTTTCGTCGGTAACCACCTCTTTCGGGCGTCCACTGCTTTCACCGTCCTCCGTGCTCATTTCACCACGCTTGAATTTTGCATACCAATCAATTATTGTTGATTTCCCTGGGGCAGAGTCCGGAAACTCATTATCAAACCAAGTTTTTGCTTCCACCGTATTTTTTCCCTTTTCCCCTAAATTTGAGGGTCCGTTTATATGGGGGCTATACGTAAAAGTGGACCGATATGGCCCATTTGCAGTACCATCCGACCTACATCAATAGCAACTACTTGTGGCAAGTTTCAAGTCGATAGCTTGTTTCGTTCGGAAGTTAGCGTGATTTCAACAGACGGAGGGATGGACGGACGGGCAGACAGACGGACGGACGGACATGCTTAGATCGACTCAGAATTTCACCACGACTCAGAATATATACTTTATGGGGTCTTAGAGCAATATTTCGATGTGTTACAAAGGGAATGGCAAAGTTAATAACCCCCGTGCCACCGGAGCCACCGTGGTGCAATGGTTAGCATGCCCGCCTTGCATACACAAGGTCGTGGGTTCGATTCCTGCTTCGACCGAACACCAAAAAGTTTTTCAGCGGTGGATTATCCCACCACAGTAATGCTGGTGACATTTCTGAGGGTTTCAAAACTTCTCTAAGTGGTTTCACTGCAATGTGGAACGCCGTTCGGACTCGGCTATAAAAAGGAGGTCCCTTGTCATTGAGCTTAACATGGAATCGGGCAGCACTCAGTGATAAGAGAAAAGCTTACCAATGTGGTATCACAATGGACTGAATAATCTAAGTGAGCCTGATACATCGGGCTGCCACCTAACCTAACCTAATATACCCCCATCCTATGGTGGAGGGTATAACAAACATCGAATTGCTTGAAGGGTTGTTGGATGTATCGAACAGTTATTAATATCAGTTTGTTTTCATTTCACCCATATCGTATATAATGCATGCAACTATACACCTATACAAATTCTCTATCTCTCTCTCTCTCTCTTTCTCTAACATATAAATATATACTTATTCCCATAGAGTCTTTCGTATAGAGTCTCGAACATCTATACTCGTAGATGTGCATACATTAATCCAACGAAAGTTTTATTATAATTTCTGTGCAAATAATTAACGTGTTGGTTATTTTAAATGTTGTTGTTGCTTTAGTGTGAGCGATAATGCTTTCACTACTGCTAGAGGTGGCGATGGTATTGGCAGTGTTGCTGATGCCTTTGGTCATATAATAGTGATGCTCCATTTACGCTTGTCGTCATTTCAAAGCAAATGATTTTACCTTATTGAACTCTTCGGAAACCTGGAATCCTTTACTTATCTGTGACAATTGATTGTTTCTCGGTATTCAAACATATTGTTGTGATTTTATTTTTGCAGTATAAAATAAATATTTTAACTATATGCCCTCTTTTTCTTGTCAATGGTTGAATAGTTTACCACCAACAAACCACCCTATGCCATCGAATTGCAAGTTAATAACTGAAAATGGCCACTTTTCATAAATGTTGGCAGGTGGAAATTAAAAATACATTACATACATTTTTTTTACTTGAGTATTGATGCGTGTAATACTAGCAACAACACACATCTGCATATAATTATAAATTAATAAATTCACATTTTCATAAATGATTAAATAAGAGAGTGAGGTAAAACTGTATATCAAAAAATGTTTCAAGGACCTACGATACATAGGATTAATATGACAAAACGTCAGTTTCTATGGGCTTAAGGAGGCATGATTATTGGTGCACTCAATGACTGTTTAAAATATTTGTTTTTTTTTTTAGATTTAATTATAGTTATAATTAATATATTTTTTTATATCCTCCACCATAGGATATTTGGTCCATATCGGTCCATAATTATATATAGGCCCCATATAAACCGATACCCAGATTTGACCACCGGAACCTCTTGTAGGAGCAAATTTCATCGGATTCTGTTGAAGTTTTTGTGTAACTATATGGACACTAACAACCATGCAAAATTAGTCCATATCGGTCCACAATTATATATAGCCCCATATACATTTGACCTCCGGAGCCTTTTGGAGAAGCAAAATTCATCCGATCCGCTTTAAACTTGGTACGCGGTGTTAGTATATGGTCTTTAACAACCATGTCAAACTAGGTCCATTTCGGTCTATAATTATATATAGCCCTCAGATAAATCGATTTCCAATCACACAAAAATTGGTCCATATCGGTTCACAATTGTATAAAGGATGGTTATAATTTCAAGGGCCGATGTTGATTTTGAATAAAACACAAAATATTTAGGAAATTATTGTAATTTTATTTTATTATGATATATTGGTATTACTCAATTATGTATGGAACAAAATATCGGCCAAATGGGCGCGCCGACCTCGGTGGCACACCTTCATCCGATGGTCCAAATTTTCGATAACGCTGAGGCATAATGGAGGGTCTATGCCGTTAATGTGCCGAATTATCTCATCCTTTAGCTCTTGAATTATTGCTGGCCTTTTCTTTCAAATAACCCCAAAGAAAAAAGTCCAACGGTGTCAAATCACATGATCTTGGCGGCCAATTGACATCGCCATTACGTGAGATAACACGGCCATTGAATATGTTGCGCAAAAGAGCCATTCCATATTTCCACAAATTCGCAATTTTTCTAGAATGGATTTAGCATTTTTTCCACAAAATTTAAATAATTTGTACAATTTTATTAATCCTTACTGTGTTTTTAACATATTTGAAACAAAAAAAGTTAAACCTGTGCTCTTAGAAGTACTTCCAATTTGTTTTGCTGGGAAACTCTGTCAATTTTTTTTTCTATAGAAAAATTTGTAAAAATTTTACTTTTATAGAAAATTTTGTCAATATTTTATTTTTATAGAAAATTTTGTCAATATTTTATTTCCAATGGAATTTTTTTAAAAAATTTTATTTCTAAAGAAAATTTTGTCAAAATTTTGGTTCTATAGAAAAATTTGTTGAAATTTTATTTCTATTGAAAATTTTGTCAAAATTTTGGTTCTATAGAAAAATTTGTCGAAATTTTATTTCTATTGAAAATTTTGTCAAAATGTTGGTTCTATACAAAAATTTGTCGAAATTTTATTTCTATTGAAAATTTTGTCAATATTTTATTTCTATACAAAATTTTGCCAAAATTTTGTTTTTATGGAAAATTTTGTCAAAATATTATTTCTATAGAAAATGTTGTCAAAATTTTATTTCTATAGAAAATTTTGTCAAAATTTTATTTCTATAAAAAATGTTGTCAAAATTTTATTTCTATATAAAATTTTGTCAAATATTTTTTTTCTCTAGAAAATTTTGTCAAATATTTTTTTTCTCTAGAAATTTTGTCAAAATGCTAATTCTATAAAAAAAATTTTCAAAATTGTATTTCTATAGAAATTTTTTTATTTTTTTTATATAGAAAGTTTTGTCAAAATTTTATTTCTGTAGAAAATTTTGTCAAAATTTTATTTCTATAGAAAATTTTTTCAATTTTTTTCTATAAAAAATTTGGAAAAATTTTTTTCTATAGAAACCCAAAAAGAAAAAAATCGTAGCCAAAAAAGTAGTGAAAATGTGCTTTTTGGATCCGGAAGTGGTGCAAAATTGGCGCAGAAGCAATGAATGTAACATGGGCTTGTAATAGGACGGATATCCACCATTTCTACAGTCGTTGCACTGAATTTTAATCACTTTTTAGGGTGTGATCCGAATTAAGTGTTTTGGATGTGAATTAGAAAAATTTGTGATATTTTGCCAAATAAATAATTTTTGATAATTTTTTATGATTTCTAATGCATTCTAACGCTTGCCGGAAACATTTGACATCAAATATTTCCACAAATTCGCAATTTTTCTAGAATGGATTTAGCATTTTTCAACAAAATTTAAATAATTTGTACCATTTTATTAATCCTTACTTTTTTAACATACTTGAAACAAAAAACGTTAAACTTGTGCTCTTAGAAGTACTTCCAATTTTTGTTTTGCTGGGAAACTCTGTCAATTTTTTTTTCTATAGAAAATTTTTTGTAAAAATTTTATTTCTATAGAAAATTTTGTACAAATTTTATTTCAATAGAAAAACTTGTCAAAATTTTATTTCTATAAAAAATTTTGTCAAAATTTTATTTCTATAGAAAATTTTGTCAAAATTTTATTTCTTTAGAAAATTTTGTCAAAATTTTATTTCTATAGAAAATTTTGTCAAAATTTTTTTTTTCTATAGAAAATTTTGTCAAACTTTTATTTCTATAGAAAATTTTGTCAAAATTTTATTTCTATAGAAAATTTTGTCAAAATTTTATTTCTATAGAAAATTTTTCAAAATGTTATTGCTATAGAAAAATTTGTCAAAATTATAGAAAAATTTATATACGTATTTAATCGGCCTGTTTTTGTCTTCGAAGACGATGTCAAGAAGTTTTAAGATACCTTGTCATAGGCAAGTGTTACCGATTATGGATGACAGTCTTTAGTAGAAGTTTCTACGAAATCCATGGTGGAGGGCACATAAGATTCGGCCTGGTCGTATATACTTGGTTTAGTTTATCAGTACGTCTAGTTGCATGTCACAAAGAATATATTAGGATGCTGAAGTAGAATTATTTCACATACAACTCTTATTACTATAATTTGCTGATGGCTAATATTTGAAATGGATAAAATCATTATATTCCGACACAATGTTTATTAAGAAAAAGCCTTTGATTAATTCCTTTTCCTGCATTATGAAGTGGCCTCATATCAATCGTACATTTTATAACGAAATGAAATTTTGGAAAATTACATGTTGTCACTTTGTAACAAGACGGACAAATATAATCCACAATTTACATTCCAACCAAAAAGAGAAAACGAATGCTTAAGAGAAGACGCTTACCACCTACAACAGTATGCGCATGTATTTACTTGGTCAGCTAACGAAAATATTTCGTTACAAATATTCTAACATTGACCGATTACTTTAACATTACATCCGCACTTAACATTAGTAATGTTAACAGGGGTCTTTCAAATATATCTGTTGTAAAAAAATAACCGTTATTTCAAATTTTGTGTAGTTGGTACATTAGAAAATATAGTTTATTTGCAATATATAACTAATACTCTTACAACTTACTCTTACAAGGTTACACAATACCATTAACTTATTTGTTAGTTCTTATTATATACGGTCATTTTCATGTAGCTCAGTTAGGCTTTAACTGCCAGTTAACAGAAAGTAAATTGAAAATATCTTCTCGCGATGATATTATATCCTAAACAAAACCATCTGAATTAGTAGACCAGTTTTATTAAAGTCTTAGGTCAATATTTCGATGCTATAGAAATGGAATGACACATTATGACAATAACCCCATCCTATCTATGGTGTAGGGTATAAACATTATATTGAAGTTAGCAACATTTATTTCAGTCTGTTGTGATAAATGATTTGTTTTGACAATGTTTCACATAACCCAATTGAAAATCCGCCAAACAAATAATTTAGTTCTGTAAACAGAAATGATAATTAAAAGAGACAGACAGAAAATAACATCAATACTCACTCACTATTTATCTTAAATCTGTGTGATTGATTTAGATTTCAATTAAAATATTAATTATATGAAATACTTTATAAAAAACTATATATTTTTACAAGGCATTTAAAATTTTAATTGCTTAGCTCCACCATCACAACTCCGGTATTCACTACAAAGTCGTTCTCAATTTATGTCCAATTTTATTATTCCACATGTAAAACTTTTATTTATTCACATATTAGCACTACACGCTAACGAATGAAAGGACAGTAAGAGACATGAGTGAGTGTTGTTGGTGTCACAGATAAAATCGCCAATAATCGGTGAGATGTATTATCAATAATTTAAAAACGGAATTTAAAAGGCAATTAATAACGTAATTGATATGTGGTTAAATGGCTAATTAAAATTGACAATATGTAGTGAAGTACGCATACACATATGAACATTCCGCACACATATATTCACCTTTGTATTGGTGATGGTACACAAAAAGGTTTATGGCTATACATACTCAAATACATTTGTGTACTAGAGCATATCTTGTGTAATTAATCCATTGTATATAATGACACACTATGTATTAGGGTGGACATACTATGTAAACCAAAACAAATTATAATATTTAAGTAAATTTTGTAAAAATTTTATTTCTATAGAAAAATGTCTCAAAATGTTATTTCCATAGAAAATTTTGTCAAAACTTTATTTCTATTGAAAATTTTGTCAAAACTTTATTTCTATAGAAAAATTTGTCAAAACTTTATTTCTATAGAAAATTTTGTCAATTTTTTTTTCTATAGAAAATTTTGTCTAAATTTTATTTATATAGAAAATTATGTCAAACATTTATCTCGAGAGAAAATTTTGTAAACATTTTATTTCTATAGAAAATTTTGTCAGAATTTATTTTTTTTAGAAAATTTTGTGACAATTTTATTTTTATAGAAAGTTTTGTCAAAAATTTTATTTCTATAGAAAGTTTTATACAAGTTTTATTTCTATAGATATATCATTTTAATTTTGTTTGTATTATATAGTTTTGTCAATATTTTACTTCTATAGAAAATCATGTCAAAAATGTATCTTTTTAGAAACTTTTGTCAAAATTTTATTCCTATAGAAAATTTTGTCAAAATTTTATTCCTATAGAAAATGTTGTCAGCATTTTATTTCTATGGAAAATCTTACCAATTTTTGTTTTTATAGAAAATTTTGTCAACATTTTATTTCTATCGAAAATTTTGTCAACATTTTATTTCTATAGAAAATTATGTGAAAAATTTATCTGTATAAAAAATTTTGTCAACATTTTATTTCTATACAAAATTTTATGCAAATTTTATTCCTGTAGAAAATTTTATTTCTATAGAAAATTTTGACAAAATTTCCAAATGTTACTTCTTTAGAACATTTTATTCAAGTTTTATTGCTATAGATTTATAATTTCCTTGGTATTATATAATTTTGTCAACATTTTACCAATTTTTGTTTTTATAGAAAATTTTGTCAAACTTTTATTTCTATAGAAAATTATGTGAAAAATTTACCTCTATAGAAAATTTTGTCAACATTTTATTTCTATAGAAAATTTTATGCAAATTTTATTCCTGTAGAAAATTTTATTTCTATAGAAAATTTTGTCAAAAATTCCAAATGTTACTTCTTTAGAACATTTTATTCAAGTTTTATTGCTATAGATTTATAATTATAATTTTGTTGGTATTATATAATTTTGTCAATATTTTATTTCTATAGAAAATTTTGCACAAATTTTATTCCTATAGAAAATTTTATTTCTATTGAAAATTATATGAAAAATTTATCTCTATAGAAAATTTTGTCAACATTTTATTTCTATAGAAATTCTGAACAAAATTTTTTCAAAATTTTATTTCTATAGAAAATTTTTCAAAAATTTTATTTCATAGAAAATTTTGTCAAAATTCTATTTCTATAGAAAATTTCAAAATGTCAAAATCTTATTTCTATAGAAAATGTTGTCAAAAGTTTAGTTCTATAGAAAAATTTTTAATTTTTTTTTATTCGTACAGAATTTTTTTTTTATTCTTACAGAAAATATTGTCAACATTTTATTTCTATAGAAATTTTTATTTCTATAGAAATTTTTATTTCAATAGAAAATTTTATCAGCATTTTATTGCCATAGAAAATTTTGTCAAAAATGTAGAAAAGTTAGTCAAAATGTTATTTCTATAGCTCATTTTATTGCCATAGAAAATTTTGTAAGTTTGGTATACCCACCACCATAGAATGGTGACGGCGGTATAATTAGTTTGTCATTCCGTTTTTAACACATCGAAATATCGATTTCCGACTATATAAAGTATATATATTCTTGATCAGGGAGAAAGTCTAAGACGATGTAGTGTTTATCCAATTTGCCTGAAATTGGAAATCTAAAGGTATTTTAGGCCCAGCAGCCAGAGTTTTATACCGATTTGCTTGAAATTTTGTACAAACATAACACTTAGCCGTATAGTCAAGAGTGCAAAATTTGATTGAAATCGGTTCAGATTAAGATATAGCTCCCATATATATCTTTCGCCCGATATGGACTTATATGGCCCCAGAAGCCAGATTTTTGGCCGAATTTGGTTGAAATTTTGCACTAGGAGTACGATTAGTAGTATAGTCAAGTGTGCAAAACTTGATTGAAATCGGTTCAGATTTAGATATAGCTCCCATATATATCTTTCGCCCGATATGGACTAATATGGTCCTAAAAGCCAGAGTTTTGGCCCAATTTGGTTGAAATTTTGCACAGGAAGTAGATTTAGCATTGTAGCTATGAATGTTAAATTTGGTTGCAATCGATTCAGATTTAGATATAGCTCCCATATATATCTTTCGCCCGATATGCACTTATATGGACCCAGAAGCCAGAGTTTTATCCCGATTAGCTTGAAATTTTGCACAGGGAGTAGAATTAGCATTGTAGCTATGCCGGCCAAATTTGGTTGAAATCGGTTCAGATTTAGATATTGCTCCCATATATAGCTTTCGCCCGATTTACACTCACATGACCACAGAGGCCAATTTTTAACTCCGATTTAGTTGAAATTTTGCACAGGGAGTAGAATTAGCATTGTAGCTATGCTTGCCAAGTAGCTCCCATATATATGTTTTTCTGATTTCGACAAAAATGGTCAAAATACCAACATTTTCGTTGTAAAATCGCCACTGCTTAGTCGAAAAGTTGTAAAAATGACACTAATTTTCCTAAACTTCTAATACATATATATCTAGCGATAAATCATAAATAAATGTTTGCGAAGTTTCCTTAAAATTGCTTCAGATTTAAATGCGTCCCTTATTTGTTTACTAACATTGTGTTCCACCCTAGTGCATTAGCCGACTTAAATTTAAATTTTTTAATTTTTTAAATCTAAAGATTTTGTAGAAGTCTATAAAATTCTGTCCAGATCGAATGATATTTAATTGTATGTATTTGGGAAAAACCTTTATATATAGCACCCAACACATTTGACGGATGTGATATGGTATCGAAAATTTAGATCTACAATGTGGTGCAGGGTGTAATATAGTCGGCCCCGCCCGACTTTAGACTTCCCCTCTTGTTTTTTGTTAGAAAATGTTGTCAAGAATTTATGTCTATAGAAATTTTTTTCAAAATCTTATTTGTACAGAAAATGTTGTCAAAATTTTATTTCTATTTAATAATTTGAGAATATTTTTTATTCTGTAGAAAGTTTTGCAAGAATTTCATTTCAAAATGGTTTTTCTATAGAACATTTTGTTAAATTTTATTTCTGTAAAAAATTTTGTACAAATTTAGTTTCTGTAGAAAATTTTGTCATAATTTTACTTCAATAAAACATTTTGTGAAAATTTTATTTCCATAGATAATTTTGTCAAAAGTTTATTCTTGTTAGAAAATTTTGTAAAGTTTTTTTTTTTTGTTAGAAATTTTTGTCGAAATTTTATTTCTATAGATTATTTTGTCAAAATTTTATTTTTTAGAAAATTTTGCCATTTTTTTTTTTAAGAAAATGTTGTCAAGAATTTATGTCCATAGAAAATTTCTTCAAAAATTTATTTCTACAGAAAATTTTGTCAAAATTTTATTTCTATTTAGTGATTCGCCAACATTTTTATACCCTTCACCACTACTGTGGTACAGGTTTGTGCATTTGTATGTAACGCCAAGATATAGTGGTCATAGACCCATCTTTTAGTATACCGATCGGCTTAGAATTAAATTCTGAGTCGATTTAGCGATGTCCGTCCGTCTGTCTGTATATGTAATTTTGTGCACAAAGTACAGCTCGCAATTTAAGTCCGATCGTCCTCAAATTTGGCATAGGGCCGTTTCTTGGGACAGAGACAATCGCTATTGGTTTTGGAAAAAATCGTTTCAGATTTAGATATAGCTGCCATATATATTTATCCCCGATGTGGTCATACTTAGCGTGTTTATCAAACGATTTTCTTGAAATACCGTACATCCAAATATTTTATGAATCTCGAAAATCTTGCAAAATATCAGCCAAATCGGTTCAGATTTAGATATAGCTCCCATATATATCTTTCGTCCGATTTAGACTCATATGACCACAGAGACCAAAGTTTACTACCGATCTTCGTGAACTTTTGCAGAGAGGGTAGAATTGACATTCTACCAATGCTTGGTAAATTTGATTGAAATCGGTTAAAATTTAGATATAGCTCCCACATATATCTTTCGTCCGATTTGAACTTATATGGCCACAAAAGCCAGCGTTTTGCCGTGATTTGCTTCAAATTTTGCACAAGGGGTACGTTTAATAGTATCGTTAAGTGTGTCAAAATTTTTTTTCGGTTCAGATTTAGATATAGTTCACATAAATATCTTTCGCCCGATTTGGACTTATATGGTCTCAAAATCCAGAGTTTTGCCCGGACTTACTTCAAATTGTGCACAAGCGGTACTTTTAACGATACTATTGTATGTGCCAAATATGGTCAAAATCGATTCAGATTTAGATATAGCTCCCATATATATATTTCGTTCGATTTGAACTTATATGGCCTCAAAATCCAGGGTTTTGCCGTGATTTGCTTCAAATTTCGCATAAGGAGTACGTTTAGTAGTATAAGTAATTGTGGCAAATTTGGTTGAAATCGGTTCAGATTTAGATATGGCTCCCATATATATCTCCCGTCCGATTTGCACTCATATGACCAAGGGGGCCAAAGTTATTCTCCCATTTACCTGAAATTTCGCATAGGTAGCAGAATTATTATTCTAACTATACATGTCAAATTTAGTCAAAATTGGTTCAGATTGTATATAGCTCCCATATATACGTACACCAGAGTTGGGGAAATATGGTAGACTGTTTCATATTTTAGACCCATTTTCAATGGGATTTTCCTCCAATTGACTGGATAGTTTTCTCAGAGAATACAAATATGACCAAAATTCTCACACTTTACACAAAATCCTGTGATGATTTCCCCATATCTTAGCCATATCCTACACACTGCAATACCAAAATTTCCACAGAACGGATGAGTTTTAAATAAGGTTACAAGTCGCCCGACTAGACCAAATAATATATCACAACCCACACTTGACCACATATCTTGGCGAGATCTAACCAATATCTTTGTAAAATCGCCACTGCTGAGTAGCAAAAATTGTAAATATTACTCAAATTATCCTATATCTCGAATACCAATATATCGCCCGATAAATCATAAATACTCTTTTGTACAATTGCATTAAAATTTCTCTCGCTTCATATTTCCCATATTTTTTATTAACATTGCGTTTCATCCCAGGGCGTTAGCCGATTTAAATTTTAATTCTGGAGTTTTTGTAGAAGTACAAAAAAATTGTTTCCATTAAAAGTATTTGTATCTGGAAATGCAAACTTTTATATAGCTCCCAGCAAATTTTAAGTAGTTGAGATGGTAACACAAATGTTTGTCTACATAGTGTTGAAGGGTATAATATAGTCGGCTCCGCCCGACTTTAGACTTTACTTACTTGTTTATTCTGTAGAAAGTTTTGCAAGAATTTCATTTCTATAAGAAATTTTGTCAAAATTAAAATTTTATTTCTATTGACAATTTTATCAAAATTTTATTTCTATAGAAAACTTTGTCAAAATTATATCTATAGAAAATTTTCTCAACATTTGATTTCCACAGAAAATTTTCTCCAAACTTTATTTTTTTGTTTTTAATATTTTTATAAATAATAACAACATTGCTTTCAGTGTTACGAATCCACACTATTAAACAATGCAACAAAGTGGCAATTTGCTATCCACTCTAACTATTTTAATAATTGAAGATATTGAAATTACCTATAAAATTATCAACTGGTATTATTGTCAACTTTTCATTGCGGTATTCGTATGAATGTAAAGTACTTATGGGGTGCTCCACTACAAAGAAGATAATGAAATATAGTGGATAACATTAATTTTTTTTCAACTTGTTGATTCTAATTACAATCTCTAGAGAACAGTATCAAAATAAGATATAAGGAATAAAGTAGAAAAATATATTTGTTTTTGTTCTCGACAAAATCAACGATTCATGGATAGACCCGTATATTTCAATATCGCCGCCCCCCATACTCTTAAGAAAGAACCTAGTGGATATACGCTTGGTGGCAATGACTTCGATTTAAATATTTTCGATTTTTGCAATGCAAAATTCTAATCTTAAATGCAAAACGCAAAGTAATTTTCTATGTCCACCTGAGTGGATTTCTTGGTTTGGCTTAAGAGAGGTATTAATTTTGTTTGCATATTATGTGTGTCGGAAATAGTTTCTGTATATGATCCTCAATTGTAGCCATTTCCATTTGTCGTAGATTAAGATAATAGTCATGGTGGTTAGTGGGTTTTGCATTATTAATGATATTCGGATAATTTTAAATGGTGGCTTTTATTGTGCCAATTGTAGTTAACCTCATATCACTTACGATTCGAGGAATTTTTCATTTAATGTGTTTCAAATGTAGGAAAATTAAAATTCCCCCAGTGGGAATGGGAATTTGTGGAAATATTTCAGTGACCAGAGGTAAATATGTGGGTCTGTTTAGCCGCCCAGCTACATATATATTCTCCAAACTATTGTGCGATAATATGAAATTTGAAGAACTGCCAATTACTTAGATTGTTGATTTGATATTAGAAAGCAGGACAAGAGGACAAAAAAAAATAATACACACATGTGAACAGAAAAATAGGTGTAAGTTACAAAAAAAAAGGTACTTACACCTATTTTTCTGTTCACATGTGTATATGTATTAAAAATAGGGCTAAAGATAAATATTTTAATAAAAACATTTTATGTTTCTTTTCAACGCCTAACATTCCTTCGGTTCATTGTAATCTTAATTCTTTCGTATCACAAAATTTGATTACCAATAAACTCTAATAAAAATTACGTCCTTCAATATGAAAATATAAAAAAAAATCTGAATGAAGTAACCAACCACAAAATATAACAAAAGATATTTTAAAATCATAAAAATCCACACTCAAACATCAACTTTTTTTTCACCATGAGAAAACCATAGTTACAATGATTGGTATATGGGTTAGTTTGAGTTACGGGAGATACAAGAAAAGAATAAAAGTTAAGGAAGTTACCATCGGAGGTACATTAACATAACAACGGTAAATGTAGTAAGGTTAAAACCAAAGGAGACGAAGAAAAAAAAAAAAAATAAACTGAATTTTAACGTAACTGAAAAGTGTTAGAGAAATATTTGCACAACAATGGAAACATAATTTTACAAGACACTTACTTCAAGAGGCAATATGGATATGGAATTAACTGTGGTTTCATGGAAACAAAATATTAAGAAATTTTCTATAGAAATAAAATTGGACAAAATTTTCTATAGAAATAAAATCTAGGAAAAAATTTCTATAGAAACAAAATTTTGACAAAATTTAAAATAGAAACAAAATTTTGACAAAATTTAAAATAGATATAATTTTTTGACAAAATTTAAAATAGATATGATTTTTTGACAACATTTTCTATAGAAATAAAATTTTGACAAAATTTTCGAAATAAAATTTTGACAAAATTTTCGATAGAAATAACAAGACACTTACTTCAAGAGGCAATATGGATATGGAATTAACTGTGGTTTAATGGAAACAAAATATTAAGAAATTTTCTATAGAAATAAAATTTGACAAAATTTTCTATAGAAATAAAATCTAGGAAAAATTTCTATAGAAACAAAATTTTGACAAAATTTAAAATAGAAACAAAATTTTGACAAAATTTAAAATAGAAACAAAATTTTGACAAAATTTAAAATAGATATAATTTTTTGACAACATTTTCTATAGAAATAAAATTTGGACAACATTTTCTATAGAAATAAAATTTTGACAAATTTTCTATAGAAATAAAATTTTGACAAAATTTTCGATAGAAATAATATTTTGACAAAATTTTCTATAAAAATAAAATTTTGACAAAATTTTCTCAAAAAATAAAATCTTGACAAAATTTTCTACAGAAATAAAATCTTGACAAAATTTTCTACAGAAATAAAATTTTGACAAAATTTTCTATAGAAATAAAATTTTGACAAAATTTTCTATAGAAATAAAATTTTGATAAAACATCCTATAGAAATAAAATTTTGACAAAAGTGTCTATAGAAGTGAAATTCTGACAACATTTTCTACCATGATATTAGCAATTTCACGCACTTTTGTTCGTCGATAATTTAATACCAAATCATGCACTTTGGCTACAATTTCTGTTGTTGTTTTTGGACGTCTACTACGTGGTTCAACTTCAATGCTTGTACAACCACGTTTAAATTCAGCAACCCAATTTTTATACCCTGCTCCACACTGTGGAACAGGGTAATACCCAAGAGGAGACGAGATAGACACATGGTGTCTTTGGCAATAATGCTCAGGGTGGGTCCCTGAGTCGATATAACCATGTCCGTCTGTCCGTCCGTCCGTCCGTCTGTCTGTGAACACATTTTTGTGATCAAAGTCTAGGTCGCAATTTAGGTCCAATCGCCTTCAAATTTGGCACATGTTCCTAATTTGGGTCAGACTAGAACTCTATTGATTTTGGAAGAAATTGGTTCAGATTTAGATATAGCTCCCATATATATCTTTCGCCCGGTATGCACTAATATGGACCCAGCAGCCAGAGTTTTGTACTGATTTGCTTGAAATTTTGTACAAACATAACACTTAGTCGTATAGTCAAGTGCGCAAAATTTGATTGAAATCGGTTCAGATTTAGATATAGCTCCCATATATATCTTTCGCCCGATATGGACTTATATGACTCCAGAAGCCAGATTTTTGACCCAATTTGGTTGAAATTTTGCATTAGGAGTACAATTAGTAGTATAGTCAACTGTACAAAATTTGATTGAAATCGGTTCAGATTTAGATATAGCTCCCATATATATCTTTCGCCCGATATGGACTAATATGGTCCTAAAAGCCAGAGTTTTGGCTCAATTTGGTTGAAATTTTGCACAGGGAGTAGATTTTGTATTGTAGCTATGCGTGCCAAATTTATTTGAAATCGATTCAGATTTAGATATAGCTCCCATATATATCTTTCGCCCGATATGCACTTATATGAACCCAGAAGCCAGAGTTTTATAACGATTTGCTTGAAATTTTGCACAAGGAGTACAATTGGTAGTATAGTCATGTGCGCCAAATTCGTTTGAAATCGGTTCAGATTTAGATATAGCTTCCATATATATTTTTCGCCCGATATGGACTTATATGGCCCCAGAAGCCAGAGTTTTGGTCCAATTTGGTTGAAATTTTGCACTAGGAGTACAATTAGTAATAAAGTCATGTGTGCCAAATTTGATTGAAATCGGTTCAGATTTAGATATAGCTCCCATATAGATGTTTTTGTCATTTCGACAAATATGGTAAAAATACCAACATTTTCCTTGTTAAATCGCCACTGCTTAGTCGAAAAGTTATAAAAATGACTCTAATTTTCCAAAACTTCTAATACATATTTATCGAGCGATAAATGATAAATAAACTATTGCGAAGTTTCCTTAAAATTGCTTCAGATTTAAATGTTTCCCATATTTGTGTGTTCCTCCCTAGTGCATTAGCCAACTTAAATTTTGAGTCTATAGATTTTGTAAAAGTCTATCAAATTCTTTCCAAATCGGGTGATATTTAAATGTATGTATTTGGGACAAACCTTTATATATAGTCCCCAACACATTTGACGGATGTGATATGGTATCGAAAATTTAGATCTATAAAGTGGTGCAGGGTATAATATAGTCGGCCCCGCCCGACTTTAGACTTTAGGTTAGGTTAGGTTATTGCACCACGGTGGCTCCCTTGTTTACTGTTGCATATGTAGGAGCAATTTCACCTAATACATTCACCATATCATTATGAATTTCTTGTCCCGATAAACATTTTTATGTAAATATTTAATGAAAGCACGCATTTCCAATATTTCCATTGTAAAAAATTGCGGATGCGTCATTTTAGAACACCTGTTTCTATATGAAGAAGTTGACAGATCGAAACAAAATTTCCAAAACACTTAACTTTTCTCTGTTTATACCGCGTTTTTTGTGCTAGGCTAAGAAGTTTCCGAACTGCCCTCGTAGAGAAGCTTTGAAACACTCAGCAATGTCAACACCATCACTGAGGTGGGATAATCCACCGCTTAAAACTTTTTTGGTGTTTGGTCGAAACTGGGTTTGATCCCACGACCCTGTGTATGCAAAGCGGGAATGCTAACGATTAAACCACGATGGCTCCCTTCTGCAGTTATCAAATTATGACAAAATTTTCTGTAGTAATAAAATTTTGACAAAATTTCTTATAGAAATAAAATTTTGGCAAAATTTTGTGTAGAAATAAAATTTTTATAAAAATAAAATTTTGGAAAAACAATTCTATAGAAATAAAATTTTGAGAAATATGTCTATACAAATAAAATTTAAAAAAAAAAATTTTTAAAAATAAAATTTTTGAAAAAAAAATGCTACAAAAATAAAAATTGTACAAAATTTTCTATAGAAATAAATTTTTTATAGAAAAAATCTTTAAAAATAAAATTAAAAAACAAAATACTAAAATTTTTACAAAACGAAAATTTTTACAAAATTTTCTATAGAAATAACATTTTGACAAATTTTCTATATAGATAAAATTTTGACAACATTTTCTACGAAAATAAATTTTTTACAAAATTTTCTATAGAAATATAAATAGTATAAAAAAAGTTTATATTAATAAAATTTTCACATATAAAAATATAGTTTTGACACAATTTTCTACAAAAATACAATTTTTAAAAATTTTTCATAGAAAAAAAAATTACAAAATATTCTATAGATACAAAATTTGAACAAAATTTTCTATAGAAATAAAATTTGGACAAAATTTGCTATAGAAATAAAATTTGGACAAAATTTTCTATAGAAATAAAATTTGGAGAAAATTGTCTTTAGAAATAAAATTTAGACAAAATTTTCTATAGAAATATAATGTTGACAAAATTTTCTATAGAAATATAATTTTGACAAAATTTTCTATAGAAAAACTTTTGAAAAAAGTTATATGAAATTTTGACAAATTTTCTATAAAATTAAAATTTTGACAAAAAATTTCCATACAAACAAAACCTTGACAAAATACTCTATAGAAATAAAATTTTGAAAAAAAATCTGTAGAAATAAAATTTTTAAACAATTTTCTACAGAAATAAAATTTTGACAAAAGTTTGTACATAAATAAGATATTGAGAAAACTTTCCATAAAATAAAATTTTTACATAATTTTCTATAGAAATAAAATATTGACAAAATTTTATACATAAATGAAATTTTGAGAAAACTTTCTATTTTCTATAATATTTTGAAAAATTTTCTATAGAAATAAAAGTTTGACAAAATGTTCTATTGAAATAAAATTTTACATAAAAAAATCTTGACAAAATAGTCTATAGAAATAAAATTTTGAACAAAAATTCTATAGAAATAAAATTTTTACCAAATTTTCTATATAAATAAAATATTGACAAAATTTTCTATAGAAATAAAATTTTGACAAAATTTTCTATAAAATAATATTTGGAAAAAATTTTCTATAGAAATAAAAAATTGACAAACTTTACTTTCGAAATAAAATTTTGAAAAAATTTTCTATAGAAATAAAATTTTCTATAAAAGTAAAATTTTAACAAAAATTTTCCACATAAAAAATCTTGATAAAATAGTCTATAGAAATAAAATTAAAAAAAAAATCTAAAGAAGTAAAATATTGACAAAATTTTATACATAAATGAAATTTTGAGAAAACTTTTTATAAAATAATATTTTGAAAAAATTTTCTATAGAAATAAAAGTTTGACAAAATGTTCTATTGAAATAAAATTTTGACAAAATTTTCTATAGAAATAAAATTTTGACAAAATTTTCTATAAAAATAAAATTTGACAAAAAATTTCCACATAAAAAAATCTTGAAAAAAAGTATATAGAAATAAAATTTTGAACAAAAATTCTATAGAAATAAAATTTTCTATAGAAATAAAATATTGACAAAATTTTCTATAGAAATAAAATTTTGACAAAATTTTCTATAAAATAATATTTGGAAAAAATTTTCTATAGAAATAAAAATTTGACAAACTTTTCTTTCGAAATAAAATTTTGAAAAAATTTTCTATAGAAATAAAATTTTCTATAAATCTAAAATTTTGACAAAAAAAATAGAAATAAAATTAAAAAAAAAATCTATAGAAATAAAATATTGACAAAATTTTAAACATAAATGAAATTTTGAGAAAACTTTCTATGAAATAATATTTTGAAAAAAATTTCTATAAAAATAAAATTTTGACAAAATTTTCTATAGAAATAAAATTTTGACAAAATTTTCTATAGAAATAAAATTTTGACAAAATTTTCTATAGAAATAAAATTTTGACAAAATTGTCTATAGAAATAAAATTTTGACAAAATTTTCTATAGAAATAGAATTTTGACAAAATTTTCTATAGAAATAAAATTTTGACAAAATTTTCTATAGAAATAAAATTTTGACAAAATTTTCTATAAAAATGAAATTTTGACAAAATTTCCTATAGAAATAAAATTTTTAAGAGATTACACTATAATTATTTTCCATCATAAAACATCGTCTGAAACACAGTGCAGTGCATGGGTAAAACTATAGAGCATGCTATAAAAATTTATGTTCAAACCAAAGAATGAAGAATGCATGAATTTGTTATAAAATAAAATGGAAACACACAAGACAGAAATAAAAAAAACAATCGACTCCCTTGACATGTTCTTTTGCTTATGAAATGTATATGAGCCATTCCATTCATAGTAGTAGTAAATTTTTCTCATCATTATCGGTCGACAGGTATTCTATATTAATTTCATGGCATGACTGATCAGCATGTTTGTTTTTATGAGGAAGCAAAGAGTTCGACAATTCGTATTGAATCAATCGCCGCAGTGTCCGTATGTTGCTCGAAAGATGGGCAAAAGTAGTGCCAAGCGATGGCCAGTACTTCAGTTTGTGATAGCTTATGAACTAAAAATGTGAAACATTTGAAAAAAGCCTCATTTTATTTTTTTTTTAATGAGATCATTTTTCCCATAAAAAAATTAATTGCTCTAAAATTCCATTTCAGAGGAAAGAAATATTATTATGGGTTTAAGAAGCTTCGAAACACTTAGAAAAGCCTCTAAGAGTAAGAAGAGGAGATTAACCAGAGGTTGGAAAACTTTTTGTGTGTTCGGTCATTGAACGCATAAGCACTTGTATGTCTGTGCATGCTAAGTTTTTAAGCATGTTGGTATCCTAAAAATCACTGTAGAAAATTTTATTGAACCACAAGGCTTTGAAAACTACTTCCACTCTTTGGAATCTGAAATATCTCATATTGATGTTACACCATAAAAATACAATACCATTATACATAAGAAAACAACAGAAAAAATTGAGTCACATTAAAAATATAAAATCGCTACTCCTATACAAAATCACAATCACAAAAAACAACACAAAATTATATGCGAATATAATAGAAGATTCTATGAACGACAAACCCCTGAATTCCTTACGGAACTCCAACACCAATAACCCTGGCGAAAAATGTCATAACCCCTTGAGCATTAGACAAGTGATACATGTTCCATCATAACCAACTTGTTCCCATCCTATCCCATTATATAAAACACGGAGATGAGTTAAAGAACAGCTTACAACAGCTCCATCAATTGTGAAACTGTAGCTCTGCATGGAAAATATTCCTAGAAAAATGTTTACCATAGAAAATCCTTGCATCTACAGTTCCCTTTTGTAAAGTAGGAAAAAAGCCTGTGAAAACTTTTACCAGCTCACTCACTAAAGTGCTATGCAATGAAATTGAATTGAAGTGATCGAATATAATGTGGACGCATCCATAACCAAACACTGAGTAGCTGGGTATGTAACACCTCCAGCGTTATTTTGTTGGTTAGCCTTAACATCACCACTCTTACGTCTCTCGCATTGCCTCCAATATGAATGAATCAACCCATGCATAATTTTAAGACCCTTTTCATGCTGTCGTTTTATGTCACTCAATGTAAGAAATTGGCTAGCGGTAATGTCATATAAATAAAACAAAAATATATTTACCTAAATAGCTATAATAGTCGACTTTTGAGGAATGCTAAAATGCTGTAATAAAAATAATTTGCTTTGATCCAAAGTTTATTTTAATATTTTGGCAATGCTACTGATTTAAAAAAAAATCAATTTTGAGGAAGCAACCTAGCTTTAAATACTTATTTGAAAAATATGAATTTTCCCAAAATTTCTTCTTCTATAGGAAATATTCTAAAAATTTAATTTCTTTAGGAAATTTTCTAAAAAAATTAGTCAGCCATATCCTTCGAGCTGAAAAAAAATTCCAAAAATTTCAATTCTTTCAAACAAATCGGACAATTTGGTTTTTTGTTTATATACAGAAATACGGCGAATATGCAGATGTAAAACGGTCCGTCTTAACAAACGTCGGGGATAGGGTGTGTTTTTAAATAATGATCTATATTCAAGTAGTTGGGCAATCATCTATATTTCCTATGAATTTTAAATGTGGTTTGTCAAGGAAAGGCCTCCTTCGCCTCAACATATTGGAAAAATAAGCATTATATTTCAACAACATACAAAGAATCACTTTTTCCCGTCTAATAAATCGGAAAAAGCAAAAGTACTTTAAAAATTTACCACATTAACATTTGTAAAATGTTAGATATGGAGATCATGACTTTCCCGAACATATACCGGAAAATGATGCACCCTCTCCGTTGGCTGCTAATTTCATGTATATTTAAATTCTTTACTAAAAAGAAGTCTGACAGAAGCCTGTGCTAAGATCATAAAATTATGTACCGCGTTCCCATTTACGGACAACCCTCTACTTGAAATTTTCAAAAAATCGGACAAAGGGGAAACCCCTATTTCCACCTTCGCTCCACCCCTACCAGATATCGGAAAATAACGCAGCCTATATTAATTTCGCAAACTACCCAACGGTTCTTATAAATTCCAAGTAAATCGACAAAACTGATATCACTATTCCGCTTTCACAACCACATATCGAAAAATTATGTACCCTGTATTAATTTAATCACCTCCTCCCATGTTCCCTGTAAATTTCAAGTAGATTGGAGAAGGTTATTTTTTTTTTATTTGAAGGCACGTCACTTTTCCCCATAAAATATCGACAAACACAGAAGTGAATAGCACCCTTAACCTTCCACGAAAATTCCAAGATAATCTAGAAATTTTCCTTGAAGTATGAGGCAAGGAGAAGGTTCCATATTGATTTCATATCCTTCCCTCACGGCCTTTGTAAATTTCAATAAAACTTGTGAATTTTATTTTTTTCAGTTTTAAAGGAGGTCCCCCTCCCCGACCAAATATCGAAAAGTGATGGGGCGTAACTTGTGTAAATGTCCCAGATAATGTCAAGCAAGTTATAAGCCCAATTTTCCAAAACGCAGGGCAAGGGAAGGCCACTCTTACCGTCCAAATATCGCAAAATCAGGTATCCACTATTAATTTCATAACCTCTCCCCAGGTCCTCCGTAAATTTCAAGTAAATTGGAAGAGTTTAACTGTTTCTCTGTATGTCTCCCTATTCCCGGATGTCTCCCTATTCACTTTTATTTCTCCCCGACCAAATATTAAAAAATCAGGAACCTGATATAAATTTCATAACCTCACCCATTTTTTGCGTAAAATTTCATTCGGAGAATTTTAGTTTTGTTTTCACTGTACTTTAAAAAAGTCGGGCAAATGCGAGGTCCCCCTCCCTGACCAAATATCGAAAAATAAGATAGCCGTTCTTTGTCTAGACGCCCCTACAATCTTTCCTGAAAATTACAAGAAAATCGGATAATTTTGTTCCAAGTTTCAAAAAGTCAGGCAAGGGGGAGGTACCCCTTCCCAACCAAATATGAACACATCAGATACCCCATATTACTTTCATAACCTAACCGCATGTTCTCTGTAAATCTCACGTAATTTTCAGAGATTTTTAGTTTTTTTTCACTGTACTTTAAAAAAAGTCGGACAAAGGGGAGATCCCCCTCCGCCACCAAATATCGAAATATAAAGTAGCTGATTTTTGTCTAGATACCAACTCCAACCTTCAATGAAAATTTCAAGCAAATCGGTCAACTTTGGTTCAATTTTCAAAAAGCCGGACAAAGTGGAGGTCCGCGACCAGGTATCAAAAAATGAGGTACCCTATTTTCACCACATGAGTGCCCTTTACGATCTCTGAAAGTTTCAGGTAAATCGGTTCAGCCGTTTCGGAGCTTACCCGGAACGTACAAACAAATAAACATACTTTGCATCCCAGCAAAAAAAGAGCTTCCAAAAAAGTACTTCGGATCCCCAATCTGTGATCCGGAAGTAGTACAAACTTGGATCATCTCCAATGAATTTTACATGGACTTGTCATTGGATGGAAGTACTCCCTTTTTGGATCCTTTCCATTGCTTTAGAAGTGGTACCCTGGAAGTTAATTTGAATGAAGAAATTTAAAAAGCGAAAAAAAAAAATTTTTTTTTCAACCAATTTCACTTTTTTTTTTTCATCCATATGTTTTATTACACTATTTTTTTCCTATTATCTAATTTTTACAATTTGAAAAACTTTTTCGCTCCGACCAGGGATTGAACCTGGGTTTACTGGCACCATAACAGAACGCCTGAGCACACTCAGCCACAAACGCGTCGAAAGGTCAATTCAAATGTTTGTGATATGATCGTAATACGACACCAAGGAATAACATTCTAATTGCTTCTCGAGATGTTCTTTATTAGTATGAACGAAAAAATAAGAAACGTAGGTTCAAATCTCACCAGCAGCAATTTGTTTATCAAATATTTTTCTAAAAAGATATTTTTTTATGTTTTGTATCGTTTTTACTTTTTATTTTCGGCATATATTTTCGTATAAATATATTTTTATACCCTCCACCATAGGATGGGGGTATATTAACTTTGTCATTCCGTTTGTAACACATCGAAATATTGCTCTAAGACCCCATAAAGTATATATATTCTGGGTCGTGGTGAAATTCTGAGTCGATCTAAGCATGTCCGTCCGTCCGTCCGTCTGTCCGTCTGTCCGTCTGTCCGGCTGTCCGTCCGTCTGTGGAAATCACGCTAACTTCCGAACGAAACTAGCTATCGACTTGAAACTTGGCACAAGTAGTTGTTATTGATGTAGGTCGGATGGTATTGAAAATGGGCCATATCGGCCCACGTTTACGTATAGCCCCCATATAAACCGATCCCCAAATTTGGCTTGCGGAGCCTTCCGGAGCACCAAAATTCATCCGATCCGGTTGAAATTTGGTACGTGGTCTAAGTATACGGTCTCTAACAACCATGCAAAAATTGGTCCATATCGGTCTATAATTATATATAGCCCCCATATAAACCGATCCCCAGATTTGACCTCCGGAGCCTCTTGGAGGGGCAAAATTCATCCGATCCGGTTGAAATTTGGTACCTGATGTTAGTATACGGTCTCTAACAACCATGCAAAAATTGGTCCATATCGGTCCATAAATATATATAGCTCCCATATAAACCGATCCCCAGATTTGACCTCCGGAGCCTCTTGGAGGAGCAAACTTCATCCTACCCGATTGAAATTTGGTACGTGGTGTTAGTATATGGTCTCTAACAACCATGCAAAAACTGGTCCATATCGGTCCATAATTATATATAGCTCCCATATAAACCGATCCCCAGATTTGACCTCCGGAGCCTCTTGGAGGGGCAAAATTCATCCGATCCGTTTGAAATTGGGTACCCGATGTTAGTATACGGTCTCTAATAAGCATGCAAAAATTGGTCCATATCGGTCCATAATTATATATAGCTCCCATATAAACCGATCCCCAGATTTGAACTCTGGAGCCTCTTGGATGAGCAAAATTCATCCGATCCAATTGACATTTAGTACGTGGTGTTAGTATATGGTCTCTAACAACCATGCAAAAATTGGTCCATATCGGTCTATAATTATATATAGCTCCCATATAAACCGATCCCCAGATTTGACCCCGGAGCCTCTTGGAGGAGCAAAAGTCATCCGATGCGGTTGAAATTTGGTACATTTCGTTAGTATATGGCCTCTAACAGCCATGTAAAAATTGTCAAATTTTATTACTATAGAAAGTTTTGTCAAAATTTCATTTCTATAGAAAGTTTTGTAAAAAGTTTATTTCTATAGCAATGTTTGTCAACATTTTATTTCCATAGAAAATTTTGTCAAAATTTTATTTCTATAGAAAATTTTGTAAAAAAATTATTTCTGTAGAAAATTTTGTCAACATTTTATTTCTATAGACAATTTTGTCAACATTTTACTTCTATAGAACATTTTGTCAACATTTTATTTCTATAGAAAACTTTATCAACATTTTATCTCTATAGAAAATTTTGTCAAAATTTTATTGCTATAGAAAATTTTGTCAACATTTTACTTCCATAGAAAATTTTGTCAACATTTTATTTCTATAGAAAATTTTGTCAAACTGAATTATATACGTATTTAATCGGCCTTTTTTTGTTTAATATATACCCCTTATGGACTAACTTACAATTTGGAAGACAGTGTTAAAAAGTTTTACGATACCTTGCCATCGGCAAGTGTTATCGCAACCCAAGTAATTCGATTGTGGATGACAGCCTTTAGTAGAAGTTCCTACGCAATCCATGGTGGAGGGTACATAAGATTCGGCCTGGCCGAACTTACGGCCGTATATACTTGTTTTCTATTAAAATCAATAAAAAATTAAAACTTCTCGTAATTTGCAAACCCTTCTCAAAAGAACTTCCATGGAAGCGAAAAAGTCAAACGGCACAAGTTCAAATCCCAGCGGGGATGATTTTTCTATTATTATTTTTTTACTTTTTTTATGGATTTTCTATTTTTTTTTTTTTATTTTTTTATTAGTTTTCTATTATTTTGTAAAGTTTAATTGTCCAAAATTTGCACTTAAAATAGCCTGATTGCATTCTTTCTAATACTTGTCCACAAGGACTGCACCCGAAGTAGAAAAAAATCATTAGGGGATCCCAAGATGCGCTTTAGAAGAAATGTTTGTGTACATGTCCAAAAGGACTGCATCGCAAGTGGAAAAAAATCATTGGGGGATCCCGCGTTGCTCTTTAGAAGAAATGTTTGTGGACTTGTCCAAAAGGACTGCATCGGAAGTTGGAAAATTCGATGGGGGATTCTGGGATGGGCTTTAAAAGAAATGTTTGTGGAACAACTTCCATTTTTTTTTTGATGGGATTTTACATATATAGATTTTCTAAAAATTTAATTTCTATATGTTTTTTTTTGTTTTTTGATTTTTATAGGCAATTTTCTACAAAGATTTTTTCTACAGAAATTTTCATTTCTTTTCGAAATTTCATTTCTATAGGAAATTTTCTATAGGAAATTTTCTAAAAATTTTCATTTCTATAGGAAATTTTTTTGAAAATTTCATTTCTACAGGTTTTTTTACATTTCTATAGGAAATTTTCTAAAAATTTCTTTTGTAAAGGAAATTTTTTGAAAATTTCATTTCTGAAGGAAATTTACTGAAAATTTCTTTTCTATAGGAAACTTTGTAGAAATATCATTTCTATTAAAAAATTTTCTCCAAATTTAATTTCAATAGAAAATTTTCTTTTTTTTTATTTCCAGAAGAAATTTTATAATAATATCATGTCTATAGCAATTTTTCTAAAAAATTCATTTTTATAGTAATTTCTTTGTTTTAAAATTCATTCCTAGAGGAAATTTTCTCCAATTCATTTCTATAGCAATTTTTCTAAAAATTTCATTTTTATAGTAATTTCTTTGTTTTAAAATTCATTCCTAGAGGAAATTTTCTCCAATTCATTTCTATAAAAATTCTTCTGAAAATATCCTTTTTATAGGAAATTTTATTAAAAATTTCATTTATATAGTTTATTTTTTTAAATTTTATTTCTATAGTTAATTTTCTAAAATTTCATTTCTATAGGAAATTTTCTTAAAATTTGATTTCTATAAGAAATTTTCTCCAGATTACATTTCTACAGAAAAATTATCTGAAAATTTAATTTCTATAGGAACTTTTCCTCTAAGTTTCATTTCTATAGGAAATTTTCTGAAAATTTCATTACTATAGAAAATTTTCTAAAAATTTCATTCATGTAGGAAGTTTTCTCTAAATTTTCATTTCTTTAGGAAATTTTTCAAAAATTTCATTTCGATAGGAAATTTTCTGAAAATTTCATTTCTATAGAATTTTATTCCATTTCTATAGGAAATTTTCTAAAAATTCATTTTATAAAGGAATTTTTTTTGAAAATTTCATTTTCTATAGAAAATTTTGTAGAAATATCATTTATATAGAAAAATTTCTCCAAATTTAATTTCAATAGAAAATTTTCTAAAAATTTCATTTCTATACGAAATTTTTTCAAAATTTTATTTCCAGAAGAAATTTTATGATAATATCATTTCTAAAGAAATGTTTCTAAAAATTTAATTTTTATAGTATTTTTTTTTTTTAATTTCATTCCTATAGGAAATTTTCTCCAATTCATTTCTATACAAAATCTTCTGAAAATTTCCTTTATATAGGATTTTTTTTTTAATTTCATTTCTATAGTTAATTTTTTAAAATTTTATTTCTCTAGTTAATTTTCTAAAATTTAATTTCTATAGGAAATTCTCTGAAAATTTGATTTCTATAAGAAATTTTCTCCAGATTTCATTTCTACAGAAAAACTATCTGAAAATTTCATTTCTATAGTAACTTCCCTCTAAGTTTCATTTCTATAGGAAACTTTCTAAAAATTTCATTACTATAGAAAACTTTCCAAAAATTTCATTCATGTAGGAAGTTTTCTCTAGATTTTCATTTCTTTAGGAAATTTTTCAAAAATTTCATTTCGATAGGAAATTTTTCAAAAATTTCATTTCGATAGGAAATTTTCTGAAAATTTCATTCCTATAGGAAATTTTTGGAAAATTTCATTTCTATAGGATTTTTTTCCATTTCTATAGGAAATTTTCTAAAAATTTCTTTTATAAAGGGAATTTTTTGAAAATTTCATTTCTGAAGGAAATTTACTGAACATTTCTTTTCTATAGGAAATTTTGTAGAAATATAATTTATATAGAACTTTTTCTCCAAATTTAATTTCAATAGAACATTTTCCAAACATTTTATTTCTATAGGAAATTTTTTCAAAATTTTATTTCTATAGAAAATATTCTAAAATTTTATTTCCAGAAGAAATTTTATGATAATATCATGTCTATAGCAATTTTTCTAAAAATTTCTTTTTTATATAAT
The DNA here is from genome assembly GCF_050003625.1 of Haematobia irritans. Classification (NCBI taxonomy): domain Eukaryota; kingdom Metazoa; phylum Arthropoda; class Insecta; order Diptera; family Muscidae; genus Haematobia; species Haematobia irritans. The sequence continues at coordinate 20,550,516 of NC_134398.1, forward strand.
TTTTTTTTTTTTTTAATTTCATTCCTTGAGGAAACTTTCTCCAATTCATTTCTATACAAATTCTTCTGAAAATTCCCTTTTTATAGGATTTTTTTTTTTAAATTTCATTTATATAGTTAATTTTTTAAAATTTCATTTCTATAGTTAATTTTCTAAAATTTCATTTCTATAGGAAATTTCCTCCAAGTTTCATTTTTATTGGAAATTTTCTGAAAATTTTATTACTATAGAAAATTTTCTAAAAATTTCATTCACGTAGGAAGTTTTCTCTATATTTTCATTTCTTTAGGAAATTTTTCAAAAATTTCATTTCGATAGGATTTTTTTTTTTGTATTTGTATAGAAAATTTTCTGAAAATTTGATTTCTATAAGAAATTTTCTCCAGATTTCATTTCTACAGAAAAACTTTCTGAAAATTTCATTTCTATAGGAACTTTCCCTCTCAGTTTCAATTCTATAGGAAATTTTCTGAAAATTTCATTACTAAGAAAATTTTCTAAAAATGTCTTTCATGTAGGAAGTTTTCTCTAAATTTTCATTTCTTTAGGAAATTTTTCAAAATATTCATTTCGATAGGAAATTTTGTGAAAATTTCATTTCGATAGGAAATTTTTGGAAAATTTCATTTCTATAGAACATTTTTGGAAATTTTTTTTTTTCCATAAGAAATTTTCTGAACATTTAATTTCTATAACAAGTTTTCTGGAAATGTATTTTCTATAGGAAATTTTCTTAAATTTAATTTCCAGTGCAAATTTTCTAAAAAATTAATTTCTGTAGGAAATTTTCTGAAAATTTCATTTCTATAGAAAATTTTCTAACAAGTTTATTCATATAGGAAATTTTCTCCAAATTTTCATTTCTTTAGGAAATTTTCCAAAAATTTCATTTCTACAATAAATTTTCTAAAAATTTCATTTCGATAGGAAGTTTTCTGAAATTTTAATTTCTATATTAAATTTTCTAAAAATGTGATGTTGGAACATCTGCCGTAAATATCATTCCATGAAATTTCCACCATATGCCGATAGGACGTTTTCTGCGATTTTCATGTCTATATTAAATATTTCAAAAATTTCATTTCTATAGGAAATTTTCTCCAAATTTCATTCCAATAGGAAATTTTCTCCAAATTTCATTTCTATAGGAAATTTTCCAAAATTTAATTTCAATAGGAAATTTTCTGAAATTTTCATTTCTATATAAAATTTTTCTATAAATTTCATTTATATAGAAAACTTTATTTTTGAGTTTCCTAAGGAACTTAAAATATTGACCATTCCACTGTAGCGACATCCTGTAAAGATATAAAGAAGACTCTGTCTATAAAGGCAATAATGCATAAAAAAATGTATGTGTAGATGAACTTCATCTCTTGTCACCCCACCTACACTCAAGTGTAGAATTTTTACATGGCATTGAAGCTTCTTACACTCACATTACCTCCCTGGCATACAAAATTCATATTTTCCATATTGATGATGATGACAATGATAAAGATGATGTCAATGAAGAGGAACTTCTGATGGATATTCATCCAGGCGTCTGCCTATTTTTATTGAAAATATCGACAAAAGAGTAAGCACGCAAAAAAAAAACACACAGAAACAACAGCAAGAATAGCAGGCAGGATAACAAAACCCCCTGACATAATGAAGAGGAAAAAACTCCCAATATTTCAAAAGCAGTTTTATCATAACAATGGAGAGTAATATGGACTGTTCCTAGCCATAACCTGTACAATATGGATGGTGAGAAAAAGGGAATAAGACCTAAGAAAAATATATCATTTTAGGCATAACACTTATGGCCATCGGAAAATATTGGGAGGACATATTAGTAATTCGGGATTGAACAACAGAATATACGCGTCAGGCTATACTGAACCTATATTCATGTCATAACCTCATTCCATATCTTTTATTTACAGTAGGGAAAGTTCCACCGCATCCGTTGTATATATCAGACATTGCTCCACGTGTTCCGATCGGTGATATGGCTTATCATCAATTTCCCTTCTTATGAGGAAACTAAAAATTGGTTCGAATCGTGGATTGAGTCAATTGTCGCTGTAACTGATACAAGGTTTTGAGAATAATATATCAATCATTTAAAAAAAATCCCGCATATTAAATTCAAGCTTCAATTTCATTTCGCGTCACCCTCTTCAAAACTTTTAAAAGCCTTACCTGCGTACAAATATATCATAACTGCCATATCTCCAATAAAAAATCCCAATCCCGTAATCGTAAATCTCTCTGTGGCAACCCTACCTAAGACAGAATATCCTTCGAACTATGTTAGTGTTGAATTTCCATAGACCAAACAAAAAAAAAGGATAACGGAAGCGTTAACATATTCCCATTGTCCTTTTTATGGGCACTGTCGTTTCTTCCAAGTGGGTGAGTACTCATGAAAATGGCATTGTACGAAGGATAGCTTAAATGACAGCTAATACTGTGGTTGTAGTTCGAGTTTCTAAAATAGTCCTCATAGTGGTTGCATGTTTGCTGCATATTAAATCAAACAAACATTGAATGAATTGCCAAAGGGACATTTAACTCATACTCGGTGAGCTGGCTATAAGGCAACAATAACGAAACCAAAGTCATCAGGACCATCACTATAAACGATGGCATACATGTACAATGGGATCAAAATTTATAGGGTATTGAAAAATTTCTTGAACAAAACAATGTTTTTCAGCAATACCATGAAACGGGAACATGGTTGCCACACGAGCCCAAAATAATCTATCAAAATTTGCACAAAATTATCAAACCAAGAAATTTTATTTTACAAAATTTTATGTATATATAACATTTGTCAAAATTTTATTTCTAAAGGAAATTTTCGGAAATTTTTTTTCATATAGAAAATTTTGTCAACATTTTATTTCTATAGACAATTGTATCATACTTTCTATAGAAAATTTTATTTCTATAGAAAACTTTGCCAAATCTTATTTCTATAGATTTTTTTTCAAAAATTTTATTAGTTTATTCTTTTAATTATGTCAAAATTTTTTTCTATAAAAAAATTTTGTCAAAATGTATTTTCTATAGAAAATTTTGTCAAAGTTTTAGTTTTATACAAATTTTATTTCTATAGAAAATTTTGATAAAACTTTATTTCTGTAGAAAACATGATCAAAATTTTATTTCTAAAGAAAATTTTCTAAAAATTTTATTTCTATAAAAAATTGTGTCACAATTTTATTTCTATAGAGATTTTTTTAAAAAATTTATTTTCACTTTTTTTGTCCAAGTTTTGTTTCTATGGAAAATTTTGTCAAATTTTTATTTCTATAAAAAATCTTGTCAAAAGTTTATTTCTATAGAACAATTTGTCAAAATTTTAATTCTATAGAAAATTTTGTTCAAATTTTATTTCTATAGAAAATTTTGTTAAAATGTTGTTTCTATAGCAAATTTTATTTATTTATTTATTTATTTAAGGTTTTGTATGGGTCTCAACACAGTCTGGTTATATAGACCCTAAAATCTTATTCACTATTAGCAATATACATATTTTATATACATATGTCAATATAATTTCAAAGATTCATAATAGTTTCAAATAATTTTAATATGTCCTGAATTTAAATCGATTTATATAAGTTGATTTCCATCAGAAATCGTTTAATATTTTTAAAATAAGTATGTCTCGATAATATGGTAATATCATTGATTCCGTATTTGCTTCTTATATGACTTATTCGGGTGCAATCGTTAAAAATATGGGTGATGGAAAGGGATTCACCGCACTCACATCGTGGGGGACTATCCCTTTCTATAAGGTATTTATGGGTGAAGAGGCAATGGCCGATTTTAAGTCTGTTTAACTTCACTAAGTCTGCCCTTGGAAGTATCGGTGGAGAGAATTCATGGGGTACGCTTCTTAAAATAGAGTATAACTTCGACTCACTGTTCCTTTGCCATAATTCATTCCATGTATCATATATGTATGCTTTGATTTGTCTCTTATAATCATTGTGTTGAAATTTGTATCCATTATCGATTTCACCTAATAGTGAATTTTTAGCAAGTCGGTCTACCACTTCGTTTCCCTTTATATTGAGATGGCTCGGTACCCACATCAACACGATTTTCCTTTTAGGTGTCTTTGATATGATCGTTCTTATATCTTGTATAATAGTATTTTTACTGAAAGGATCACTCATGCCTTCCAGTGAATTCTTACTATCGGTTAAAATAAGCACCGGTCGTATAACATCCTCATGTTGAATTGCCCTCAAACAGTCCCTTATTGCTGATAATTCGCATGTGTATATTGAAGAAAAGTCTGGTATTCGCCTTGTAATATGTATGTCGTCGCTGATAATAGCGAAGCCTGCCTTTTGATTAATTACAGAGCCATCAGTGTAATATCTAATGTAGTCCTTGAATTTTGTGTTTATGGCCTCCAGGTAGCGTTTCTCGGTTTCTAAGGGTGACATATCCATTTTTTTGCAATAAGAAAGTGAAACATCTATATTTACGTCCAGAAATGTCCATGGTGCCCACTTAGAGCTCTCTGATTTATCAATCATGTGTATGTCAAGGAAATATTTGTTGGTCATTTCTAAAAATTGATCGTAATATCTGAGATAAAGTGGATGGTTTCGAATCGGTTTGGATCTAAGGTAATTGAGTTTAGTTTCGTCATTCATTCTCCTATAGAGGGGGTGGTTATGACGTGACAAAATCTTTAGAGTAAAATTTAAACATTGTTTCAGTCTACGAAGTCGCAAGGGCGGAAATGATGTAAGGAGCTGCATTGAGTCGGCTGGGCTGGTTCTGAAAGCACCAATGGAGAGTCGTATGCCGGTATTTAAAATCGGATCTAGTGCTCTCAATCGAGTCTCTGTTGCAGATGCATATATAATCGATGCATAGTCTATTGTGGGCAATACAAACGAATTTAGTATTTTCAAAAGTGTTCGGGAGTCCGATCCGAATAGCAAATTTTATCAAAATTTTATTTCTATAGAAACTTTTGTCAAATTTTATATCTAAAGAAAATTTTGTCAACATTTTATTTCGATAGAAAATTTTGTCAAAATTTTATTTCTATAGAAAATTTTTGCACAATTTTCTATTTATAGAAAATTTTTGTCAAAATTTTATTTCTATAGAAAATTTTGTAAAGATTTTATTTCTATAGAAAATATTGTCAAAATTTTATTTCTATTGAACATTTTGTCAAGATGTTATTTCTTTGGAAAATTTTGTCAACATTTTTTTCTATAGAAAATTTTGCCAAATTTTTATTTATATAAAAAATTTGGTCAAAAATTTTTTCTTAAAAATTTTGTAAAATTTTTGTTTCTATAAAAAAATTTTGTCAAAATTATATTTCTATAGAAATTTTTTGTCAAAATTTTATTTCTATCGAACATTTTGTTCAAATTTTAATTCTATAGAAAATTTTGTTCAAATTTTATTTCTATAGAAAATTTTGCCAAAATCTTAATGCTATAGAAAACTTTGTCAAAATTTTATGTCTATAGAAATTTTTTTTAAAATTTTGTTTCTATAGGAAAATTTATCAAAATTTTATTTCGATAGAAAATTTTGTCAAAATTTTATTTCTATAGAAAATTTTAGCAAAATTTTCTATCTATAGAAAAATTTTTTCAAAATTTTATTTTTATAGAAAATTTTGTAAAGACTTTATTTCTATAGAAAATATTGTCAAAATTTTTTGCTATAGAAAATTTTGTCAAATTTTTATTTATGTAAAAAATTTTGTCAAAAGTTTTTTCTTAAAAATTTTTTAAAATTTTTATTTCTATAAAAAATTTTGTCAAAATTTTATTTCTATAGAAAATTTTGTCAAAATTTTATTTCTATAGAACATTTTGTCAAAATTTTAATTCTATAGAAAATTTTGTTCAAATAGAAAATTTTGTCAAAATTTTATTTCTATAGAACATTTTGTCAAAATTTTAATTCTATAGAAAATTTTGTTCAAATTTTATTTCTATCGAAAATTTTGTCAAAATCTTATTTCTATAGAAAATTTTGTCAAAATTTTATTTCTATAGAAAATTTTGTCAAAATTTTATTTCTATAGAAAATTTTGTCAAAATTTTATTTCTATAGAAAATTTTGTCATAATTTTATTTCTATAGAAAAATTTTGTCAAAATTGTACTTCTATAGAAAATCTTGTCAACATTTTTTGCTATAGAAAATTTTGTCAAAATCTTATTTCTATAGAAAATTCTGTCAAAATCTTATTTCTATAGAAAATTTTGTAAATTTTCTATAGAACATTTTATTTCTATTGGAAATTTTGTCAATATTTAATTTCTGTAGAAAATTGTGTCAAGATTGCACTTCTATAGAAAATTTTGTCAAGATTTTAATTCTATAGAAACTTTTGCCAAAATTTTAAGTCTACAGAAAATTTCGTCTGAAGTTTAATTCTATAGAAATTTTTGTCAAAATCTTATTTCTAAGAAAAATATGTTAAAATTTTATTTTTATAGAAAGTTTTTTCAAAATCTTATTTCTAGAAAAAATTTATTAAAATTTTATTTTTATAGAAAATTATATCAAAATTTTAATTCTATAAAAAATTTTGTTAAAATTTTAGTTCTATAGAAAATTTCGTGAAAAGTTTATTTCTTTTGAAAAATTTTTCAAACTTTTATTTCTTCTAAAAATTTTGTCAAAATTTTATTTCTATTGAAAATTTTGTCAAAATTGTATTTCTATTGGAAATTTTGTCAAAATTTTAGTTTCCTGTGAAGAGAAGAATAGCAGGTTGTAGGAGGACAAACAAAATGATGGGATTTTGTCGAAATATATTTCCAACATTCCAATGCTATCTACTTCCCACTTTGGAAATATTCCCCCCATTGTTCTTTGTGGCACATGTCATTTAATGCAATTCTTCATTGAAAAATTGTTTTATATTCTATGTCAATACAAAAACGCTCACCTCATTTGTTCTCCTTCTAGGTAGTATGGCACTTTTCAAAAACGTTATTCACATAAATAGAATTTCTGCTATCACTTGACATTCCATACTGGAGAAGATACTTACTTAGATCAAATCTACAACATAACTTGTCTTGTAATATGACTGTAATTTCTACAGAAACTATCATACTCTGATGAATAAGTATTTTTGGCATATTTGTAAAATTATGAATATATATATTGAATGAAGAGGCTCTTTATTATAATGTGGATATGACGAAATAATCACAACACATTACAAAGGAGAGGGTAATCGTCTCATTTTGTATTGTATGGAATATACTTATTTAGCTTCGTTATAAATATTAAAATGAGTAATTGAAATTAAATGAAGAGCAATGGACATAAGGGTTATGATAAATTAAGAAAATTTTGGTTGACATTTTGTGTAAATTTTATACATAAGAATTTTTTTAAAAAATCTATTTCGATAGAAGTTTATGCCAAAATGTAATTTCGATCGAAAAATTTTTCAAAATTTCATTTCTATAACAATTTTTGTCAAAATTTCATTTCTATAGGAAATTGTGTCAAAATTTCATTTCTTTAGGAAATTTTTTAAACATTTATTTTCTATAAAAAAAAATCATTTTTTTTAGGAATTTTCTCAAAATTTCATTTATGTAGAAAATTATAAAATTTCATGTTTTCTGTTTAAATTGAATTTCTTTGGTAAAGTTTGTCAAGATTTAATTTCTTTGGGAAATTTTATTAAAATTTTATTTCTATAGGAAACATTGTTAAAATTTTAGTTCTGTTGGAAATATTTTCAAAACTTCTTTTCCATAGCAAAATTTTTCCAAAGTTTTTTGAAATTTCATTTGTATAGGAAGTTTAGTCAAAATGTCATTTCTACGAAATTTTTTTGAAAATTCTTGCAAAATTTAATTTCTGTCGAAAATTTTCTAAAACTTTCATTTCGTTATATTTTTTTTCAAAATTTTGATCTTACAAAACAATTTCACACAATTTCTCACAATTTCAATTTATAGGAAATTTTGTACAGAATTAAATATTTTTATAAAAAATTTTGTATTTTTGTAAAAATTTTATTTTTATAGGTAATTTTGTAAAAATTTAATTTCTGTATCAAATTTTTTAAATATTTCCCTTCTATCAGAAGTTTTGTAAAAATTTCATTTCTATAGGAGATTTTGTCAAAACTTCATTTCTATAGGAAATTTTGTCAAAATTTCATTTCTATAGGAAAGTTTTCGAAAACCCCATTTCTTTAAAAAAATTTTCGAAAATTTAATTTCTAGAAGAATTTTTTTTCAAAATTTGAATTCTGTAAGAAATTTGCCAAAATTTTCAAATTATTAAAATTATAGAAAATTTTGTCAAAATTTCCTTTCTTAAGGAAATTTTGTAATAATATCATTTTTATAGGAAATTTTGTCAAAAAGTCATTTCTATAGGAAATTTTGTCAAAATTTCATTTCTATAGGAAATTTTGTCAAAATTTCATTTCTATAGGAAATTTTGTCAAAATTTGAGTTCTATAGGAATTTTTGTCAAAGTTTCATTTCTATAGAAAATTTTGTCAAAATTTCATTTTCATAGGAAATTTTGTCAAAATTTCATTTCTATAGGAAATTTTGTCAAAACTTGATTTCTATAGGAAATTTTGCAAAATTTCATTTCTTAAGGAAATTTTGTAAAAATTTCATTTCTATAGGAAATTTTGTCAAAATTTCATTTCTATGGGAAATTTTGTCAAAATTTCATTACTATAGGAAATTTTGTCAAAATTTCAGATCTGTAGGAATTTTTGTCAAAATTTCATTTCTATAGAAAATTTTGTCGAAATTTCATTTTTATAGGAAATTTTGTAAAAATTTCATTTCTATAGAAAATTTTGTCAAAATTTCATTTTTATAGGAAATTTTGTCAAAATTTCATTTCTATAGGAAATTTTGTCAAAATTTCATTTCTATAGGAAATTTTGTCAAAATTTCATTTCTATAGAAAATTTTGTCAAAATTTCATTTTTATAGGAAATTTTGTCAAAATTTCATTTCTATAGGAAATTTGGTCAAAATATCATTTCTATAGGAAATTTAGTCGAAACTTCATTTCTATAGGAAATTTTGTAAAAATTTCATTTCTATAGCAAATTTAGTCAAAATTTCATTTCTATAGGAAATTTTGTCAAAATTTCATTTCTATAGGAAATTTTGTCAAAATTTCATTTCTATAGAAAATTTTGTCAAAATTTCATAGGAAATTTAGTCAAAATTTCATTTCTATAGGAAATTTTGTCAAAATTTCATTTCAATAGGAAATTTTTTTCAAAATTTCATTTCTATAGAAATTTTTGTCAAAATTTCTTTTCTACAGGAAATTTGGTCAAAATTTCATTTCTGTAGGAAATTTTGTCAAAATTTCATTTCTATAGCAAATTTAGTCAAAATTTCCTTTCTATAGGAAATGTGGTCAAAATTTCCTTTCTATAGGAAATTTTGTCAAAATTTCGTTTCTATAGGAAATTTTGTAAAAATTTCATTTCTATAGGAAATTTGGCAAAATTTCATTTCTATAGAAAATTTTGTCAAAATTTCATTTTTATAGGAAATTTTGTCAAAATTTCATTTCTATAGGAAATTTTGTCAATATTTCATTTCTAAAGGAAATTTTGTCAAAACATCATTTCTATAGGAAATTTTGTCAAAATTTGAGTTCTATAGGATTTTTTGTCAAAGTTTCATTTCTATAGAAAATTTTGTCAAAGTTTCATTTCTATAGAAAATTTTGTCAAAATTTCATTTTCAAAGGAAATTTTGTCAAAATTTCATTTCTATAGGAAATTTTGTCAAAATTTCATTTCTATAGGAAATTTTGTCAAAATTTCATTTTCAAAGGAAATTTTGTCAAAATTTCATTTCTATAGGAAATTTTGTCAAAATTTCATTTCTATAGGAAATTTTGTCAAAATTTCATTTCTATAGGAAATTTTGTCAAAATTTGAGTTCTATAGGAATTTTTGTCAAAGTTTCATTTCTATAGAAAATTTTGTCAAAATTTCATTTTCATAGGAAATTTTGTCAAAATTTAATTTCTTTAGGAAATTTTGTCAAAGTTTCATTTCTATAGGAAATTTTGTCAAAACTTCATTTCTATAGGAAATTTTGTCAAAATTTCATTTCTATAGGAAATTTTGTTAAAATTTCATTTCTATAGGATATTTGGTCAAAATTTCATTTCTATAGGAAATTTTGTCAAAATTTCATTTCTATAGAAAATTTTGTCAAAATTTCATTTTTATAGGAAATTTTGTCAAAATTTCATTTTTATAGGAAATTTTGTCAAAATTTCATTTCTATAGGAAATTTTGTCAAAATTTCATTTCTATAAGAAATTTTGTTAAAATTTTGTCAAAATTCTAGTTTTATAGGAAATATTCTTAAAACTTCATTTCTATGGTAATTTTCCGAAAATTTCATTTCTATAGCGAAGTTTTCGAAAATCTCATTTCCTTAAAAAAATTTTCGAAAATTTAATTTCTATAAGAATATTTTTCAAAATTTGAAATCTATAAGAAATTTGTTGAAGATCTCATTTCTATAGGAAATTTTCTCAAAATTTCATTTTCATAGGAAATTTTTTGAAAGTTGTATTTCTTTAAGAAATTTTTGTCAAAATTTAATTTTGTTAGTTTGTAAAAAAATGTTCTCATTTACGAAGTCTATGTAAACCTAATGTATCATTATCAGCTACCACAAAAGCCACGAAAATTCCATGCCAAAATTGCATTTTATTAAAATTATAAAAATTCCTAGGAAACCATACAGAGACATTTGTTAACGGCATTCCAATTATAAATACTTTCACAATTTTCACAACAACTCTGTCATTCACTTGTTCATGTCACAATGGATGAGATTTAATTTAATTTTTAGTTATTGTGTATAGTCTTCTTTTATGGCGCCGAATATTGTAATGGCTTCTTCGTGTAAAATATATTAATATGCAATTACTGAACGTAGGAGACTTTGTGGTGTAAAGAAGGGGAAATTAGAAGTATAATCAAAAAATTTTTATCGCAATAAAATTTTGACAATATTTTCTATAGAAATAAAATTTAAAAAAAATCTCTATAGTAATAGAATTTTGACAAAATTTTCTATAGAAATAACATTTAAAAAAAAAATTTCTATAGAAATAAAATTTCTTTGTTTGGTAGTTTTTGGTAATTTGTTTCCAAATTTTGGTAGTTTTTTTTTGGGCTCGAATGGCAACCGTGATGCTGACCCCAAGTATATACTTGTGCCAAATTTGAATTGAATCGGACTAAAACTGCGTCCTAGATTTTGATCACAAAAATGTGTTCACAGACAGACTGATGGACGAATGGACAGACGTACATGGCTAGATGAATTCAGGGTCTGACCCTGAGGATTATTGCCAAAGACACCGTGTGTCTATCTCGTCCCCTTCTGGGTGTTGTAAACATATGCACTAAATTTTAATACCCTCTACCATAGTGTGGCACAGGGTATAAAAAATTGAATTATTCAAGCATTCACAGATCGAAATTCTGCTTCAATTTCGATTTATGTGGCAACAGTCCATTAACTAATTTTTTTTTAATTTTCACAACTTTTTTTAGGTAAAAATTTTATAGCACATTACATCAATTTTCTTTCTTTTTATGTTTGTATATCAATATCGCATAAACCGTAGTTGTTTCAAAACCGCAACAACGAAAAAACGCTATTCTAGTTTTTGTGTTTGAATGTTAGGTCCTTTAGTTTTACCAAACTAAAGTTTATATATGGTTGCAATACCATAATGAAAGGTCTCTTTCTCTCTCTCACACATACACAAATACGCACACACTCTTTTCCACATTTAGAAATATAAAAGTCTGCGTATGACTTTGTCATCATAATGTATCATAAAATTATAAATTCTATTAACTTTTGAGCTGCATTATGCTGGAACCTTTGGCCATCCCAAGAATACTGGCAATTCAAAAGGCACAAAATTACCAACCATCAAACCAATCAAGCGTCAAGCCATACAGACAGAGAAGAGAGAGAGGTCCTCTCATAATACAACATCAGTCCTTTATTAAGTTATATGACATAACGGTGATGCCTAAACAACAACAAAAAGCACATCATATGGAGCGTGTATCATAGACAGGTCCCATCACATAATAACACACACACATACGTACATTTACCCATGCACAACAGCCAATCACACACACATACGTACATAAAATGGCACACATAGGTAGCATTACTTTATTTACTTATCATCGCAGACGTTTTTATCGTATATATAATGACCCCTTTTCACCACAGAGTCAATGCATAGGGTCTGTAATGCATGCGAGTTTGTGTTAAGTATTGTCCTTATGTTGCTATTGTTTACATGTGTTTGTGTGTGTGTGAAAGAAGCATTAATGCTACTAAAGTCCTTTTTATTGTTATGGTAATGGCGCTACTTCCGATTCGCTTTTTCTCATTTTTCTTTTTGGTTACTTTTCACTCTTTGTCCAAGATCCTGGTCACAGTTTTAGAGCATGTTTGAGTAACTATGTGTGTTGGTAGATTGTTGTGTTTATGTGTGCTGGGGTTTATGCTTTTCCCGGCAACATATGAACAACAGACTATTATTAGAAAACCAACCATGGTGTAAATTCATAGACTCAGTTTTAAAACGACGATTGTATGAATCAGGCAGTTATACACTATTGAAATGCTATACTATAGATATACAATTTTGACATAATTTTCTATAGAAATAAAGTTTAACAAAATCTTCTATAGAAATAAAATATTGACAAAATTTTCTATAGAAATAAAATTTTGAAAAAATCTCCTTTAGAAATACAATTTTCTTTAGATATAAACTTTTGACAAAATGTCCTATAGAAATAAAATTGTTGCAGAATCTTCTATAGAAATAATATTTTGACAAAATTTTCTATAGAAATAAAATTTTGACAAAATCTTCTACAGAAATACAATTTTGACAAGATTGTCTATAGAAATACAATTTTGACAATATTTTCTATAGAAATAAAATTTTGACAAAATCTTCTATAGAAATACAATTTTGACTTAATTTTCTATAGAAATAAAATTTTGACAAGATCTTCATTAGAAATAAAATTTTCTTTAGATATAAAAATCTTCTACAGAAACACAATTTTGACACAATTTTCTACAGAAATAAAATTTTGACAGAATCTTCTAGAGAAATAATATTTTGACAAAATTTTCTATAGAAATAAAATTTTGACAAAATCTTCTATAGAAATAAAATATTGACAACATTTTCTATAGAAATAAAATTTTGACAGAATCTTCCATAGATAAAATTTTCTATAGAAATAATATTTTAAGGAAATTTTATATAGAAATAAAATTTTGCTAGAAATTTCTATAGAAATAAAATTTTGACAAAATATTCTATAGAAAATTTTTTCAAAAAAAAAGAAGAAAATTTTGAGAAAATCTTCAATAGAAATAAAATTTTTTAAAAAATTTCTACAGAAATAGGATTTTGACAAAATTTTCTACAGAAACACAATGTTGAAAAAACTTTCAATAGAAATAAAATTTTGATAACATTTTCTGTAGAAATAAAATTTTGACAAAATCTTCTATAGAAATAAAATTTTGATAAAATTTTGACAAAGTTTTCTATAGAAATAATATTTTAAGGAAATTTTACATAGAAATAAAATTTTGCTAGAAATAAAACTTTTTCAAAGCTTTCCATAGAAATAAAATTTTGAGAAAATTTTCTATAGAAATAAAAATTTTGACAAAATTTTCTATAGAAATAAAATTTTGACAAAAATTTTCAAAAACAAAGAAGAACATTTTTAGAAAATATTTAAGAGAAATAAAATTTTTCAGAAATTTTCTATAGAAATAGGATTTTGACAAAATTTTCAACATAAATACAATGTTTAGAAAACTTTCTATAGAAATACAATTTTGACAAAATATACCATAGAAATAAAATTTTGACAACATTTTCTACAGAAAAAAAATTTTGACAAAATTTTCCATAGAAATAAAATTTTGACAAAATTTTCCATAGAAATAAAATTTTGACAAAATTTTCAATAGAACCAAATTGTGGCTAAATTTTCTATAGAAATGAAATTTTAACAAAATTTTCTATAGAAATAATGTTTTGACAAAATTTTCTATAGAAAAAAAAATGACAAAAAATTAGTCAGTTTTTTTCTATTTTTTTTTTTTTGTTATAGAAAAAAAACTTTGATGAAATTTTCTAAAGGAATTAAATTGTTAAAAAATTTTCTATAGAAATTAAATTTTGACAAAATTTTATATAGGAATAAAACTTTTTGACAACATTTTCTATAGAAATAAAAAATTTGACAAAATTTTCTATGGAAATAAAAGTTTGTAAAGAAATAAAATTTTAACAAAATGTTCTATAAAAATTAAATGTTGACAAAAAATAAAATTTTGAGAAAACTTTCTATAGGAAAAAATATTTGACAAATTTTTCGATAGAAATAAAATTTTGAAAAATTCTAGAGAAATGGAAATTCTAAAGAAATGAAATTTTGACAAAGCATTTTCTATAGAAATAAAATTTTGAAATTTTTTTTAGACATTAAATTTTTGGATAGAAAAAAATGTTGTCAAAATTTTCTATAGGAATAAAATTGTGGTAAAATTTTGTTTAGAAATATAATTTTGACAAATTTTTTTTATAGAAATAAAATTTTGACAAAAGTTTCAAAAGAATTAAATTTTAGCCAAATTTGTTGTAGAAATGAAATCTATAGAAATAAAGTTTTGATTAATTTTCTTAAAAAAAAAAAACTGACAAAATTTAGTCAGTTTTTTCTATTTTTTTGTAAAAAAAAAAACAACTTTGATAAAATTTTCTAAAGGAATTAAATTGTTAACAAAGTTTTCTATAGAAATTAAATTTTGACAACATTTTCTATAGAAATAAAAAGTTTGACAAAATTTTTATGGAAAAAAAAAATTGTAAAGAAATAACATTTTGACAAAATTTTCTATAAAAATTAAATGTTGACAAAAAATTCTGCAGGAATAAAATTTTGAGAAAATTTTCTATTGAAAAAATTTTTTGAAAAATTTTTCTTAAAAATAAAATTTTGATAAAATTTTCTTAAAAATCAAATTTTGACAAATTTTCTATAGAAATGAAATTTTGACTAAACATTTTCTATAGAAATTAAATTTTGACAAAATTTTTGTATAGAAAAAATGTTGTCAACATTTTCTATAGGAATAAAATTTTGATAAAATTTTGTTTAGAACTAAAATTTTGATAAATTTTTTTATAGAAATAAAATGTTGACAAATTTTTCTTTAAAAATATAATTTTGATAAAATTATCTATAGAAACATTTTGAAAATTTTTCTATTGTATTAAACGTTGACAAAATTTTCTATAAAAATAAAATTTTGACAAAATTTTCTATATAAATAAAATTGTGAGAAAATTTGCTATAAAAACAAAATTTGGATAAACATTTTCTGTAGAAATAAGGTTTTGACAAAATTTCCGATTGGAGTAAAATTTTGATAAAAAATTTTGTTTAGAAATAAAATTTTCACAAAATTTTTTATAAAAATAAAATTGTGACAAAATTTTCTTTAAAAATAAAATCTTGAGAAAATTTTCTATAGGAATAAAATGTTAAAAAATTATATATAAAATTTTGAGAAAATTTGCAATTTACAATTTTGACAAAACATTTTCTATAGAAAAAAAATTTTGACAAAATTTTCTATAGAAAAAAAATTTGACAAAATTTTCTATAGAAATGAAATTTTGACAAAACATTTGCTGTAGAAATAAAATGTTGACAAAAATTTTCTATAGAAGTAAAATTTTGATAAAATTTTCTATAGAAAAAAATGTTGTCAAAATTTTCTATAGGAATAAAATTGTGATAAAATTTTATTTAGAATCGAAATTTTGACAAAATTTTTTATAGAAATAAAATTTTGACAAAATTTTCTTTAAAAATATAATTTTGAGAAAATTTGCTATCGAAATAAAATTTTGAAAAAAAAAAAAACAAAATAGAAATAAAATTTTAACAAATTTTTCTATAGAAAAATCGCCTGAAAGTCGGTATAAAAACCCAGGAAATGTTAATCATTCTTTCTCTCTCCAGTGCATTCCATACCAACCTCGTTCTCGTTTTCTTGTTTCCCTTAGGTCTTTTGTCCATTCATTGTTGGTATATGCTATAAAAGGCATGTCTTCGACATCTTGAACGGTAATTTCATCAATGCATTTAGTTCTTGATGTAATTTCGCATAAATTTTGTGGTCACATATAAAACGGAACAACACCATAAAGTCCACATACAGCACACATGCAAGTGAGTATTGGCTTTGGCATTGTAAGAATCCTTACGACCCAAGGATCAGGCCATAATGCGTTTTGGGTGTTAGTTTGTGAGTAGCTTTGCATTTCCATCACCCGCTTGCCGGTAAGTGTGAGTGCATGTGTGACATTTTAACAACTCTATGGTATTGACTTTTGGCTTTTCTTCTCTTTGTAGTTTCTGACATAAACGAATATGCAATTCTGGTTATGATGACTGACAAGTCAACTGTCGTCGGTGATTGGTCAGAAATGGCCACCTCCAGTATGTAGCAAATTTAATGTCTTTTTGCCTTTTATGGTCAACACTTTGGGGTTACTTTCAGCAGCCAAGACCTTTATGTATTTGCGCATTTATACTAAAGCAATTTGCTAAAGATGTTGGGATATTGGTGGCAGATGGGGGCGTGGAAGATTGTTTCTGCAAAATTGGCCGTTATATTTTTACAGACATGTTGAACAAAAATTGCTAAAATTTATGAGCAATATTTAACTGAGACGATTTGGTTGTTACAAACGAAGTTTTTCCAATAAAAAGGAAGGATTTCAGAGGTAAATGAAAGCGATTTACTAGGACTCATTCCAAAAAAGGGTGCTAGAACTTAGTTAGGTTCGTAGCTTGTTCGTAAAGTCCTTCTAAACAACGAACCCCTCTCAAAACTCGCTAATTTTTTCCAACTCCAACTTTTGGACTAGCAACTTACTAGAATTCAAAACTGAATATAAATCTAAAAGGAGCACTTCAGCTCTTCTCGTCCGCTGTTGTCAAAACATCAAAGCCATAGCGAAAGAGATAATAGCTTACACCTGTATATCATATAAAATATGCAAAACGACATGTCAACTTCACCATCATTAACATCGATTGTGTCATGTAATCCATCATATGCCACTTTCACATGAGGTCGTGTGAAGTGTTGTCATGGTGGTGATGTGCTAGGACTATTACTCCTTTCTTAACACAAATGAGGTGACTTTATTGCGGTCTCTTTATTCACGGGTTTTTGCGTTTTTTTACAAGTGAGTGTATTATAGAAATGTGTACTTGTTTTATTTTAAATGATATTTTTTCTATATTTCTAGAGCAAAAGAGAAATTATTTATATTAAGGTATACGGGGTAGTAAGAAAACATTTTAATTGCTCCACACTTGTACGCACTACCATACTTGAGACGTAGGATTGGGAAAATGGAGTCAAAGGAAGTACTTCCATAGACATGCGAAAGTAATGGAGAGTCTAATGACCTTACTACATCAAAGGGAACACTTTCTAAAGTTGGACGGGGTCGACTATATTACAACCTACACCATTCTGTAGATCTATATTATTGATGCCATCTAAGATCCTCCAAATTTGTTGGGAGCTATTTGGAAAGGGCTTCAATACTGTCTTAAGGACATTTTCCCGGTTACCACTAGAGCCAAAACCAATCTACCACAATTTGGAGATGACTTTACAAAAAAAAAAAAACTACAAAAAAATCTTATTTCGCAAAGTTTTATTTTTATAGAAAATTTTGTAACAATTGTATTTGTTTAGAAAATTTTGTAAAAATTGTATTTCTATAGAAAATTTTGTAAAAATTTTATTTCTATAGAAAATTTTGTAAAAATATTATTTCTATACAAAATTTTATTTCTATAGAAAATTTTGTTAAAATTTTTTTCTATAGAAATTTTTCTCAAAATTGTATTACTATAGATTTTACTTTTATAGAAAATTTTATGCCTATAGAAAATTTTTTAAAAATTTTATTTCTATAGAAAATTTTGTCAAAACTTTATTTCTATAGAAAATTTTGTCAAGATTTTATTTTTATGGAAAATTTTGTCAAGATTTTATTTTTATAGAAAATTTTGTCAAAATTTTATGTCCACAGTAAATTTTGTTAAAATGTTATATCTATAGAAAATTTTGTCAAAATTTTATTTTTATAGAAAATTTTTTCGAAATTTTATTTCTATAGAAAATTTTGTAAAAATATTATTTCTATAGCAAATTGTGTCAAAATTTTATTTCTATAGTAAATTTTGTCAAAATTTTATTTCTATAGAATATTTTGTCAAAATTTTATGTCTATAGAAAATTTTTTCAAAATTTTATTTCTCTAAAAAATTTTGTCAAATTTTATTTCTATAGAAAACTTTGTCAAAATTTTATTTTTATAGAAAATTTTGTCAAAATTTTATTTCTATAAGAAATTTTGTCAAAATTTTATTTCTATAGTAAATTTTGTCAACGTTTTATTTCTATAGAAAATTTTGTCAAAATTTTATGTCTATAGAAATTTTTTTCAAAATTTTATTTCTATAGAAAATTTTGTCAAAATTTTATTTCTATAGAAAATTTTGTCAAAATTTTATTTCTATAGAAAATTTTGACAAGATTTTATTTCTATAGAAAATTTTGTCAAAATTTTATTTCTATAGAAAATTTTGTCAAAATTTTATTTCTATAGAAAATTTTGTCAAAATTTTATTTCTATAGAAAATTTTGTCAAAATTTCATTTCTATAGAAAATTTTGTCAAAATTTCATTTCTATAGAAAATTTTGTCAAAATTTTATGTCTATAGAAAATTTTGTCAAAATTTTATTTCCATAGAAAATTTTGTCAAAATTTTATTTCTATAGAAAATTTTTTCAAAATTTTATTTCTATAGAAAATTTTGTAAAAATATTATTATTTCTTTAGAAAATTTTGTCAAAATTTTATTTTTATAGAAAATTTTGTCAAAATTTTATGTCTATAGAACATTTTGTCAAAATTTTATTTCTATAGAAAATTTTGTCAAAATTCTATTTCTATAGAAAATTTTGTCAAAATTTCATCTCTATAGAAAATTTTGTCAAAATTTTATGTCTATAGAAAATTTTTTCAAAATTATATTTCTATAGAAATTTTTTTCAAAATTTTGTCAAAATTTCATTTCTATAGAAAATTTTGCCAAATTTTATTTCTATAGAAAATTTTGTCAAAATTTTATTTCTATAGAAAATTTTGTTAAGATTTTATTTTTATAGAATTTTTTGTCAAAATTGTATTTCTATAGAAAATTTTGTCAAAATTTTATTTTTATAGATTTTTTTTTTTCAAAATTTTATTTCTATAGAAAATTTTGTAAAAATATTATTTCTATAGAAAATTTTGTCAAAATTTTATCTTTATAGAAAATTTTTCAAAATGTTATTTCTTCAAAAATTTATTTTGTCAAAATTTTATGTCTATAGAAAATTTTGTCAAAATTTTATTTCTATAGAAAATTTAGTCAGAATTTTATTTCTATAGAAAATTTTGTGCAAATTTCATTTCTATAGAAAATTTTGTCAAAATTTTATATCTATTGAAAATTTTGTCAAAATTTTATTGGTATAGAAAATTATCTATAGAAATAATTACTGAATGCTGCCCCATACTATCTTTGACTCAATGACAAGGGACCTCCTCTTTATGGCCAAATCCGAACGACATTCCACTACGTAGAGACTTCTAAAAACACTCAGAAATGTCACCAGCATTACTGAGAGTGGATAATTCACCGCTGAAATTTTTTTGGTGATTGATTGAACCCATAACCCTTTGTATGTAAATCGGGCATGCTAACCACTGCACTATGGTGGCTCGCTAATCAATTAATGAATTAATTAGTACACATCCTTTTTTATGAAAATCCTTATTTTTAGCAAAACTGGCCTATAGCCTATGAGTTTCTTAAAAAAAAGAGCACTGAAATTCAGCCCAATCAAATATTCCGCCATATTTTCGTTATTATGATTATTTTCTTCCAATTTAATTACTCACACTACACTGACAAACCTATCACAGTTAGTGGAGAAATACATTCAAAATATCCCATCAACATTACAATGGCAATAACAAAAAAACGCCAACATGAAAATGTAAAATGATTAAAAACTCATCAGACATTGTAGAGTAAAATTTGGTAAATTACACATCACTCATACGTCAACAAAAAGAAAATATCTTCGAAAAAAAACAATGATAAAAAAAAGCATAGCTCCAGTTCATTTAATGGAGTTTTCAATTTACAAAACGAAAAAGTCAAATTTTACATTAACCTCATATATTATTTAAAGGTTTTCTCCAACACCATTCCTAAAGTCACAGCTCTCCGGTGAGGAACATAAGTCAGTATTCTCTTGCTATGGATAAAAAACAAACGCAAAAAACCAAATCATTCACTCTAAACAACATTCTCCCACATCTCCTCCTTAACAAATTCCACCTTCCAACACCGATTCTTTGTCATGCGAATAAACTTTCACTAAAGTCGAGTAATGTTATCATTAATCTAACCCACATCATTCCCAATTACAAATGCCATGGCACAGACAGAACAAATAAAAGTTGAAATGTAAAAAAAAGAGAACATGGCATTAGGGCAGATGAATGTGGGATTTCAACCAAAAACAAATGTTCGGCAAGAAGTTGTTTGTCTTTCTTTACACGGGGTACGACCATATCCCGTGTCCATCAAAAAATTAAATTCAAAATTTGAACAAAATAATGAAAGTCAAAATTTTAATTCTATAGCAAATTGTTTCAAAATTTTTTTTCTATAGAAAATTTTGTCAAAATTTTATTTCTATAGAAACTTTTGTCAAAATTTTATTTTTATAGAAAATTTTGTCAAAATTTTATTTCTACAGAAAATTTTATATCTATAGAAAATTTTGTCAAATTTTTTTTTCTATGGAAAATGTTCACCAAACTTTATTCCTACTGAAAATTTTTTCCAAATTTTATTTCTATAGAAAATTTTCTGCAAATTTTATTTCTATAGAAAATTTTGTCAAAATTTTATTTCAATAGAAAATTTTGTCAAAATTTTATTTCTATAGAAAATGTTGTCAAAAAACAATAATAAAAATTTTATTTCAATAGAAAATTTTGTCAAAATTGTATTTCTATAGAAAATTTTGTCAAAATTGTATTTCTATAGAAAATTTTGTCAAAATTTTATTTCAATAGAAAATTTTGTCAAAATTTTATTTCTATAGAAAATTTTGTCAAAATTTTATTTCTATAGAAAATTTTATCCAAATTTTACTTCTATAGGAATTTTTTTCCAAATTTTATTTCTATAGAAAATTTTCTCCAAATTTTATTTCTATAGAAAATTTTGTCAAAAAACAACAATAAAAATTTTATTTCAATAGAAAAGTTTGTCAAAAATTTATTTCTATAGAAAATTTTGTCAAAATTTTTATTTCTATAGCAAATCTTGTTCAAAATATATTTCTATAGAAATTTTTGTCAAAATTTTATTTTTATAGATAATTTTGTACAAATTTTATTTCTATAGAAAATGTTGTCAATATTTTATTCCTATAGAAAATTATGTAAACATTTTATTTCTATAGCAAACTGTGTTAAAATTTTATTTCTATAGAAAATTTTGTCAAAATGTTATGTCTATAGAAAATTTTGTCAAGATTTTATTTCTATAGAAAATTTTGTCAAAATTTTATTCCTATGGAAAATTTTGTCAAAATTGTATTTCTGTAGAAAATTTTGTTAAAATTTTATTTCTATAGAAAATTTTGTCAAAATTCTATTTCTATCGAAAATTTTGTCAAAATTTTATTTCTATAGAAAATTTTGTCAAAATTTTATTTCTATAGAAAATTTTATCCAAATTTTACTTCTATAGGAATTTTTTTCCAAAATTTTATTTCTATAGAAAATTTTCTCCAAATTTTATTTCTATAGAAAATTTTCTCCAAATTTTATTTCTATAGAAAATTTTGTCAAAAAACAACAATAAAAATTTTATTTCAATAGAAAATTTTGTCAAAAATTTATTTCTATAGAAAATTTTGTCAACATTTTTATTTCTATAGAAAATCTTGTTCAAAATATATTTCTATAGAAATTTTTGTCAAAAATTTATTTTTATAGATAATTTTGTACAAATTTTATTTCTATAGAAATTTTTGTCAATATTTTATTCCTATAGAAAATTTTGTCAATATTTTATTCCTATAGAAAATTTTGTCAACATTTTATTTCTATAGCAAACTGTGTCAAAATTTTATTTCTATAGAAAATTTTGTCAAAATGTTATGTCTATAGAAAATTTTGTCAAGATTTTATTTCTATAGAAAATTTTGTCAAAATTTTATTCCTATGGAAAATTTTGTCAAAATTGTATTTCTGTAGAAAATTTTGTTAAAATTTTATTTCTATAGAAAATTTTGTCAAAATTCTATTTCTATCGAAAATTTTGTCAAAATTTTATTTCTATAGACAATTTTGTCAAAATTTTATTTCTGTAGAAAATTTTGTCAAAATTTTATTTCTATAATTTTGCCAAAATGTTATTTCTATAGAAAATTTTGTCAAAATTTTATTTGTATAGAAAATGTTGTCAACATTTTATTTCTGTAGAAAATTTTGTCAAAATTTTATTTCTATAGAAAATTTTGTCAAAATTTTATTTCTATAAAAAATTTTGTCAAAATTTTATTTCTATAGAAAATTTTGTCAAAATTTTATTTCTATATCATCTAAAAACTAAATTCAAAATTTTAACAAATTAATGAAAGTCAAAATTTTATTTCTATAGCAAATTGTTTCAAAATTTTATTTCTATAGCAAATTGTTTAAAATTTTTATTTCTATAAAAAATTTTGTCAAAATTTTATTTCTATTGAAAATTTTGTCAAAATTTCATGTCTATAGAAAATTTTGTAAATTTTTTTTTTTGTAGGGAAAATTTTGTCAAAAATTTATTTCTATAGAAAATTTTATATCTATAGAAAATTTTGTTAAATTTTTTTTCTATAGAAAATTTTCTCCAAATTTTATTTCTACTGAACATTTTTTTCCAAATTTTATTTCAATAGAAAATTTTCTCCAAATTATATTTCTATAGAAAATTTGTCAAACTTTTATTCCTACAGAAAATTTTCTCCAATTTTTATTTCTATAGAAAATTTGTCAAAATTTTATTTCAATAGAAAATTTTGTCAAAATTTTATTCCTACAGAAAATTTTGTAAAAATTTTATTTCTATAGAAAATTTTGTCAAAATTTTATTTCTATAGAAAATTTTGTCAACATTTTATTTCTATAGAAAATTTTCTCCAAATTTTATTTCTATAGGAATTTTTTTCCAAATTTTATTTCTATAGAAAATTTTCTCCAATTTTTATTTCTATAGAAAATTTTCTCCAAATTTTATTTCTATAGAAAATTTTGTCAAAATTTTATTTCAATAGAAAATTTTGTCAAAAATTTATTTCTATAGAAAATTTTGTCAAAATTTTTATTTCTATAGAAAATTTTGTTCAAAATATATTTCTATTGAAATTTTTGTCAAAATTTTATTTTTATAGATAATTTTGTATAAATTTTATTCCTATAGAAAATTTTGTCAAAATTTTATTCCTATAAAAATTTTTTTTAGTATTTCATTCCTATAGAAAATTTTGTTCAATGGACAATTTTGTCAAAATTTTATTTCTATTGAAAATTTTGTCAACATTTTTATTTCTATAGAAAATTTTGTTCAAAATATATTTCTATAGAAATTTTTGTCAAAATTTTATTTTTTTTTATAGATAATTTTGTACAAATTTTATTCCTATAGAAAATTTTGTCAATATGTTATTCCTATAGAAAATGTTGTCAATATTTCATTCCTATAGATAGTTTAGTCAAGATTTTATTCCTATAGCAAACTGTGTCAAAATTTTATTTCTTTAGAAAATTTTGTCAAAATGTTATGTCTATAGAAAATTTTGTCAAGATTTTATTTCTATAGAAAATTTTGTCAAAATTTTATTTCTATGGAAAATTTTGTCAAAATTATATTTCTATAATTTTGCCAAAATGTTATTTCTATAGAAAATTTTGTCAAAATTTTACGTCTATAAAAAATTTTGTCAAAATTTTATTTCTATAGAAAATTTGGTCAAAATTTTATTTCTATAGAAAATTTTGTCAAAATTTTATTTCTATAAAAAATTTTGTCAAAATTTTATTTCTATAAACATTTTGTCAAAATTTTATTTGTATAAAAAATTTGTCAAAATGTTATTTCCATAAAATTTTTTGTCAAAATTTTATTTCTATAAAAAACTTTGTCTAAATTTCATTTTTATAGAAAATTTTATTTCTATACATTTTTTTTTTCAAAATTTTATTTCTATAGAAAATTTTGTGCACATTTTATTTCTATAAAAATTTTTGTCAAAATTTCACTTATATAGGGAATTTTGCCAAAATTCCATTTATATAGGAAATTTTCTCAAAATTTTATTTCTATGAACATTTTGTCCACATTTGATTTCTATTGAGAATTTTGTGCAAATTTTTGTCAATATTTTATTTCTATAGAAAATTTTGTCAACATTTTTTTTGCAAAATCTACCAAAACATCAAGAATTCTGTCAATCTACCAAACCGTAAAAAATATACCATTTTTGGTAAAATTCTACCAACTGTGGCAACCGTGAATTAGCGATTTATGCAAAAGTCTAAAGTAGATCTTTCCAAGCATCTGTTGCCCAGATTTTTTAGCCATAGAGACTTTCTTGGGCACCCAGAACCCATGGTAAATTTTTCTATATATTGAGGGCCAAATGGCTCTGGCAAAAATGCCCAGCCTATTCAGTACTGCGCTTCATGTGACAGTTCGAATAGCACGAATAATGATAAAAAGAACTTCTTGTGAAGTAAAAATGAAGCCTCCTCCTGGAAGATCATTTTACGATGCACATTAAATGTAATAAGTTAATGGGATATACCGAGTCGAAGCATTTTTCTATGTCGTATGTCACCAAACAAAACCAAACAAACATCCATATTTAAAAAAGTTTATTTTGTAAAATCCATTCGATTATATTGCCAAAAATACACTCCTGATAGACATCGTTATCGTACATCCAACTAACCATTTACAAACACTTTCTAAAAAACGCCATCCTCTGATAATGATTGTCATTTGTCGACATGAAATTTGCAAAAATTTCAAAAAAAACTTACCTCGTCTCCATTAAAATCAACTAAATCCACATAAATAGAAAGAAAACTCTGATGACTTTGGAATAGCTATTCATAGATATTCTGAAATAGCTTAAAAACACCAACTTTACATATCACTCACAACCAATTAAGCCCAGCAATTCACAATCTAACAATAGAAGTAACAAACCTGTTAATGTCAAATACCAACATTGAACCTGCAAGACATTCTGGCAGATGAATAAAACAACAGCAGCAATAACAACAGAAAAAATTTTGGAAGACATGAAACCTACATTAGACCACTTGTTAAAAATGTAGAAAGTATGGACTTCGTTTGCCACCGAAAATGAAGAAAAAAAAATTGACTTCAGCTCAAAATATCCACAACATGAACTAAGAATGATGGATGGCAACAACATCGTAACTTTCGATGTCAGTTCTCATTTAAAGTCAAACAAATGTGTGACAGTGGCTGAGAAAACCAAAAATAAAAATCCCCTATGGGGTAAGTGACATCCAAACTAAAAGTCAGAAAAACATTTTTCCAATCTATTGAAAACCCACACATTTGTAGCTTCCTTCTTCCATTATCTTTGATATTCTAGAGAACCCCATAGATTGACAAAAAAAGAGCAGTAGGTAGATTGTTAAATTTCAATCGAAAAAGACATTCTTGCTTATCACTGCTTTTCGGAAAGTCCACTTATTCCATTCGTGGAAACACGCAGAGGACAGGTTAATCGCAGATAGACCAAACGAAGGCTTAGAGGACGAACTTAGCAAGATAGGGAAATAAATACAAGGTGGTGGAAGTAATCATTAAAAAATTTCATTTTCATAGAAAATTCTGTCAAAATTTTGTTTCTATAGGAAATTTTATCAAAATTTTATTTTTGTAGAAAATTTTATCAAAATTTCATTTCTATAGGAAATTTTGTCAAAATTTTATTTATATAGAAAATTTTGTCAAAATATCAGATAGACCAAACGAAGACTTAGATGACGAATTTAGCAAGATAGGGAAATAAGATGAATACAATGTGGTGGAAGTAATCATTAAAAAATTTCATTTTCATAGAAAATTCTGTCAAAATTTCGTTTCTAGGGTACATTTTATCAAAATTTCATTCTTATAGGAAATATTGGCAAAATTTTATTCCAATAGGAAATTTTCTCAAAATTTTATATATATAGAACATTTTGTCAAAATTTCATATCTATAGGAAATTTTGTCAAAATTTTATTTATATTGAAAATTTTGTCAAAACTCCATTTATGTACAGGAAATTTTGCCATAAATTCCTTTCCATAAGAAATTTTGTCAAAATTTCATTTATATATCACATTTTTATACCCTCCATCATAGGATGGGGGTATATTAACTTTGTCATTCCGTTTGTAACACATCGAAATATTGCTCTAAGACCCCATAAAGTATATATATTCTGGGTCGTGGTGAAATTCTGAGTCGATCTAAGCATGTCCGTCCGTCCGTCTGTTGAAATCACGCTAACTTCCGAACGAAACAAGCTATCGATTTGAAACTTGGCACAAGTAGTTGTTATCGATGTAGGTCGGATGGTATTGAAAATGGGCCATATCGGTTCACTTTTACGTATAGCCCCCATATAAAGGGACCCTCAGATTTGGCTTGTGGAGCCTCTAACAGAAGCATATTTCATCCGATCCGGCTGAAATTTGGTACATGGTGTTGGTATATGGTCTCTAACAACCATGCAAACCCCCATATAAACCGATCCCCAGATTTGGCTTGCGGAGCCTAAAATAGAAGCAAATTTCATCCGATCCGGCTGAAATTTGGTACATGGTGTTGGTATATGGTCTCTAACAACCATGCAAAAATTGGTTCACATCGGTTCATAATTTTATATAGCCCCCATATAAACCGATCCCCAGATTTGGCTTGCGGAGCCTCAAAGAGAAGAAAATTTCATCCGATCCGGCTGAAATTTGGTACATGATGTTGGTATATGGTCTCTAACAACCATGGACAAATTGGTCCATATCGGTCCTTAATTATATATAGCCCCCATATAAACCGATCCCCAGATTTGGCTTGTGGAGCATCTAAGAGAAGCATATTTCATCCGATCCGGCTGAAATTTGGTACATGGTGTTGGTATATGGTCTCTAACAATCATGCAAAAATTGGTCCACATCGGTCCATAATTATATATAGCCCCCATATAAACCGATCCCCAGATTTGGCTTGCGAAGTCTCCAAGAGAAGCAAATTTCACCCAATCCTTTAACAACCGTGCCAGAATTGGTCCATATCGGTCCATAATTATATATAGCCCCCATATAAAACATTCTCCAGATTTGACCTCCGGAACCTCTTGGAGGAGAAAAATTCATCCGATCCGGTTCAAATTGGCACGTGGTGTTAGTATATGGTCGCTAACAACCATACCAAAATTGGTCCAATCACACAAAAATTGGTCCATATCGGTTCATAATCATGGTTGCCACTAGAGCCAAAAATAATCTACCAAAATTTTATTTCTATAGAAAATTTTGTCAAAATTTTATTTCTATAGAAAATTTTGTCAAAATTTTATTTCTATAGAAAATTTTGTCAAAATTTTATTTCTAGAGAAAATTTTGTTAAAATTTTATTCGGTTCATAATAAAATTTTCATCATTGTCAACATTTTATTTCTATAGAAAATTTTATCAAAATTTTATTTCTGTAGAAAATTTTGTTCAAATTTTATTCGGTTCATAATCATGGTTGCCACTCGAGCCAAAAATAACCTACCAAGATTTTATTTCTAAAATTTTGTCAAAAGTTTATTTCTATAGAAAATTTTGTGAAAATTTTATTTCTATAGAAAATTTTGTTAAAATTTTATTTCTGTAGAAAATTTTGTCAAAATTTTATGTCTACTTTGTCAAACTGAATTATATACGTATTGATATTTTTTGATTTAATATATACCACGTATGGACTTACATACAATTTAGAATATGGTGTTAGGAGGTTTTAAGATACCTTGCCATCGGCAAGCGTTACCGCAACTTAAGTAATTCGATTGTGGATGGCAGTGTTTAGATGAAGTTTCTACGCAATCCATGATGGAGGGTACATAAGCTTCGGCCTGGCCGAACTTACGGCCGTATATGCTTGTTTAAAATTGTCCTTTCTTTTAAAAATTCTGTAAAAATTTTATTTCTACAGGAAATTCTGTCCAAAATTTCATTTCAAATGTTAAACAAATTTTCTATAGAAACGAAATTCTGACCAAATTTCGCAAAAACAATTGACAGTACCTTCCGTGAAATTACGAAATTTAATAAAACATTCATTTAAATAGGAATTTTTCTCAAAATTTTATTTATATAGACAATTTTCTCAAAAGTTTATTTCTATTGGAGATTTTGTCAAAATTTCATATCTATAGAAAATTTTGTCAATACTTCGTTTTTATAGGACATTTTGTCAAAATTTCATTCCTATAGAAAATTTTGGCAAAATTTCATTCCAATAGGAAATTTTGACAAAATACATTCCAATAGGAAATTTTTTCAAAATTTTATTTATATAGAAAATTTTGTCAAAATTGAATATCTATAAAAGATTTTGTCAAAATTTCATTTATATAGGAAATTTTCTAATATTTTCATTTCTTTTGAATATTTTGTCAAAATTTTATTTCAATAGGAAATTCCGTCAAAATTTAATTTCAAATTTAAAAAAAATCTATGGAAATGAAATATCGACCAATTTTCGTAAAAAAAATACTTTCCGTGAAATCTGGAAATTTTATCAAATTTTCATTTATATAGGAAATTTTCTCAAAATTTTATTTCTATAGAAATTTTTTTCAAAATCTATAGAAAATTTTGTTAAAATTTCATATCTATAGGGAGTTTTCTCAAAATTTCATTTCTACAGGAGATTCTGTTAAAATTTCATATCTTTAGAAAATTTTTTCAAATTTGCATTTCCATAAGAATTTTTTTTTTCAAAATTTCATATCTATACAAAATTTTGTCAACATTTCATTTCTATAGGGATTTTGGTCAGAATTTAATTTCTAAAGGAAATTTTGTCAAAATGTCATTTTTGTAGGAAATTTTTTCATAAATTCATTTCGTTATGAAATTTTGTCAAAAATTCATTTCTATAGGAAATTTTGTCAGAATTTCATTTCTATGGGAATATTGGTCAAAATTTCATTACAATAGAAAATTTTTTCAAAATTTAATTTATATAGGAAATTTAGTAAATTTTTTTTTCTAAAGAGAATTTTCTCAACAGTTCATTTCTATTGAAAATTTTGACAAAAAATTAAAAAAAAAAAATATTAAAATTTAATTTTTCTAGGAAATTTTGTCAAGATTTTATTTCTTTAGGAAATTTTGTCAAAAATTAATTTTAATAGGAAATTTTATAAAAATTTCATTTCTATAGGAAATTTTATAAAAATTTCATTTCCATTAGAAATTTTTTCATAAATTCATTTCTTCAGGAAATTTTGTCAAAATTTAATTTCTATAGGTGATTTTGCCAAAATATCATTTCTATAGGAAATTTTGTCGAAATTCCATTTCTATAAGAAATTTTGTCAAAATTTAATTTTCGTAGAAATTTTGTCAAAAATGTCATTTTTACACAAAATTTTATCAAAAATTTAATTCTATAGGAAATTTTGTCAAAACTGCAATACGAATTTTTTCAAAATTTCATTTCATAGAAAAAATTTTTCAAAATGTCATTTCTATAAGAAAAATTTGTCAGAATTTCATTTCAATGGGAATATTGGTCAAAATTTCATTACAATAGAAAATTTTGTCAAAATTTAATTTATGTAGGAAATTTAGTAAAAATTTTATTTCTAAAGAAAATTTTCTCAACAGCTCATTTCTATTGAAAATTTTGACAAAAACTCATTTGTATAGGATATTTTATTAAAATTTCATTTTTATAGGAAATTTTGTCAAGATTTTATTTCTTTAGGAAATTTTGTCAAAACTTAATTTCTATAGGAAAATTTGTCAAAAATTAATTTTAATAGGAAATTTTATAAAAATTTCATTTCTATAGGAAATTTTATAAAAATTTGATTTCTGTAGGAAAATCATAAATTCATTTCGTTAGGAAATTTTGTCAAAAAATCCTTTCTATAGGAAATTTAGTCAAAATTTCATTTCTATGGGTGATTTTGCCAAAATATCATTTTTATAGGAAATTTTGTCGAAATTCCATTTCTATAGGAAATTTTGTCAAAATTTAATTTTCGTAGAAATTTTGTCAAAAATTTCATTTTTACATAAATTTTTATCAAAAATTTATTTCTATAGGAAATTTTGTCAAAACTACAATACGAAATGTTTTCAAAATTTCATTTCATACAAAAATTTTTCAAAATGTCATTTCTATAGAAAATTTTGTCAACATTTTATTTCTAAAGAAAATTTACTCCAAAGCCCATTTCTGTTGAAAATTTTGACAAAAACTCATTTGTAATTTTATTAAAATTTCATTTTTATAGGAAATTTTGTCATGATTTGATTTCTATACGAAATTTTATAAAAATTTCATTTCTATAGGAAATTTTATAAAAATTTCATTTCTATAGGAAATTTTGTCAAAATTTCATTCCTTCAGAAAAGGTTGTCGAAATTACATTTCTATATGGAATTTTGTCAAAATTTCATTTTGGTAGATTTTTTTTTTAAATTTTCAGTTTTACACAAAATTTTGTCAAAATGTCAATTCTATAAGAAATTTTGTCAAAATTTCATTTCAATAGGAAATTTTTGTCAAAATTTTATTTCTATGGGAAATTTTGTAAAAATTTAATTCCTTTAGAATTTTGTTTTTTTAAATTTCACTTCTTTAGAAAAGTTTGTCGAAATTTCATTTCTTTAGAAAATTTTGCCAAAATTTAATTTCTATACAAAATGTTGGCAAAAATTAAATGGTTTCCAAATTCCACGTTAAGTTCAACGATAAAGGTCATATTTGAAATAGCTGTGCACTAAAGCCGTGTACCTATGTATAATAGGTAACCACTTAAATAATTAAAGAAATGTTATAAAAATATTCCCACAATTACTCTAGTCTCTATTCATCATCCGTTCGTTAATTTCACTCAAAGTAAGCAGCAGTTAAAAGTTCAGTAATCCAACTCCAACTGTCACCTTCCCTTCTTAGCACAAATTCATTACTCTTTGGTGCTATTGTTACATGGATATAAAAAATAAAAGGCCATGAGCCAGAAAATACTAAAGTAAGTAGAAAAAAAATTAAGACGATGTTGCTTTTAAGAAACAGGAGTTATAAGGACAAAGCTTAATTTCAGATGAGCAACTGAAAAACAAGCCAATTTCCCAGCCAAAGTATGCATGCATCATTGTAGATGTTAATGTTCAACAACACCTTTGAGAACTTTAACTACTCCAAAGAGCTTGCTGCCTTAAACATGAAGCCCTTTATTCTGTTCACTTCCTTTGTCATTTGCTCTTGCAATGGGTGTTGGAATGTTTTCCTACTACTATTGGAATGGCAACATCATTATTATAAACAGAGTCTTTCATACCTTCTCAACACTTAATGAGAATAAGAGATCTCCTTTTAAAGGGAAAGTTTTCTAACTAATTAAAAAATAAAACCTTCGAATGCTTCTTTAGTTTTTTTTTGTTCTCCATTTTTCCAAAGTTCATACGGTTGTAAGTGTTCCCTAAAAGAGGGTTAGAACTATTCGTAACTTATGGAAAAATCACAAGGAGCTTTATTGTTTGTTCTACTCTAATGAATAAAAAACAGACTTTGTCAGGATTTCGTTTCAATAGGAAATTTTGCCATAGGAATATATTTGCCAAAATTTCATTTCTATAGGAAATTTGTGAAAATTTCATTTATTTATTTATTTATTCATTTCGTCTATGGAATAGTACATCCTTTCAGACTACTGGCTAAAAATAAATAACATTTAAAATATTTTTAAATCTTTGTAAATTAGAACTATTCGATAGGAAAATACAGTCGAATCTCTGTTTAACAAATATCCTATTTAGCGAAAATCCAATTTAACGAACGTCCAAATTCTTAACATTGAGTGGTCTAAATAACGAACAGTTGAACAAAATTTATGTTCGATTTAACGAACAGGCTTCTAATCTTAAGAAAATAAACAACAACAAAATCAGCAATATTTGACGATTGTGAGAATGGCTTAAGTCCTTAGAAAATGTCCACAAAATACGGCATTCCCAAGATATTTAGAATCCATTAAAATGTTCGGAAACACATATTCAATGGCCGGGTAACTAGGTAAAGTTAGGTTAGATAGAGTGGCAGCTTCGCTACGGGAAATGGACTACTCCCTGGCGTGAATACACCAGTCCCAGTTCTGGCCGAAACGTATGGAAGGGACTGGTCACTTCAACACGGGTTTGTCATTAATGGGGATAAATTTACACTGCAGGCCACGGTTTGGACTCATTCCAAACTACATGACCTGGGAGAACTTAGTAGGACTGGACAGGTCCTCATGAACCAGTCTGGGACAAACCCTTAGGTACCGATATTATTTTGATCATCCAAATTGCACCAGAAAGAAAAACTTTTGGACTATGTTGGCCCATAGGTAAATGTTTAGATCAAATTATTATTATTATATGAAAATTTAAAAACTACGATAAACTCGAGCACTGGTACAGTGGTAATATTTCGTAGGATTCCCAGTTGGACAGGTGGTGAAGTAATGAGTGCTACCCGATTCTATATTTAGCTCAATAACAAGGTTAGATTAGGTTAGTTTAGGTGGCAGCCCGATATATCAGGCTCATTTAGATTATTCAGTCCATTGTGGTGCCACATTGGTGAACTTCTCTCTTATCACTGAGTGCTGCCCGATTCCATGTTAAGCTCAACGACAAGGGACCTCCTTTTTATAGCCGAGTCCGAACGGTGTTCCACATTGCAGTGAAACCACTTAGAGAAGCTTAGAAACCCTCAGAAATGTCACCAGCATTACTGAGGTGGTATAATCCACGGCTGAAAAACTTTTTGGTGTTCGGTTGAAGCAGGAATCGAACCCACGACCTTGTGTATGCAAGGCGGGCATGCTAACCATCTCCGTCTTATAACAAGGAACCTCCGTCTTATAACAAGGATCCTCCGTCTTATAACTGAAGAGAAACTATGAAATACACAGGAATGTCAACATCATTAGTGAGAGGGATAAACTACCACTGAAAAACTTTTTTGGTGCTCGGTCGAAACGGCAATGTTACGTTGAGAGTACATCTATGCCGACAGAAGCAGCAGGGTAATGCTGTATGTAGGACGTTTTAGGAAGATGTTACTATGAACACTAACTATGGCTGGCCCACCTTGAAACCGGGGACGGGAAACAAATTAGGCAATTCGTCTAAGAAGTTAGACACACAAATTATGACATGGGTCTATATAGGCCCCCATAAGACAGCGAATCTTGGATCCTCTTTTCAATCTAACCTAACCTAGATATATCAAGTTCATCAGTTTTTAAGGATTATTTAAAGTAAGTTAAGCGTCTCTGTGGTTTAATTATGTCAAAAGATTATGAATTTTTACTCATCTGGTAAAAAAGTACGATTTTTATTAAAAGTTAACATTTAATATTCCCATTCGATTTAACGAATTTTTCTAAATAACGAAAGGGCCTGACAATATATCGTTCGTTAAACCGAGCTTCGACTGTATGTCAAAATTTTATATCGATAGAAAAATTAATAAAAAGCTCATTTCGATAGGAAATTTTGTCAAAATTGTATTTCGATAGCAAATTTTGTCAAGAATGTACTCGTTATGAAAATTTTGTCGGAATTTCATTTCTGTAGGAAATTTTGTCAAAACTTCATTTCCATAGAAATTTTGCCAAGATTTCACTTCCGTAAAAATTTTGCCAAGATTTAAATTCTATACAAAACTTGTCAAAATTTTGTTAAAATTTTGTCAAAAGTTCATTTCTGTAGGAAATATTAACAAAATTTCATTCCTTTAAAAAATTTTTGTCAAAATTTCATTTCTCTGGAAATTTTGTCAAAACTTCATTTCCATAGAAATTTTGCCAAGATTTCACTTCCGTAAAAATTTTGCCAAGATTTAAATTCTATACAAAACTTGTCAAAATTTTGTTAAAATTTTGTCACAATTTCATTTCTATAGAAAATGTTGTCAATTATTCTTTCTTTATAGGATATTTTGTGAAAATTTAATTTCTATAGGAAATTTTTTTGAAATTGCATTTTTAAGGGTTTTTTTGAAAAATTTCATTTCAAGGAAATTTTTGACAAAATTTTATTTCTATGGAGAATTTTGTCATAATTTCTTTTCTATAGAAAATTTTGTCACAGTTTAATATCGAAAGAAAATTTTGTCGAATTTTAATTTCAATAGGAAATTTTTGCAAGATATAGGATATTTCATTAAAATTTCATTTTTATAGGATTTTTTTTTTTATGATTTTTTCCGTAGGAATTTTTTTCAAAATGTCGTTTCTATAGGAATTTTGGTCAAGAGCTCATTTCCATAGGGAATTTTACCAAGATTTTATTTCCATAGGAAAGTTTGTCAAAATTTTATTTCTATAGGTAATTTTGTCAAAAATTCACTTCTATAGGAAATTTTTCAAAATTTCATTTCTATAGGAAATTTTGTCAAAGTTTTATTTCTATAGGAAATTTAGTCAAAATTTCATTTCTATAGGAATTTTTTTTCAAAATTTCATTTCTATAGGAATTTTTTCAAAATTTCATTTCTATAGGAATTTTTTCAAAATTTCATTTATATAGGAAATTTTGTCAAAAATTTATTATTATAGGAAATTTTTTCAAAATTTCATTTCTATAGGGAAATATGCAAAGATTATATTTCTATACGAAATTTGGTCAAAATTTCTTTTCTTTAGGAAATGTTGGCAAAATTTCATTTCTATAGGAAATTTTGTCAATATTTAATTTCTATAGAATTTTTTTCAACACTTTATTTCTATAGGAAATTTTGTCAACATTTTATTTGCATAGAACATTTTGTCAAAATTCATTTCTATAGGAAATTTTGTCAAAGTTTCATTTCTATAGGAAATTTTCTCACAATTTCATTTCAAAAAAAATATGACAAAATTTCATTTCTAGGAAATTTTTGACAAAATATCATTTCTTTTGGAAATTTCATTTCTAGAAGAAATTTTGTCAAAATTTCATTTCTATAGGGGAATTTGTCAAGATTTTACTTCAGTAGGAAATTTGGTCAACATTTCTTTTTTATGGGAAATGTTGTCAACATTTTATTTCTATAAAAAATTGTGTCAAAATTTCGTTTCTAAAGAAATTTTTTACAAAATTTCATTTCTATAGAAAATTTTGTCAAAATTCATTTCTATAGGAAAATTCACCAAAATTTCATTTTTATAAGAAATTTTGTCTAACGGAGTTTTTCGCAAAATTTTATTCCTATAGGAAATTTATATCTATCGAAAATTTTGTGAAAATTTCATCTCTAAGTGAATTTTGTCAAAATTTCATTTCTATAGGAAATTTTGTTAAAATTTAATTTCTATAGGAAATTTTGTTAAAATTTCATTTTTATATGAAATTTTGTCAAAATTTCATTTCTATGGGGAATTTTGTTCAAATTTCATTTTTATATGAAATTTTGCCAAATTTCAGTTTTATAGGAAATTTTTTCAAAATTTCTTTTCTAAAGTAAATTTTGTCAAAATTTAATTTTTATAGGAAATTTTGCCAAATTTAATTTTAATAGGAAATTTGTGAAAATTTCTTTTCTATACGAAATTTTGTTAAAAATTTAATTTCTGAAGGAAAAAAAATATTTTTTTCCAAATTTAAATTCTACAACGAATTTTGTCAAAATTTCATTTCAAAACAATATTTTTTTACAATATACTTTTGGTTTGATTTATTTACCTCTACCTCTACGTGAATTTTGTCAAATTTTAATTTCTATAGGAAATTTTGTCAAAATTTAATTTCCATACGACATTTTGTTAAAATTTCATTTTTATATGAAATTTTGTCAAAATTTCATTGCTATGGGAAATTTTGTCCAAGTCTCTTTTCGATAGGAAATTTTGCCAAATTTCAGTTTTATAGGAAATTTTGTCAAAATTTCTTTTCTAAAGGAAATTTTGCCAAAATTTGATTTTGATAGGAAATTTTGCCAAAGTTAATTTTAATAGGACATATGTGAAAATTTCTTTTCTATACGAAATTTTGTTAAAAAATTTAATTCCTGTAGGAAATTTTGCAAAAAATGTAATTTTTTGCAAATTTAAATTCTATAACGAATTTTGTCGGAATTTCATTTGATAACAATAATTTTTTACAATATATTTTTGCTTTGATTTATTTAACTCTACCTTTCAGTGTGCACAGTTTAAATAAACTTTACAATATTCTTTTCTCCAGTTTTAATTACCAAGCGGTTTACGTCAGAGATATTTATTTTACCATTTTTGATGTCGTGTATTCCTTTTTCTTTATAAAAGTACACTCTTATACTAATTGCGATTAAGTAATGAAATAATGGATATTATTTCGTTCCAATAAAATCATATCAATTTTAATAAGAATATAAGAACACTAAGGACAGTTTTTCCAATTGAATAATTTTACCATTTTTCCAAAACATGTGCACGTAAATGAAATGCAAAAAAATGTAAGAACTATGTGCCACCATTTAATCTAAAAAATCTCATGATCAATATCAAGCGATCTGACAGAAGATGTTATAGTATCCATAATGAATTTTAGAATCAAATAGAAATTTGTTTAGTAATTCTTACATAAATTCTTGATGAACGATATTATATAGTTGCCTTCTCCCGACTTTCGGTCTGTTCTGCTTATTTCCAATATGCATATAAAAAATTATTAATTAACCCTTTTTACCATTTCACCTGTCCTTATTGAATTTTAATAAAAATTTTAAATGACAAAGAAACTGATGGCGATAATGATGTCGTTTCTGTAGCGGATGCCATCAACATGGCAACATGCTTTTGAGTAGCAGTGATAATATGAATGACCAGACCATTAAAACCTGAAGAGGAAGTCATAAAAAAGAGACCACATCTATAGGATGTAGATTCGTTTAAAAAGAGACATACACTTCACTTGTTATCTAGGGTAGGGACTTGGTATAGCAAGCACACTCATAGTAAATTCAAAGGAGTTCATACTCTCATGGATAAAGTAAAAAAAAAAGCCAGCATAGCGGCTGAATTTGAGACCATTTGTATATTCAGGCAGAAAAATATTGTGAGTACTCCATACTGTAGCTTTTATGGACATATCGGTTTGGTTGAAATACAGAACGATGTGGTAGTGTGTGGAAGTAAAATATTATTGTTAAAAATGAAAGATTAAATATTAAAAGAAAAAAACTTTCCTAGGATTATTTTAAAATATTTATTCAAATAATCGAATTAATAAACGAAACATGTCATAACTTAGGGTCTGGAATCGGGGCCTGGCCCACTTCTACGATTTTATAAAGTTTCTTTTCTTTTTTCTTATTTTGGTTAATTTTTTTTTATTGTTGTTCAAACAATTTTCACGCACAATCCACATTTCAAATCTATTTGCAAATATTTGATATTCTTTAACGATTAAATTTTTTTTTAAACATTTATTGTGACCACATATGGATCACTTGGATCAATGCCACCAATGTTGCCATGAAGAGTGAAGTATGTTGGTAGCTTTTAGCAACGATTTAATTACCAATAAAGTAATTTTTAATTGAATAACCACCAATGAAATGAAAACATTCATACATTCACTCACCAACACTTCAACAGAATGCTTTCGTTGGGTGATATATACCCAGTGGTATAAAAATATTCCATTGCCGCAAAAAGAGTGACGAAGTGGTCGCCTATTTGCCACCATTCATACTTTTGACGGGTGAAGTGGTATGCTCATTGACTCCTACCTCCTTTCATAGTCACTGGTAGATACTTCTTACAGGAGCGGGTGGTATCCCTAATTCGGCACCTAAATTGCTACCTCATAGTACTGCACAAAACCATTTTTTTTCTACGACAAACTTCGACCTCGTAATAACTCCTCACCACCTTTCGTGAGCTTATTCCCTACCGCAATGTGGACCGCCATTTCCTAAGGCTGGCCTTGCAATTTCTCTCTTTTGTATGAATAGTTGGGATATGGTTCTAACGCGAATGAGTTACGAAATTGTCAATTGTCTTGTATATACCATTTATAGGAGGATGTGGTATCCCTTATTCGGGGGTATAACGCGGCGGAATTTAAAAGAAAACCCTTTTAGAGTGGCATTTCCCTACCTCTTTGTCAACGAATCATCAAAAATTATCTACAAAATTGAGCATAGGCTTTTCAATGAATCATAATGCAGACACGTTCATTAGATAGGGTCGCGAAAAAAAGTTCATGCAGTCACCCCCCAGTTTTGTAGCATATTTGAAGACAATTTCAGAACACTAAAACTTTTTTTTTTCCGTGCACCCTACGACCCCCCGAAATGCAATTTACTGTACTGTGTCGTCATTTGAAGTCCGATCGAAAAGAAACGCATATCGTTGTTCATGGTTGATCAGGGGCTATATTTCGTGCATTGGTCATTTTTGACTCCGACGTCAAATTTGATTTTTAATTTTTTTATTTCGCTTCGTATACCCCTATGATGCCCATTTCTTATAACCATTATAAAGATCTTATCAAAATATGAAACTTTTGCTTTGGAAGTATTTAATTATATTCATAAACAAAAAAGTTACAGAGATTTTAAAAAGTCAATAGGTCACCCTACACCATCAAATAGCTTTTGCTGTGTTGTCATGATATCCGATCGAAACCACATGCACATCGTTATTCACATCTACGAAATTAATTTGAAAGGTATTTAATACACACAAACTGTTTATCTGTAAATTTCTAACCGTATCATTATACATACTCGTTGTGTGCACTACGACATTTTCTGCGTTATGCAAAGTTCTTGTGTTTTTGCTTGAACAACTTGAGAGCCTACTGTTTTAAAATCTAACAATCAATCTAACAATAAAAGTAAGTGGTAACGGAATTGTGGAAAATTACGAAGATCGTTATGCTGCTTACACATTGGTTAAATTTCTGCCTTTCAACATCTGACTACGCCGTATTTTTTTTTTGCGTTTTCTTGTCATCTTCACAATGGTGAGCAATGTTGTCACATGAGTAAATACTTTAAACAAGAAAATATTAGATTAGATTTGTATTTGATTTGAGTACATTTCATGTTTATTAATTGTACAATTTTATTATGCGGCTAACAACTTTTTAGAATTAATTTATAACAAATCCGGTCTAGAATCAAGTTTACTATGTTGTTGGCGACTTTTAATTTTGGATATTATATAACCCAATCGTTTATCGTCTGTAACATGACTAGTAGATTCATTTTTAACACTTGCGGTGCCTGCTTTCTTTAAATATAAAAGGAATTCAATAACTTGATGATTTGTTGGTAATTTAGTTTTGTCGATAACCCGAGCTTCGAATTTCATTTTGTTTTCACTTTTTTCAAATACTATCAACAGCCTTCTCTCACAAAAATATGGACAGACTTAAGAAATCATGTAGCGAAAGTGTTTGTTAGATTTTTTGCTAGAACAATTTGAGAGCCTACTGTTCTCAAATTGTTCTAGCAAAAACACATGCACTTTGCATAACGCAGAAAATGCCGTAGTGCACACAACGAGTATGTATACAATGATACGGTTAGAAATTTACAGATAAACAGTTTGTGTGTATTAAATACCTTTCAAATTAATTTCGTAGATGTGAATAACGATGTGCATGTGGTTTCGATCGGATATCATGACAACACAGCAAAAGCTATTTGATGGTGTAGGGTGACCTATTGACTTTTTAAAATCTCTGTAACTTTTTTGTTTATGAATATAATTAAATACTTCCAAAGGAAAAGTTTCATATTTTGATAAGATCTTTATAATGGTTATAAGAAATGGGCATCATAGGGGTATACGAAGCGAAATAAAAAAATTAAAAATCAAATTTGACGTCGGAGTCAAAAATGTCCAATGCACGAAATATAGCCCCTGATCAACCATGAACAACGATATGCGTTTCTTTTCGATCGGACTTCAAATGACGACACAGCACAGTAAATTGTATTTCGGGGGGTCGTAGGGTGCACGAAAAAAAAAAGTTTTCGTGTTCTGAAATTGTCTTCAAATATGCTACAAAACTGGGGGGTGACTGCATCAACTTTTTTTTTTGCCTTAGGCCGTGACCCTACCTAACGTTCATTCGAGTTTTGTATTTCATGTTAAGTAAAATTCTTAAGGCTTTATCAGATCTAACGTTGGCCGAACGTTCCGATTTTATTTTTGAGACTTCTACCATATGATTGGTATATAACATTTTGTTGCAAAAATATCGGTTCTGGAATCTTGGTATAAACCGGTGGAAGCAAAATCATCATATTTAGCCCTGGATTTGGTTCGTATACTCTCCAGTTAGTTTTGCATTTTATATCTGACATCCACCACATTTTTAATTTCTTATTTTATGGCTCAGTAAGTACCGCCTTCGAATCTGGGATAAGTAGGGCGACATTTTGGAATGTTATATAAAAATCATTCAAATAAAAGTAGTGTTTACGACGCATAATGCGGTAACGAAATGGGGTTACCCACATGTCGTCTACAATGGACGGCCGCTATGGCCACCAATTAAGGGTACCACTAGGAGATAAAAAGGGTAGGTGGTACCATAGGTGACCCTGGTAAACGTGCTGACTGATATCTAAATTTATTAAACAGAATATTGTGTTACCATAGTAACCACAAGTAAATAAATATTTTCAGACATTTTAGTTAATTTTATGTTGTTTAGAAGAATAGTCGGGGATTTTCCCTTTTTTATTGCGTTGAAATTGTAATTAGAATTTAATTGTTAATGGAAGGTAAGTATGTTGCTTCTTTGAAACAAAAACAATTTTAGGGAGCATTCTAACTTTAAATCTAGGCTTTTTAAATTTAGGACACAAATCTTGGAAATTTGCGTCCTTCAGTCAAAGCAGTAGGTCTTTGAAGTAAGGCGAATTTTCCTTAAAGTAAAGAAAAAACATTTTTATATTGAATATTGAATCTTTAGATTTAAGATATAAGGGTAAATCCAAAGTAAATGACCCCTACGGGCATATCAAATTTAAAAATTGCAATTGTGGCGAATTAAAAGAACAAATAAAAAAGCTGAGAGAAGATCTTCAAAAACGAGATGCTTTATTACAAGGTAAGTATAAATAAAAAAATAATGACCAACTAATTTTTTAAGTACTTCTTTTCAAATTTTTCTTTGTACAACTATAATAAAAATTTATATTTTTACAAATTTATTGCAGAACAAGTGAAATTCCTGGCCGAAGAGATTGCCAAGCAAAGTTCAATATTAAAGGCCATACACTCCAGAGAAAACGACGTGGATGCCTTAAAAAGAATGTTCCCGATAAATACAGAAGAAAAGCTACGGGAAGTTAACGAATCAATATTGGCAGAAAATAGACAAGAATATGTTAGTATCTTCCGGTAAATTTAAAAATACTGTATATAATATAATATTTATAATTTTAATAGATTCAAACCTTGAAAGGACTTATTGAACCAAATGGTATCAAGAAAAATTTGAGAAGTATTTTAATGCCGCAGATAACGTACGATTACAACGTCGATGGAGTGCAAGGGAAAAAATCTCTCAAAGGTTTATGTAATTTTTACAGTGTATTAATAGGTAACTGAATATTTTTATAATTATTTGGTAATTTTTAAAGTTATTTGTATACTAATTAACTCACAAATTTGTAGATTCTATTCAGTGTAGTGGATCTGGAAAGCCGGAAGAGGAATTGCGGAAAGCAATACAGCTGCAAAAGAAGCGTCACTTTAAAAGTATTTCGATTTCAAAAATAAATAAAAATTTGCCACAATGCCCTAAATAATATATTCGTAAATATTTGATTAGCATAAGATTTTATTTTAGGTTTAGTTTTCTTTTTTTAATTTTTCTTTCTATAAAATACTGGATTGAATTTTTGTTTTGTTATGTATACATAGTTTTGTTTTTATATATGTTTTTTACTTTACTACTTTACTTTAATTTGAATTAATTTTGTATTATTTTAATCTTTTAACTAAATATATAAACAAAAAATATAAATGTATATATAAACTAAACAATGAAAATATAATTTTATAAATGGGCGGTAAAAGAAAACGGTTAATACGATGGCTAAATGGCGATACCCCTGTGGTATCTACTAAGAGCTACCATCACATGTGGTGCCTACAATAGACAGGTGCCTTGGGCACCAATGTGCGGTACCACTATGAGCTGAACGGAGTAGGTGCCGCCGTAGGTGGTCCCCCGTAAACGATGTGGGATCGATAGACCCCTTCCTAGGACAAGCCCATGTTAAATTCGCCACCCAAATGCATGTAAAAGGTATTGTGTAGGACCAGGGGTAGTGCCTAAAGGGCTAGCGAATATACAGGCTTTTCGTTGATCCCTCACACCACTGGGTACATACACCCACACATACATAGGAATGTGTTGAAGTGTACAGTGATTCGAAGGAAGTGTATGTGGATGGGATTTAATTTTCTATTTTTTTTTTTCACAATTTTATAATTAAAATATTTTATTTAAAAATAACTAAAGAAAAATTTAAGAAGCAAAATAAAATTACAAATACTGTGCTTGGAAGGCCTTTTTCCAGGCCTGTCTAGGCATTACAGAGGCCTGCTTAGGACATTACACCTTCCTTTCCATTTAACATAGGGTGAGATTGGAGGGAAAGGCCTTCTTTGTAGCTTACATAAAAGGGCGTTCACCTGCCCTCTAAACAGAAGGAGTTCTACAGGGGTGTATATAAGAATTCCTACATAATTACTGAAAATAAAACCACACCTTCGCTCCTTCTTATTTCAGGCATGTTGCAGCGCTACGTCAAGAAGGTGTTCTGTAGTACAGGGCGGTCTTCCCTATACGTTCTCAAAAGAATGACTTTATCATTACTAGACATAGTTATTGTTAT
The DNA here is from genome assembly GCF_050003625.1 of Haematobia irritans. NCBI lineage: Eukaryota > Metazoa > Arthropoda > Insecta > Diptera > Muscidae > Haematobia > Haematobia irritans. The sequence continues at coordinate 20,593,990 of NC_134398.1, forward strand.
ACCCTTCACCACTACTGTGGTACAGGGTATAATAAGTTTGTGCATTTGTATGTAACGCCAAGAAGGAAAAGTCTGAGACCCATCGTTTAGTATACCGATCGTCTTAGAATTAAATTCTGAGTCGATTTAGCGATGTCCGTCTGTCTGTCTGTCTGTCTGTCTGTCTGTCTGTCTGTCCGTCTGTCTGTCTGTCTGTTGATGTATTTTTGTGTGCAAAGTACAGCTCGCAGTTTTAGTCCGATTGTCCTAAAATTTGGTACAGGGTCCTGTTTCGGCTCAAAGACGATCCCTATTGATTTTGGAAAAAATCGGTTCAGATTTAGATATAGCTGCCATATATATTTTTCACCGATCTGGTCATAATTGGCGTGTATATCAACCGATCTTCCTCAAATTCCGTATATCCGAATATTTTAGGAGTCTCGAAAAACTTGCAAAATATCACCAAAATCGGTTCAGATTTAAATATAGCTCCCATATATAGCTTTCGCCCGATTTACACTAATTTGCCCACAGAGGCCAATTTTGTGCTCCGATTTAGTTGAAATTTTGCATGGGGAGTAGAATTAGCATTGTAACTATGCGTGCCAAATTTGGTTGAAATCGGTTCAGATTTGGATATATCTCCCATATATAGCTTTCGCCCGATTTACACTCATATGACCACAGAGGCTAATTTTTAACTCCGATTTAGTTGAAATTTTGCACAGGGAGTAGAATTAGCATTGTAACTATGCGTGCCAAATTTGGTTGAAATTGGTTCAGATTTGGATATATCTCCCATATATAGCTTTCGCCCGATTTACACTCATATGACCACAGAGGCCAATTTTTAACTCCGATTTAGTTGAAATATTGCACAGGGAGTAGGATTGGCATTGTAACTATGCGTGCCAAATTTGGTTGAAATCGGTTCAAATTTAGATATAGCTCCCATATATATGTTTTTCTGATTTCGACAAAAATGGTCAAAATACCAACATTTTCCTTGTAAAATCGCCACTGCTTAGTCGAAAAGTTGTAAAAATGACTCTAATTTTCCTAAACTTCTAATACATGTATATTGAGCGATAAATCATAAATAAACTTTTTCGAAGTTTCCTTAAAATTGCTTCAGATTTAAACGTTTCCCATATTTTTTTACTAACATTGTGTTCCACCCTAGTGCATTAGCCGACTTAAATTTTGAGTCTATAGATTTTGTAGAAGTCTATCAAATTCTTCCAGATCGAGTGATATTTAAATGTTTGTATTTGGGACAAACCTTTATATATATATATATATATATATATATATATATATATATATATATATATATATATATATATATATATATATATATATATATATATATATATATATATATATATATATATATATATATATATATATATATATAGCCCCCAACACATTTGACGGATGTGATATGGTATCGAAAATTTAGATCTACAAAGTGGTGCAGGGTATAATATAGTCGGCCCCGCCCGACTTTAGACTTTCCTTACTGGTTTTAATTCAGATTTATTGTTACAATAAGAAGTTTCGAGTTCAAAGATAGATAAATAAATAGATAATTAATATAAAATTAAAGAAAACAAATATACAAATTTTTAAGTAAGGACTTCTTTCGCCACATTTGTTGTTGAGATCTGGAAGAATTTAAATTCAAGAAATTATAGAAAAATAATGGCCCTTTTTGGGAAATTGAAGGCATTCCAATTATGTTAGATGCTTGTCTACTTATATTTGTAAGTGGGATTTTATAAAACGAGCGATTGACTTAGAAAGGCATTGAAAATGCATTGTAATTATAATTAAATAGCAATACAAACAATTTTAAAACTATATTTTAAAAGAGAGCCCAAGGCAAATCTCCTGCTGCATAACTTTAACACCCATGCTGTAAGTTTAACTTTTCACAATTTCACAAATTTAAAAACACAAAACAAGGAACGCGTCTGTACTTCACAAAATCAAAACTGAACGAACGAATGGCGTGAATTGGCGTCCGCAAAATTATTATGCACTTTTATTATCGTTTATTAACATATGCAAAGACAATTAATGAAAATATTTTCTGACATAAATATTTTCTGTCATAATATGAAATAACCACTTGACTTCCAAAGGCATTACAAATTCATTCTAATTATAAATGAATAGGGATGTAAACAATTTTAAAGTTCTCTTTTAAACGAGAGCACAAGACAACTCTCTTGCTACATAATTTTAACACCCATGCTATACAACTTCTATAAAGAAGGCAAAGAGAATGTCTGGGTGTATAAAATGAAAAAGTAAATGAAACGCAATGCTTAATTACAGGTCTGATTTTAGAATGCCCACGATGAATGTAAAATCAGTACACATGCATGTCTTATAAACACAACTCCTTCCAATTTAAGGCATTTAACATGCCTGAATTTATAAGGTCCTTCTCGATTCCGCCGCTGGGATAGCTCCCATATACATGTACGCCTGATTTGGGGAAATATGGTAGAAAATTTCATATTTTACAACCATTTCAAAGGGATTTTACTCCAATTGGTTTTATTTGACACAGAAAAAAAATTTTAAATTCTATCTAACTGTGTCGGAATATATACAAATATGTTCAGGTTTAGATAAAGCGCCATATATTCTTCCACACACAACGTCAGCGAAGACGTACCCAGACTTTCCACATAATCGGATATGGAAAAATTTTAAAAATTCCTCAAATTGTATTATAAGTTAGAGCATATGTTTGCAACACCCAGAAGGAGACGAGATAGACACATGGTGTCTTTGGCAAAAATGCTCAGGGTGGGATCTTGAGTCGATATAGCGATGTCCGTCTGTCCGTGAACACATTTTTGTAATCAAAGTCTAGGTCGCAGTTTTAGTCCAATCGACTTCAAATTTGGCACAAGTATGTGTTTTGGCTCAGAATAGATCCCTACTGAAATCGGTTCAGATTTAGATATAGCTCCCATATATAGCTTTCGCCCGATTTATACTCATATGACAACAGAGGCCAATTTTTTGCTCCGATTTAGTTGAAATTTAGCACAGGGAGTAGAATTAGCATTGTAGCTATGCGTGCCAAATGTGATTGAAACCGGTTCAAATTTAGATATAGCTCCCATATATATCTTTCGCCCGATTTACGCTCATATGACCACAGAGGCCAATTTTTTGCTCCGATTTAGTTGAAATTTTGCACAGGGAGTAGAATAAGCATTGTAGCTATGCGTGCCAAATTTGGTTGAAATCGGTTCAGATTTAGATATAGCTCCCATATATATCTTTCGCCCGATTTACACTCATACTAGCCTTCCTGGCACTCGAAACTCGAGTGCATTGTAAGCCATTAACGGTGGGATAGAGGTCCTAGATGATACGGAACTCTAGCGAACTCTATATCATACAATTTATGTTAGTTAGTTCTTAAAATAGTCTTCTCTGAATTCTGTAACTGATATTTTACATTGTTCTTCTATATTGTGTGCAAGTAAAGTTAATCGGAGTATGATATAAGTGGCGCACTATTTATACAAATGTAGCCACACTTTTTTTGAAAGTTTTATAAAAAGTAGTGTTTTTTTGATGTTACTCATTTAAGGTGGGAATAAAAGTCGAGTTCATCCGCTAAAATTGAGAATAAATCTGTAAGAACAGCAAGAAATTATAACTTTTTTGAAAAAAATTATTATAACTTGGTGAGGAATGGTCCAAAGCATAATTTTAAAAATCCAGCCTGCATTAATATCAGGCTAACATAAAAAAATGTAAACAGTTTTTTTATTTAAAATTGATTATTAAAGAAAAGCAACAGTGAAAAAAGACTATTTTAGTGCGATAATGTGAACTTAATACCCACCTTTATTATATTTAAAAATGATAAAAAAAACTTTCGCATACTCTAATTTGAAAACAATTTTCTTACTTTTAAACCAACAATATTTAAATAAAACAATTAAAAAAATTCGCCTCGATAATATGTATTGAAATAAAATACTTAAAATTCAATGTACAAAATCCTTGGTAATGTGAAAAACTAAAGGTTACTAAATAAAAGAGGCACCAAAAGATACACACAGAATTTTTATGATGATTTTTAATCAACTTCCATATATTTTAATTTTGATATCAAATTCAAATTTTTTTGCTAACTTAAAATTCGGGAGATTAGTATATATATTCAATATGGCTCCTGTACTGAAAGAAAACCTTTTTATTAAAATAAACTCAATTCTCTCTCCCCAGGCCACACACCTCATAACACACTCAGTCTCTTTTCCCTATCAATGCTCTCCTAATGACTATAAAACTGTATCTTTTGGAAATTTTTATAAAACCTTATTTTTATAATACCTTATTCGCCTCGCTAATATATATTTTAGAATTCAATTCAATATAATATTAGTAAGGGTGGAAAAATAGAAAAATTGTTAAAAACGGCTATGAAATTTACCATTAGAAAATTCGTATTTAAGTATCAAATATGTATTTGTTTAAATAAATAATAAAAAATCGTATTTTTTAACAACTCCTTTAAAAATATGTACGGCTAACTGATAATTTAAATACTAAAATACAAAGCCATCCATCTCACTTCCCCACCGACCTTATCTATTACAATCGTTTGTCTATACAAAAAACCATTCTGTTACACCCATTCTAAAACTCCCTCTCTTCCCTCTATCGCTGCTCTCTCAAAATATTATTTCTATAGACAATTTTGTCATCATTTTATTTCTATAGTAAATTTTGTTAAAATTTTAGCTAAACTAACGCTAAATGTAATTTATTTTTATTGGAAAAAAATTTGTTTATATGTAGTTCAATTTTATTTTTTTTTTTTCGAAAATTTCCAAATCCCAATGAAATGTTGTTAAGTATGTGTCAAACATTTCATGAACTAAACGTGGGTATTAAGTTCAATGACCGTACACGTAAATTCAATTTGATCTAACGCAAAAGAACATTTTCATACGATGCCCAAATATAGTAACAATGAACTACAGTATGGTTAAAATTGTTGTCGCCAATGATTTTATTCTTTACTTTTTTCTTCTATGAGAGGGCGTAATTTTTAACAACGCTTTGTGAAAATCTCAAAAATATAAATTATAATTTATTTCAATTTTCGAACGGTGTAATTTATTTAGTTCGTTCTTGCTACTTTACTTTTTCTGTGAATGTACATAAACCTTTCATACGAACATTTTATTCTTTTTTGCAATTTCCTATGAAATTTGTATTTATCCAAAATATACCCCCATTGTAACAACCATATATCCATGTATGGCATCCCTAAGCAGCAGGCTTAACAAAATTTAAATTAAAATGGTGTAATTTATTGTTTAAATTTTCTTGAATAAAATTAGTATAATATTATTTTTTAAAATTACTATTTCTAACGCCTTTAGAAATATATACGGTGTAATTTATTTAGTTCATTCTTACGTAAACATTTCAAACATTTCATACCCCCATTGTAACAACCATATATCCGTATATGGCATCCCTATAGCAGCAGGCTTAAATAAATTTAAATTAAAATAATGTAATTTATGTTTCTAAATTTTCATTAACAAAATAAGTACAAAATATTACTTTTCAAAATTACTATTTCTAACGCCTATAGAAATATATGTACGGCTAACTGATCACATAAAGCATAAAACCACTCACTCTACACCCACCCTATCTATTACCATCTTACAATCCTATTATTCCCATTGCTTTAGCTCCCAATCAACTCTCACATTATCACTCTCAATCTTACTCTCTCCCATGCCAGCATAACAAAAGCCAAACAAAATGTACACACAGACACACCCACACGCTACAACAAACCAAACAACAACTCTCTCGCTCTCACTCTCAAACTACAACACAACAACGACAACAACGTCAATAATTTTAGAAAAATGCAATTTTCTCCATGAAAAATACATCAATTTAAATTATTTCGATTCGCCATATCTACGCAAAATTACCTTTCTTTTGATACCAAATTTATCGCATAATACCCCCGCACAGGCCAAACAATATGTACCCAAAAAAAGTGTAGCGTATTAATATATATATATGACCACAGAGGCCAATTATTTACTCCGATTTAGTTGACATTTCGCACAGGGAGTAGAATTAGCATTGTAGCTATGCGTGCCAAATATGATTGAAACCGGTTCAGATTTAGATATAGCTCCCATATATAGCTTTCGCCCGATTTACACTCATATGACCACAGAGGCCAATTTTTAACTCCGATTTAGTTGAAATTGTGCACAGGGAGTAGAATTAGCATTGTGGCTATACGTGCCAAATTTGGTTGAAATCGGTTCAGATTTAGATATAGCTCCCATATATATCTTTCGCCCGATTTACACTCATATGACCACAGAGGCCAATTTTTTACTCCGATTTAGTTGACATTTTGCACAGGGAGTAGAATAAGCATTGTAGCTTAGCGTGCCAAATTTGGTTGAAATCGGTTCAGATTTCGATATAGCTCCCATATATAGCTTTCGCCCGATTTACACTCATATGACCACAGAGGTCAACTTTTAACTCCGATTTAGTTGAAATTTTGCACAGGGAGTAGAATTAGCATTATAGCTATGCGTGCCAAATTTGGTTGAAATCGGTTCAGATTTAGATATAGCTCCCACATATATGTTTTCTGATTTCGACAAAAATGGTCAAAAGACCAACATGTTCCTTGTAAAATCACCACTGCTTAGTCGAAAAGTTGTAAAATGACTCTAATTTTCCTAAACTTTTAATACATATATATCGAGCGATAAATCATAAATAAACTTTTTCGAAGTTTCCTTAAAATTGCTTCAGATTTAAATGTTTTCCATATTTATACCCTTCACCACTACTGTGGTACACAGAGAATGAAGCCGACCCATTTTTGTCGGCGGCGGCTGACACTAAATATTTGCCTCCGGCGGCGGCGGCTTGACGGCTAAGCCGATAAAAAATTATCTATTCGGCGGCACAAAATTATCTATTATAAAATCAATTTGAAGTTTTGCGAATTGTAATGAGATTAGTTGTACAACCAATCCTACAATCAAATTTACATTTCATTCAAATTTTTTGAGCTAAATTTTTGTAAAACTATTATAGCTACTTGATACTAATTCATTGAAGGTGGAAAGTTCAAAATTTTGGCAAAAACTATAATAAATATTATTAAATTTTTCTGATATAAATCAATATTTTAGATTAATTGGCGGCTAAATTTGAGTCGAGATGAGTCGACATATTCGGCGGCGGCGTCGACTGCTAAAAACGGGTCGGCGACGGCTAAAATCGGCGGCGTGACTCAGCGGCTTCATTCTCTGGTGGTACAGGGTATAATAAGTTTGTGCATTTGTATGTAACGCCAAGAAAGAAAAGTCTGAGACCCATCGTTTAGTATACCGATCGTCTTAGAATTAAATTCTGAGTCGATTTAGCGATGTCCGTCTGTCTGTCTGTCTGTTGATGTATTTTTGTGTGCAAAGTACAGCTCGCAGTTTTAGTCCGATTGTCCTAAAATTTGGTATGGGGTCCTGTTCCGGCTCAAAGACGATCCCTATTGATTTTGGAAAAAATCGGTTCAGATTTAGATATAGCAGCCATATATATTTTTCACCGATCTGGTCATAATTGGCGTGTATATCAACCGATCTTCCTCAAATTCCGTACATCCCAATATTTTATGAGTCTCGAAAAACTTGCAAAATATCATCCAAATCGGTTCAGATTTAGATATAGCTCCCATATATAGCTTTCGCCCGATTTACACTCCTTTGTCCACAGAGGCAAATTTTTTGCTCCGATTTAGTTGAAATTTTGCACAGGGAGTTGAATTAGCATTATAGCTATGCGTGTCAAATTTGGTGGAAATCGGTTCAGATTTAGATATAGCTCCCATATATAGCTTTCGTCCGATGTACACTCATATGACCACAGAGGCCAATCTTTTACTCCGATTTAATTGAAATTTTGCACAGAGAGTAGAATGAGCATTGTAGCTATGCGTGCCAAATTTGGTTGAAATCGGTTCAGATTTAGATATAGCTCCCATATATAGCTTTCGCCCGATTTACACTCATATGACCACAGAGGCAAATTTTTTGCTCCGATTTAGTTGAAATTTTGCACAGGGAGTAGAATTAGCATTGTTGCTATGCGTGCCAAATTTGGTTGAAATCAGTTCAGATTTAGATATAGCTCCCATATATATGTTTTTCTGATTTCGACAAAAATGGTCAAAATAGCAACATTTTCCTTGTAAAATCGCCACTGCTTAGTCGAATAGTTAAAAAAATGACTCAAATTTTTTAAACTTCTAATACATATATATCGAGTGATAAATCATAAATAAACTTTTGCGAAGTTTCCTTAAGATTGCTTCAGATTTAAATGTTTCCCATATTTTTTTACTAACATTGTGTTCCACCCTAGTCCATTAGCCGACTTACATTTTGAGTCTATAGATTTTGTAAAAGTCTATCAAATTCTGTCCAAATCGAGTGATATTTAAATGTGTGTATTTGGGACAAACCTTTATATATAGCCCCCAACACATTTGAAGGATGTGATATGGTATCGAAAATTTAGATCTACAAAGTGGTGCAGGGTATAATATAGTCGGCCCCGCCCGACTTTAGACTTTCCTTACTGGTTTCTTACTAACATTGTGTTCCACCCTAGTGCATTAGCCGACTTAAATTTTGAGTCTATAGATTTTGTAGAAGTCTATCGAATTCTGTCCAGATCGAGTGATATTTAAATGTATGTATTTGGGACAAACCTTTATATATAGCACCCAACACATTTGACGGATGTGATATGGTATCGAAAATTTAGATCTACAAAGTGGTGCAGGGTATAATATAGTCGGCCCCGCCCGACTTTAGACTTTCCTTACTTGTTTTAATTATATTTGTTTAGTTCGGCTTGAGGTCATATGAATAAAAACAGATGTTGTTGTTTTTGTTTTTGTTGACTTTTATTTAAATTTTTTTCTATAACAAGTTCTAAAGCCACACATCCTTGGTGAAATTTATAATAGCTCGAGTCCAGTCGATTTCATTGCCAGCCATAATTTTAATCACTACAAAAAATGTTGTTTGATGTTCTTCTCCACTGTGCAATGACCCAAGATATAGAATACAAATTGTAGCAAAAACATTCTTTTCGTCGACTATTACTAATTCTCTTGCACCAATCTCAAATAGCTTTGATGAAGCCAATGTCAGTATGTTGCATCTACTGGTGCTAAATTTTTCAATATAGCCAGAGCATTTTAAAGCAATTTATTCGAATGCTCTAAGACGAAAAAAAAATGCTGAAATTTTTTTAGAGTCTGTTCACAGCAGGCCTGCTGTTCTGGAAGAGATTAAATGTGATTGTTGGTTCAAGCCAATGTTCAAGGTTTATTTTTGGTTTTTTGTTTCTCCATTTTGAAGAAAAGCTTATCGACACCTATAGACTGTTAAGCGAGTTATTATCCAAGAAAACTATTTTAAAATAATATGTAGAGAACTTACCGAAAATAACAACAATTAAGTAAGAATGCCCTAAATACGAAGAGCAGGTAAAAATTTATTCTATTCCATGAATTTAAATCGTAAGCAAAAAATAAAACAAAGTCTCTATGAATTCGTAAGATTTCGTATAAGCTACATTCAATACAGAATAAAAAACCTGGTAGATTAGGTTAGGTGGCAGCCCGATGTATCAGGCTCACTTAGACTATTCAGTCCATTGTGATACCACATTGGTGAACTTCTCTCTTATCACTGAGTGCTGCCCGATTCCATGTTAAGCTCAATGACAAGGGACCTCCTTTTTATAGCCATGTCCGAACGGCGTTCCACATTGCAGTGAAACCACTTAGAGAAGCTTTAAAACCCTCAGAAATTTCACCAGCATTACTGAGGTGGGATAATCCACCGCTGAAAAACTTTTTGGTGTTCGGTCGAAGCAGGAATCGAACCCAAGACCTTGTGTATGCAAGGTGGGCATGCTAACCATTGCACCACGGTGGCTCCCTGGTAGGATCCTCTTTCATTTAATTTTCAAACTTTTCGGTAATTTTTATAAAGTTTCCAATTTTCCTTACACATTTTTATACCCTCCACCATAGGATATACCCCCTTTGACTTTGACATTCCGTTTGTAACACATCGATGTATTACTCTTACACCCCATAAAGTATATATATTCTGGGTTGTGGTGAAATTGTGAGTCGATCTAAGCATGTCCGCCCGTCCGTATGTGGAAATCACGCTAACTTACGAACGCAACAAGCTATCGACTTGAAACTTGGCACAGATATTTATTATTTATGTATTGCAAATCGGCCATATCGCACCACTTTTACGTATAGGCCCCATATAAACCGATCCCCAGATTTAGCTTGCGGAGCCTCTAAGAGAAGCAAATTTCATCCCATCCGGCCGAAATTTGGTACATGGGGTAAGTATAGCCCCCATATTTATAAACCGATCCCCAGATTTTGCTTGCGGAGCCTGGTGGAAGAGAAAAATTCGTCCGATTCGGTTGAAATTTGTTACGTGGTGTTAATTTATGGTCTCTAACAACCATGTAGGAATTGGTCAATATCGGTCCATAATTATATATATAGCCCCCATATAAACCGACCTGGTTGAAATTTGGTATATGGTGTTAGTATATGGTCTGTAATAACATGAAAAATTGGTCCACATCGGTTCATAATTATTTGTAGCCCCCATATAAACCGATCCTCAGATTTGGTATGCGAAGCCTCTAAGAGAAGCAAATTTCATCCGACCTGGTTGAAATTTGGTATATGGTGTTAGTGTATGGTCTCTAATATCTATGAAAAATTGGTCCACATCGGTCCATAATTATATGTAGCCTCCATATAAACCGATCCCCAGATTTGGTATGCGAATCCTCTAAGAGAATCAAATTTCATCCGACCTGGTTGAAATTTGGTATATGGTGTTAGTGTATGGTCTCTAATATCTATGAAAAATTGGTCCACATCGGTCCATAATTATCCAGAGCCCCTTGGAGGAGCAAAATTCATCCGATGCGGTTGAAATTTGGTACGTGATGTTAGTATGTGGTCTCTAACAAACATGCAGGAATTGGTCCATATCAGTCCATAATTATATATGTAGCCCCCATATAAACCGATCCCCAGATTTAGCTTGCGGAGCCAAAAATCATCCGATCTTTTTGAAATTTGGTTCGTGATGTTAGTATATGAAATTTAACAACCATGCCAAAAGTGGTCCATATCGGTCTATATTTATATATAGCCGATCTCCAATCACACAAAAAGTGGTCCATATCGGTCCATAATCCTGGCTGCCACTCGAGCCAAAAATAATCTACCAAGATTTTATTTCTATAGAAAATTTTGTCAAAATTTCTATAGAAAATGTTCGAAAATTTTTATTTCTATAGAAAATTTTGCTAAATATTTATTTCTATATAAAATTTTGCAAAAATTTTATTTCTTTATAAAATTTTGCAAAAATTTTATTTCTATAGAAAATGTTCGAAAATTTTTATTTCTGTAGAAAATTTTGCTAAAATTTTATTTCTGTAGAAAATTTTGTCAACATTTTATTTTTATAGAAAATTTTGTCAAAATTTTATTTCCATAGAAAATTTTGTCAAAATTTTATTTCCATAGAAAATTTTGTCAAAATTTTATTTCCATAGAAAATTTTGGCAAAATGTTATATATATATAAAAAATTTTGTCAAACTGAATTATATACGTATTTAATCGGCCTTTTTTGTTTAATATATACCCCGTATGCTCTAACCTACAATTGAGAAGACGGTGTTAAGAGGTTTTAAGATACCTTGCATTCGCCAAGTGTTACCACAACCCAAGTAATTCGTAGAAGTTTCTACGCAATCCATAGTGGAGGGTGCATCAGATTCGGCCTGGCCGAACTTACGGCCGTATATAGTTGTTTTATTTACTTTATTACTATTATAAATTTTTTTACAAAAATTTTTTCATAATTGTTTGTTGGGTGTAAATTTCTGAGTTCTTGGAAATCAGCTTACTCGCACAGTTGGTAACATTTTTTTGGTCATAGTGGTGGTGCACATTGTTGTCACCCTCTTTTTTTCTCTCCCTCACTCATCGATTATTTTTTTTTTCGTTCAATCTCAATCTGTTCAGTGGTTGCTTGTATATTCTACAAAGCTTTTAACTTTCAAACGTTGTGATTTTTTCCATACAGCCCCGTGTTTGTGGCATGGATATTTGTGAATCAAAGTTTCTCACTACGAATTGCAAATGCATTTCATTTTAATTGTAAATTAATTGCTTCATCATTGGCTAGAAAACTGAGAGAGAGAGAGAGTAGCAAAAAATTGAAAACAAATCGACAGACCAGCAAATAAGAGTAACTGAAATAACCAATACTGGTTACTTTGTACGCTCGATGCAATGCAAATATGATAACAAAACAAACATTTTTCGGTGAGTTAGGGAATATATATTTTTTTATACCCTCCATCACAGGATGGGGGTATATTAACTTTGTCATTCCGTTTGTAACACATCGAAATATTGCTCTAAGACCCCATAAAGTATATATATTCTGGGTCGTGGTGAAATTCTGAGTCGATCTAAGCATGTCCGTCCGTCCGTCCGTCTGTTGAAATCACGCTAACTTCCGAACGAAACAAGCTATCGACTTGAAACTTGGCACAAGTAGTTGTTATCGATGTAGGTCGGATAATATTGAAAATGGGCCATATCGGTCCACTTTTACGTATAGCCCCCATATAAAGGGACCCTCAGATTTGGCTTGTGGAGCTTCTAAAAGAAGCATATTTCATCCGATCCGGCTGAAATTTGGTACATGGTGTAAGTATATGGCCTCTAACAACCATGCAAAAATTGGTCCATATCGGTCCTTAATTATATATAGCCCCCATATAAACCGATGCCCAGATTTGGCTTGCGGAGCCTCAAAGATAAGAAAATTTCATCCGATCCGGCTGAAATTTGGTACATGATGTTGGTATATGGTCTCTAATAACCATGCAAAAATTGGTCCATATCGGTCCTTAATTATATATAGCCCCCATATAAACCGATCCCCAGATTTGGCTTGTGGAGCCTCTAAGAGAAGCATATTTCATCCGATCCGGCCGAAATTTGGTACATGGTGTTAGTATATGGTCTCTAACAACCGTACAAAAATTGGTCCACATCGGTCCATAATTTATATAGCCCCCATATAAACCGATCCCCAGATTTGGCTTGTGGAGCCTCTAAGAGAAGCATATTTCATCCGATCCGGCCGAAATTTGGTACATGGTGTTAGTATATGGTCTCTAACAACCGTACAAAAATTGGTCCACATCGGTCCATAATTTATATAGCCCCCATATAAACCGATCCCCAGATTTGGCTTGCGGAGCCTCAAAGAGAAGCAAATTTCATCCGATCCGCCTGAAATTTGGTAAATGATATTGGTATATGGTCTATAACAACCATGCAAAAATAGGTCCACATCGGTTCATAATTATATATAGCCCCCATATAAACCGATCCCCAGATTTGGCTTGCGAAGTCTCCAAGAGAAGCAAATTTCATCCAATCCGGTTGTAATTTGGAACATGGTGTAAGTATATGATCTTTAACAACCGTGCCAGAATTGGTCCATATCGGTCCATAATTATATGTAGCCCCCATATAAAACGTTCTCCAGATTTGACCTCCGGAGCCTCTTGGAGGAGCAAAATTCATCCGATCCGGTTCAAATTAGGAACGTGGTGTTAGTATATGGTCGCTAACAACCATACCAAAATTGGTCCAATCACACAAAAATTGGTCCATATCGGTTCATAATCATGGTTGCCACTAGAGCTAAAAATAATCTACCAAAATTTTATTTCTATAGAAAATTTTGTCAACATTTTATTTCTAGAGAAAATTTTGTTAAAATTTTATTTCTGTAGAAATTTTTGTCAAAATTTTCTTTCTATAGAAAATTTTGTCAAAATTTTTATTTCTAAGAAAATTTTGTGAAAATTTTATTTCTATAGAAAGTTTTGTTAACATTTTATTTCTGTAGAAAATTTTGTCAAAATTTTGTGTCTACTTTGTCAAACTGAATTATATACGTATTGGATCGATCTTTATACCCTTCACCACTACTGTGGTACAGGGTATAATAAGTTTGTGCATTTGTATGTAACGCCAAGAAGGAGTAATCATAGACCAACCTTTTAGTATACGGATCGGCTTAGAATTAAATTCTGAGACGATTTAGCGATGTCCGTCTGTCTGTCTGTCCGTCTGTCTGTCCGTCTGTCTGTCTGTCTGTCTGTCTGTTGATGTATTTTTGTGTGCAAAGTACAGCTCGCAGTTTTAGTCCGATTGTCCAAAAATTTGGTATAGGGTCCTGTTTCGGCTCAAAGACGATCCCCATTGATTTTGGAAAAAATCGGTTCAGATTTAGATATAGCTGCCATATATATTTTTCACCGATCTGGTCATAATTGGCGTGTATATCAACCGATCATCCTCAAATTCCGTACATCCGAATATTTTATGTGTCTCGAAAAACTTGCATAATATCAGCCAAATCGGTTCAGATTTAGATATAGCTCCCATATATAGCTTTCGCCCGATTGACACTCATATGACCACAGAGGCCAATTTTTAACTCCGATTTAGTTGAAATTTTGCACAGGGAGTAGAATTAGCATTGCAACTATGCGTGCCAAATTTGGTTGAAATCGGTTCAGATTTGGATATATCTCCCATATATATTTTCCGCCCGATTTACACCCATATTACCACAGAGGCAAATTTTTAACTCCGATTTAGTTGAAATTTTGCACAGGGAGTAGAATTAGCATTATAACTACGCGTGCCAAATTTGGGTGAAATCGGTTCAGATTTGGATATATCTCCCATATATAGCTTTCGCCCGATTGACACTCATATGACCACAGAGGCCAATTTTTAACTCCGATTTAGTTGAAATTTTGCACAGGGAGTAGAATTAGCATTGTAACTATGCGTGCCAAATTTGGTTGAAATCGGTTCAGATTTGGATATATCTCCCATATATATCTTCCGCCCGATTTACACCCATATTACCACAGAGGCAAATTTTTAACTCCGATTTAGTTGAAATTTTGCACAGGGAGTAGAATTAGCATTATAACTACGCGTGCCAAATTTGGGTGAAATCGGTTCAGATTTGGATATATCTCCCATATATAGCTTTCGCCCGATTTACACTCATATGACCACAGAGGCCAATTTTTTGCTCCGATTTAGTTGAAATTTTGCACAGGGAGTAGAATTAGCATTGTAGCTATGCGTGCCAAATTTAGTTGAAATCGGATCAGATTTAGATATATCTCCCATATATAGCTTTCGCCCGATTTACACTCATATGACCACAGAGGCCAATTTTTAACTCCGATTTAGTTGAAATTTTGCACAGAGAGTAGAATTAGCATTGTTGCTATGCGTGCCAAATTTGGTTGAAATCGGTTCAGATTTAGATATAGCTCCCATATATATGTTTTTCTGATTTCGACAAAAATGGTCAAAATACCAACAATTTCCTTGTAAAATCGAAAAGTTGTAAAAATGACTCTAATTTTCCAAAACTTCTAATACATATATATCGAGCGATAAATCATAAATAAACTTTTGCAAAGTTTCCTTAAAACAGCTTCAGATTTAAATTCCTATATTTTTTTTTTACTAACATTGTGTTCCACCCTAGTGCATTAGCCGACTTAAATTTTGAGTCTATATATTTTGTAGAAGTCTATCTAATTCGGTCCAGATCGAGTGATATTTAAATGTATGTATTTGGGACAAACCTTTATATATAGCCCCCAACACATTTGACGGATGTGATATGGCATCGAAAATTTAGATCTACAAAGTGGTGCAGGGTATAATATAGTCGGCCCCGCCCGACTTTAGACTTTCCTTACTGGTTTTTGATTTAATATATACCACGTATGGACTTACATACAATTTAAAAGATGGTGTTAGGAGGTTTTAAGATACCTTGCAAGCGTTACCGCAACTTAAGTAATTCGATTCTGGATGGCAGTGTTTAGAAGACGTTTCTACGCAATCCATGATGGAGGGTACATAAGCTTCGGCCTGGCCAAACTTACGGCCGTATATACTTGTTTAATTTTAAATTTAATTTAAATATAAATATAAATATAAATATAAATATAAATATAAATATAAATATAAATATAAATATAAATATAAATATAAATATAAATATAAATATAAATATAAATATAAATATAAATATAAATATAAATATAAATATAAATATAAATATAAATATAAATATAAATATATATATAAATATAAATATAAATATAAATATAAATATAAATATAAATATAAATATAAATATAAATATAAATATAAATATAAATATAAATATAAATATAAATATAAATATAAATATAAATATAAATATAAATATAAATATAAATATAAATATAAATATAAATATAAATATAAATATAAATATAAATATAAATATAAATATAAATATAAATATAAATATAAATATAAATATAAATATAAATATAAATATAAATATAAATATAAATATAAATATAAATATAAATATAAATATAAATATAAATATAAATATAAATATAAATATAAATATAAATATAAATATAAATATAAATATAAATATAAATATAAATATAAATATAAATATAAATATAAATATAAATATAAATATAAATATAAATATAAATATAAATATAAATATAAATATAAATATAAATATAAATATAAATATAAATATAAATATAAATATAAATATAAATATAAATATAAATATAAATATAAATATAAATATAAATATAAATATAAATATAAATATAAATATAAATATAAATATAAATATAAATATAAATATAAATATAAATATAAATATAAATATAAATATAAATATAAATATAAATATAAATATAAATATAAATATAAATATAAATATAAATATAAATATAAATATAAATATAAATATAAATATAAATATAAATATAAATATAAATATAAATATAAATATAAATATAAATATAAATATAAATATAAATATAAATATAAATATAAATATAAATATAAATATAAATATAAATATAAATATAAATATAAATATAAATATAAATATAAATATAAATATAAATATAAATATAAATATAAATATAAATATAAATATAAATATAAATATAAATATAAATATAAATATAAATATAAATATAAATATAAATATAAATATAAATATAAATATAAATATAAATATAAATATAAATATAAATATAAATATAAATATAAATATAAATATAAATATAAATATAAATATAAATATAAATATAAATATAAATATAAATATAAATATAAATATAAATATAAATATAAATATAAATATAAATATAAATATAAATATAAATATAAATATAAATATAAATATAAATATAAATATAAATATAAATATAAATATAAATATAAATATAAATATAAATATAAATATAAATATAAATATAAATATAAATATAAATATAAATATAAATATAAATATAAATATAAATATAAATATAAATATAAATATAAATATAAATACATAAATATAATATAATCTAAATTAAATTTATTTAATTTTTAAATTAAATTTAAATTCAAATTTTGAGTTTAATTTTAATTAAAATTAAAATTTAAACTAACATTAACATTAAAATTAAAACTAAAATTAAACTTAGAATTAAAATTAAAATCAAAATTAAAAATGAACTTAGAATTAAAATTAAAATTAAAATCAAAACAAGTAAGGAAAGTCTAAAGTCGGGCGGGGCCGACTATATTATACCCTGCACCACTTTCGATACCATATCACATCCGTTAAATGTGTTGGGGGCTATATGTAAACGTTTGTCCCAAATACATACATTTAAATATCACTCGATTTGGACAGAATTTGATAGACTTTTACAAAATCTATAGACTCAAAATTTAAGTTGGCTAATGCACTAGGGTGGAACACTTTTAGTAAAAAAATATGGGAAACATTTAAATCTGAAGCAATTTTAAGGAAACTTCGCAAAAGTTTATTTATGATTTATCTGATTTACTCGATATATACGTATTAGAAGTTTAGGAAAATTAGAGTCATTTTTACAACTTTTCGAGTAAGTGGCGATTTTAAAGGGTGATTTGTTAAGAGCTTGATAACTTTTTTTTTTAAAAAAACGCATAAAATTTGCAAAATCTCATCGGTTCTTTATTTGAAACGTTAGATTGGTCCATGACATTTACTTTTTGAAGATAATTTCATTTAAATGTTGACCGCGGCTGCGTCTTAGGTGGTCCATTCGGAAAGTCCAATTTTGGGCAACTTTTTCGAGCATTTCGGCCGGAATAGCCCGAATTTCTTCGGAAATGTTGTCTTCCAAAGCTGGAATAGTTGCTGGCTTATTTCTGTAGACTTTAGACTTGACGTAGCCCCACAAAAAATAGTCTAAAGGCGTCAAATCGCATGATCTTGGTGGCCAACTTACCGGTCCATTTCTTGAGATGAATTGTTCTCCGAAGTTTTCCCTCAAAATGGCCATAGAATCGCGAGCTGTGTGGCATGTAGCGCCATCTTGTTGAAACCACATGTCAACCAAGTTCAGTTCTTCCATTTTTGGCAACAAAAAGTTTGTTAGCATCGAACGATAGCGATCGCCATTCACCGTAACGTTGCGTCCAACAGCATCTTTGAAAAAATACGGTCCAATGATTCCACCAGCGTACAAACCACACCAAACAGTGCATTTTTCGGGATGCATGGGCAGTTCTTGAACGGCTTCTGGTTGCTCTTCACTCCAAATGCGGCAATTTTGCTTATTTACGTAGCCATTCAACCAGAAATGAGCCTCATCGCTGAACAAAATTTGTCGATAAAAAAGCGGATTTTCTGCCACTGATTTTGGTAATAAAATTCAATGATTTGCAAGCGTTGCTCGTTAGTAAGTCTATTCATGATGAAATGTCAAAGCATACTGAGCATCTTTCTCTTTGACACCATGTCTGAAATCCCACGTGATCTGTCAAATACTAATGCATGAAAATCTTAACCTCAAAAGAATCACCCTTTACAAGAAAAATGTTGATATTTTGACCATTTTTGTCGAAATCAGAAAAACATATATATATATATATATATATATATATATATATATATATATATATATATATATATATATATATATATATATATATATATATATATATATATATATATATATATATATATATATATATATATATATATATATATATATATATATATATATATATATATATATATATGGGAGCTATATCTAAATCTGAACCGATTTCAACCAAATTTGGCACGCATAGCAACAATGCTAATTCTACTCCCTGTGCAAAATTTCAACTAAATCGGAGTTAAAAATTGGCCTCTGTGGTCATATGAGTGTAAATCGGGCGAAAGCTATATGTGGGAGCTATATCTAAATTTGAACCGATTTCAACCAAATTTGGCACGCATAGCTACAATACTAATTCTACACCCTGTGCAAAATTTCAATTAAATCGGAGTTAAAAATTGGCCTCTGCGGTCATATGAGTGTAAATCGGCCGAAAGCTATATATTGGAGCTATATCTAAATCTGAACCGATTTCAACAAAATTTGGCACGCATAGCTACAATGCTAATTCTACTTCCTGTGCAAAATTTCAACTAAATCGGAGTTAAAAATTGGCCTCTGTGGTCATATGAGTGTAAATCGGGCGAAAGCTATATGTGGGAGCTATATCTAAATTTGAACCGATTTCAACCAAATTTGGCACGCATAGCTACAATACTAATTCTACACCCTGTGCAAAATTTCAATTAAATCGGAGTTAAAAATTGGCCTCTGTGGTCATATGAGTGTAAATCGGGCGAAAGCTATATATGGGAGATATATCTAAATCTGAACCGATTTCAACCAAATTTGGCACGCATAGCTATAATGCTAATTCTACTCCCTGTGCAAAGTTTCAACTAAATCGGAGTTAAAAATTGGCCTCTGTGGTCATATGAGTGTAAATCGGGCGAAAGCTATATATGGGAGCTATATCTAAATCTGAACCGATTTCAACCAAATTTGGCACGCATAGCTACAATGCTAATTATACTCCCTGTGCAAAATTTCAACTAAATCGGAGCAAAATATTGGCCTCTGTGGTCATTTGAGTGTAAATCGGGCGAAAGCTATATATGGGAGCTATATCTAAATCTAAACCGATTTCAACCAAATGTGGCACGCATAGCTATAATGCTAATTCTACTCCCTGTGCAAAATTTCAACTAAATCGGAACAAAATATTAGCCTCTGTGGGCAAATGAGTGTAAATCGGGCGAAAGCTATATATGGGAGCTATATCTAAATCTGAACCGATTTGGCTGATATTTTGCAAGTTTTTCGAGACTCATAAAATATTTGGATGTACGGAATTTGAGGGAGATCGGTTGATATACACGCCAATTATGACCAGATCGGTGAAAAATATATAGGGACCAAAATCAATAGGGATCGTCTTTGAGCCGAAACAGGACCCTATACCAAATTTTAGGACAATCGGACTAAAACTGCGAGCTGTACTTTGCACACAAAAATACATCAACAGACAGACAGACGGACAGACAGACAGACAGACAGACGGACATCGCTAAATCGACTCTGAATTTAATTCTAAGACGATCGGTATACTAAACGATGGGTCTCAGACTTTTCCTTCTTGGCGTTACATACAAATGCACAAACTTATTATACTCTGTACCACAGTAGTGGTGAAGGGTATAATTAAAACTAAAATTAAACTTAGAATTAAAATTAATATTAATATTAAAATTAAAAATTAATATTAAAATTAAAATTTGAATTAATGTTAATATTTGAGTTAAAATTAAAATTAATATTACAATTTGATATAAAATTAAAATAAAATTAAAAAGTAAAGAAAAAATTAATGTTAAAATTAGAATAGCATAAAATGAAGAACTTTTTACAACACCTCAAAATAACTTCTGGTAAACTAAAATTTAGACCATCTATGGAAGATCATGTTTGGAGGTACTGTACAAGGTCGAACTCAAAAATTTGTTTTTGGTCATATATCCCTGATTTATTTTATTTGTTTATTTAATGAAATTCCATTTCCATTTATTTTCTTTCCCAATTTCTTCACTGGGTTATTGTCCACACTTTTGAGCCATTACAAATTTTTCAATAATTTTCATTTCATTACTGTTTTCGCATAAAAACTCAAATAAACCAGCAGTAGGTCTCTGTGGAAATGCTATTACTTTGAACAAATTCACAATCCACGAAATGCTGGTCGCGGCGGTCCTTCGATCAATCAATATTGATTAACATTTTTCAAACACATGCACTATGAGCGAGAAAAAAAACAATGCTTTGCACAGCATCCAGCGTAATTATTTCCCTTGTAAATGCATTCAATTCACATGGCTATTGGGTATTATATGGTCATTTATTACATTAACGCCTCCCGTTTTTTTTTTTTGCTGTGGTTAAATTGAATATGTTGAAATAAAACAGCCATTTGACACGAGAACGCTTTGTTTTTGAATTTCTATTGAATTTTACGAATGTGGCAAGTGCCAACCACTTGGTAGAGATAGAGAACTACAACATCAAAGTAGCTTATTAGGGTGTGTGTGTGTGTGTGTTTTTTTTTTGTTTTGTTTTATCCTTTTTTCAAACAAATTTTTATGCAATGAAAAAGTTAATTTAATTAATAGGAAATGCCATTAGTGCGAATATGATAAATGAATTTCCAATGATATTGGTAAAAAAGAAACAAAAAAAAAAACAATCAGGACTAAAGCATTAAAAGGTAGAAAAAATACCTACCCTTTAAGTTAAATTGAAATGCTTTTAATTTCACAAAATAGTATACAGCTTAATTACACTATTACCAATTTCTTGGGAAACTTCTCAGCGAAGGATGGCCTTTCGAAAACAATAACGTCTTAGGAACGTTATTATCAGTTTAAGGTGGATAGACATAATATGCTGCCTATACCGTAATATTTAAATAAAATTGAGAGAATATTTGACAGACACTGACCCTTTGTGATCCGCTTCGAACTAATGCGAAATTGGTTATGAAATGAAAATCGTACTGCGAGGGAAAAATGATGGTATTATAACTGGGATCTGTCACACGGTTTCCCCCGTGTATCCCCAAGTATCCATTTCCCAGCCTTGGCCACAAAAAAAATTAGCATTGCTATTAACTCTATGCCAACATCCCTTTGTAAAAAGGCATCTCAGGGCAGCATATTAAAAGAGCTTATATCCTAGCTTTTGTATATTGCTGACATATGTTTAATATTTCAAGGTATTTTAAAGTTCTAAGTACATAAGTAAAATTAAATATAATTGATATTATGTATACGCCATATACCTATGTTTTAGATCTCTATGGCGTATAAGTAATATTATTATACCCTCCACCATAGGATGGGGGTATATTAACTTTGTCATTCCGTTTGTAACACATCGAGATATTGCTCTAAGACCCCATAAAGTATATATATTCTGGGTCGTGGTGAAATTCTGAGTCGATCTGAGCATGTCCGTCCGTCCGTCTGTTGAAATCACGCTAACTTCCGAACGAAACAAGGTATCGACTTGAAACTTGGCACAAGTAGTTGTTATTGATGTAGGTCGGATGGTATTGCAAACGGGCCATATCGGTCCACTTTTACGTATAGCCCCCATATAAACGGACCCCCAAAATTTGGCTTGCGATTGCTCTAAGAGAAGCAAATTTCATCTGATCCGGCTGAAATTTGGTACATGGTGTTAATATATGGTCTCTAACAACCAAGCAAAAATTGGTCCATATCGGTCCACTTTTACGAATAGCCCCCATATAAACGGACCCCCAAATTTGGCTTGCGATTGCTCTGAGAGAAGCAAATTTCATCTGATCCGGCTGAAATTTGGTACATGGTGTTAATATATGGTCTCTACCAACCAAGCAAAAATTGGTCCATATCGGTCCACTTTTACGTATAGCCCCCATATAAACGGACCCCCAAATTTGGCTTGCGATTGCTCTAAGAGAAGCAAATTTCATCTGATCCGGCTGAAATTTGGTACATGGTGTTAATATACGGTCTCTAACAACCAAGCAAAAATTGGTCCATATCGGTCCACTTTTACGTATAGCCCCCATATAAACGGACCCCCAAATTTGGCTTGCGATTGCTCTGAGAGAAGCAAATTTTATCTGATCCGGCTGAAATTTGGTACATGGTGTTAGTATATGGTCTCTAACAACCAAGCAAAAATTGGTCCATATCGGTCCACTTTTACGTATAGCCCTCATATAAACGGACCCCCAAATTTGGCTTGCGATTGCTCTAAGAGAAGCCAATTTCATCTGATCCGGCAGAAATTTGGTACATGGTGTTAGTATATGGTCTCTAACAACCAAGCAAAAATTGGTCCACATCGGTCCATAATTATATATAGCCCCCATATAAACCGATCCCCAGATTTCGCTTGCGGAGCCTGAAAGAGAAGCAAATTTCTTCCGATACGACTGAAATTTGGTACATGGTATTAGTATATGGTATCTAACAACCATGCAAAAATTGGTCCATATCGGTCCATAATTATATATAGCCCCCATATAAACCGATTCCCAGATTTGGTTTGCGGATCCTCTAAGAGAAGCAAATTTCATCCGATCCGGCTGAAATTTGGTACATGGTATTAGTATATAGTCTCTAGGAACCATTCAAAAATTGGTCCATATCAGTCCATAATTATATATAGCCCCTATATAAACCGATCCCCAGATTTGATCTCCGGAGCCACTTGGACGAGCAAAATTCATCCGATCCGGTTGAAATTTGCAACGTGGTGTTAATATATGGCCGCTAATAACCATGCCGAAATTGGTCCATATCGGTCTATAGTTATATATAGCCGATCCTCAATCACACAAAAATTGGTCCATATCGGTTCATAATCATGCTTGCCACTCGAGCAAAAATAATCTAGCAAAATTTTATTTCTAAAGAAAATTTTGTCGAAATTTTATTCCTATAGAAAATTTTGTCAAATTTTATTTCTATGGTAAATTTTGGCAAAATTTTATTTCTATAGAAAATGTTGTCAAAATTTTAATTCTATAGAGAATGTTGTCAAAATTTTAAATCTTTTGAAAATTTTGTAAAAATTTTATTTCTATAGAAAATTTTGTTAAAATCGTATTTCTATAGAAAATTTTGTCCAAATTTTACTTCTATAGAAAATGTTGTCAAAGATTTATGTTGTCAAAATTTTATTTCTATAGAAAATTTTGTCAAACTTAATTATATACGTATTTAATGGACCATTTTAAGTTTAATATATACCACGTATGGGCTACGAAGTAAATATTAGGGTATTAGGAAGTTTT
Organism: Haematobia irritans; assembly: GCF_050003625.1. NCBI lineage: Eukaryota > Metazoa > Arthropoda > Insecta > Diptera > Muscidae > Haematobia > Haematobia irritans. The sequence continues at coordinate 20,618,518 of NC_134398.1, forward strand.
AAGATACCTTGTCATCAGCAAAAGTTACCGCAACCCAAGTAATTCGATTGTGAATGACAGTCTTCGGTAGAAGTTTCTAAGCAATCCATGGTGGAGGGTATATAAGCTTCGGCCTGGCCGAACATACGGCCGTATATACTTGTTATTTTTTTTATATAATTTTCCTAATTACAACATAGCTTTAAAAAACGACAAACTTGTTGCTGGCCGTCCATCAAGAGACAAGGGGAAAATGACAAAACCTATGCAGAAGCGAGACAAAGGACAAGCAACAGTCCCGCAGATCGGTGAGAGCCTGAAAGAAAGAGGAGCCTAGTATATTGTTTCTTCTAAGGGATAATGCTGGACGCTGGAAGTGGTAGAAGTCCGGACACCATCTGCAAATGTCATAATCTGTGAGGACTATTTTTACCATAGCTTTTCAGTGAGAAACTTAAGCTCTCTTTATTTCTACAAAAAATTTTGTGAAAATTTTATTTCTTCAAAAAATTTTGTGAAAATTTTATTTCTACAAAAAAATTTGCCAAAATTTTATTTCTATAGAAAATTTTGCCAAAATTTTATTTCTACCAAAACTTTAAGAATTCTACCAATCTAATGAATAGTAATTTTTGGTAGAATGCTACCAAATGTGGCAACAGTGTAGGTAACTCGTTGATGCATGTCGATTTATACCATTTTGGATGCCAATATTTTTCATTGAACAATGTTGATAAAATTTAATTTAACGAAATTTTAAAACTTTGTATGTTAGCCTTCATTTCGAATTTTTAAAAGTTTAGTATCATATCGGATAACAAAGAAATGGGATGAATTCTACCAATATTCAATAATTATTATGAATCATACGTCCCCTGGTCCAACTGGAGTTGGAAGTTGTATATATCAAGAAACATATAAGGATAAAATTAAACGATCTTAAATCTTAAGAATACCAAAGATAATCAATTAGACCGATTTTGCAATGAGGTAATAGAGTACCGAAAATTGGATCCAAGAGGTTGGATTAGGTTTTAGAGGATGACAATAATTTCTTGGATCATATTGATGTCTACTTAGACCACTATGTATCCATTATTAAATTTCAATGTAATTTGTCCACTTCTTCATCTTCTTGAATTGGTCTCCTTTGAAGTTGCTCAATAACTTCCATTTGTCTTCATTAAAATTGCTTAGAACATCCAAACCGATGTCCTGATGAAGACGAGTATGTAACTGTTGGAGCCTGAAAGAAAAAGAAGCCCAGTAACTTGTTTCTCCTAAAGGATAATGTTGAACACTGACACAAGATGTGGTAGAAGTCTTCTGTAACTTTCGGGTAAAGACACCTTCTGCAAATGTCCTCATATTTGAGGCCTAATCTTACCATAGGCCTGAACTTCTGTCTATTTATCGCCGTCAGAATTTCGGTTCCCACGGTTCTTTTCACCTCGTATCTACTTGGTTCACTCGCATCCTTCAGCAGATACCCAACGTCCTCGCCATAGTTCATCATATTTGACCTGGATCCTCTAAAGATATGAAGGGTTTTGTCAAAATTTTATTTCTATAGCAAATTTACTCAAAAAAATTTTTTTTCAATAGAAAATTTTGTCAAAATTTTAATTCTATAGATCATTTTTCAAAATTTTAATTCTATTGAAAAATTTGTCACCAAAAATTTCTCAAATTTTTTTCTATATAAAATTTTGTCAAAATTTTATTTCTATAGATTTTTTTTTTAAATTTTATTTCTGCAGAAAATGTTGTCAAAATTTTATTTCTATAGAAAATTTTGTCAAATTTGTGTTTCATTAGAAATTTAGAAATTTTTTATTACAGTAGAAAATTTTGTTAAATTTTTATTTCTAAAGAAAATTTTGTCAAAATTTTATTTTTATACAAACTTTTGTAAAAATTTTATTTCCATTGAAAATTGTGTCAAAATTTTGTTCCTAAGAAAATTTTGTTAAAATTTTATTTCTATAGAAAATTTTCTCAACATTTTATTTCTATAGAAATTTTTATAAAAATTTTATTTTTATCGAACTATTTGTCAATATTATATTTTTATGAAAAATATTTGTCAAAATTGTATTTCTATGGAAAATGTTATCAAAATATTATTTCTATAGAAAATTTTGTCAATATTTTAGTTCTATAGAAAATTTTTCAAATTTTATATCTATAGAAAATTTTGTCAAAATTTTATGTCTATAGAAAATTTTGTCAATATTTTATTTCTATAGAAATTTTCGTCAAAATTTTATTTCTATAGAAATTTTTGTCAAAATTTTATTTCTATAGACAATTTTGTCAAAATTTTATTTCTATAGAAAGCTTTGTCAAAATTTTATTTCTATAGAAAATTTTGTCAATATTATATTTCTATGGAAAATTTTGTCAACATTTTATTTCTATGGAAAATTTTGTCAAAATTTTATTTCTATCGCAAATGTTATCAACATTTTATTTTTATTGAAAATTTTGTCAAAATTTTATTCCGATAGAAAATTTTGTCAAATTTGTGTTTCTATAGAATTTTTTTTTTTATTACAGGAGAAAGTTTTAATAAAATTTTATTTCTAAAGAAAATTTTGTCAAAATTTTATTTTTAAAGAAACTTTTGTCAAAATTTTATTTCCATTGAAAATTGTGTCAAAATTTGTACCTAAGAAAATTTTTTTAAAATTTTATTTCTATAGAAAATTTTCTCAACATTTTATTTCTATAGAAAATTTTGTCAACTTTTAAAATTTTATTTTTATAGAAAATTTTCTAAACATTTTATTTCTATAGAAATTTTGTCAACTTTTTATTTCTAAAGAAAATTTTGTCAAAGTTTTATTTCTGTAGAAACTTTTGTCAAAATTTTATTTCCATTGAAAATTGTGTCAAAATTTTGTTCCTAAGAACATTTTGTTAAAATTGCATTTCTATAGAAATTTTCGTCAAAATTTTATTTCTATAGAAATTTTTATCAAAATTTTATTTATATCGAAAATTTTGTCAATATTATATTTCTATGAAAAATATTTGTCAAAATTTTATTTCTATGGAAAATTTTGTCAAAATATTATTTCTATAGAAAATTTTGTCAAAATTTTAGTTCTTAAGAAAATTTTGTCAAATTTTATATCTATAGAAAATTTTGTCAAAATTTTAGTTCTATAGAAAATTTTGTCAAATTTTATATCTATAGAAAATTTTTCGACAAAATTTTATTTCTATAGAATTTTTTTTTTAAATTTTATTTCTGCAGAAAATGTTGTCAAAATTTTATTTCTATAGAAAATTTTGTCAAAATTTTATTTCTATAGAAAATTTTGTCAAAATTTTATTTCGTTGTTGTTTTTTTTTTTATTTCAGCTTAAAACCATACATTGACTAAACTACAAGAGTAGCTTAACCAACAGAGGAAAAGAATGTTTGTCAAATTTATTTGGGCAAAGCCCTATAGACTGCAAGATGGATGGACGCACGTTTCGGAATTACCACATTCCTCATCAGCATCCTCTACTTGCAGCAAAACTATCAACCAATTATCAGAATAAATTCAGGCAGTTTATTAAACCCAACAAAAACCACACTTGAACCCTCCGAAAAAAGGTTTTACATTGATAGCCGGCTTATGCCAAATAAATTCGAAACAAACATATCTCTTTTCCTATGCCACTGTCAAATCATCGATTTGAATTCACATGGCTGGGTTTATTTTGAGCGTGCCTCCTCTTCTTTTTCCATTTGTTTTGTTTTGTTATTGTTGGTTTTGTTCTTTAAGCATTGTTGTTGTTTTTTTTATTTCAGCTTAAAACCATACATTGACTAAACTACAAGAGTAGCTTAACCAACAGAGGAAAAGAATGTTTGTCAAATTTATTTGGGCAAAGCCCTATAGACTGCAAGATGGTTGGATGGACGCACGTTTCGGGTTGTTGGGTTTAATAAACTGCCTGAATTTATTCTGATAATTGGTTGATAGTTTTGCTGCAAGTAGAGGATGCTGATGAGGAATGTGGTAGATTGGAAAATTGGGCCTAAAATAATTAACTATATCATCAGCTTTATGTCGAACAGAAGATTTACCGTAAGGATCCGTAAGTTCTACTCTCATGTTCACTCAATTTATAACGGAATACCACAGGGATCTCCGATATCAGTTATTTTATTCCTTATTGCATATGATAAACTTTGCAAAATCTTCCGCATGAACAAATCAATTGATTTTACCGCTTTTGCTGACGACTTTAACATTATTGTTTCTTCCAATAAACAGAAAAATCCGCGGATTAACCTAAACGAAACGTTCAATAATATCCAACGGTGGAGTGTTACTTCGGGAGCTTCCTTATCCTCTACAAAATGTAAATTTATTCACATCTGCCGCAAACAATCTTGCGTATGCCTACTAGAATCTTCCGATTACATACTAAATGAAGCAAATTCCTTACGGATTCTTGGCTTGCACATAAATAAGAGATACTCTTGGAGTACTCATATTGACAAACTCATTGGCTCCCTTCAAAAACATTTGAACATTATAAAGTGTTTAGCTTGCAAGTCCTACAATTGCAGTACAGACACACTCATATCCATTGTGAATGCATTGATTCTATCTCGTATACGGTTTACGCTTCCCTTCTACGGTTCCTCCCCTAAGTCTTATCTTAATAAAATCAACACAGTAATTAATTCTGCTCTTAGACTCTGCTTCGGAGCGTTTAGAACAACTCCTACTAGTAATCTATATATTGAGTCCAATATATTGCCTTTGACTGCACAATTTAGATTATCGTTATATAAGCAAGCCAGAATCTACTTATATGAACCCAATGATCCTTTAAGAATAGTTCTTCGGAAATGCCTTAATAGGAAAAAAGTACCTAGAATACCATCAGTGATTTATAGGGTTACTGAAGAATGTAAAAAACTAGGTCTATTTTCAGTACTACCCAAAACTAACCGTCTGAAACGCTTCCCTCCATGGTTTCTAATGTCAGGATGCGTAGATTTGACCCTTAGTAGATATAACAAACTTCAACATAATCCAATTTTATTTGAAACTTTACATAAGAAAAGCCAAGAGGATATGCCTAGCCACGAATTTCTTTACACAGATGCTTCGAAATCACAGGATTGTGTGTCATACAGCGTAGTAGGGAACCAAAGTATTTGGAAAACATCAATTCTTCCTAACCACACTTCAACATTTACCGCTGAATTAATAGCAATATTCGAAGCAATTAAGATAGTCTCCACCAAGAGAGGGAAATTTGCAATTTGTTCTGATTCACTATCCGCCCTTAAAAGGATCAGGAATATTACTGCGAACGACTTCTACACAGATTACATAAGAAGTAAATTGATAGATAAACATCCTAAAATTGTACTTATTTGGACCCCTGGTCACTGCAATATAACAGGTAATGAATTCGCAGATAATGTAGCAAAGCAGGGCTTAAAATCTCCTTTGATAGGAACAGAGAATTTTAATTTAAGAGATTCATACAGGTTCGTTCAAGAGCATTTAAAAGCCAATGATATCCCCTTTTTACATCCGAGTCCTTGGTATAGATCAATAAATCCTAGCAGAATTTCAATCAAGGATTATCTAAACTCTGACCTATCAAAACTTTCAAGATTAGACCTAATAAAGATTTTTAGATTAAGATTAGGCCATACTTTACTTTCACACGGTCACCTCATCAATGCCCCAAACCTCCCAAGTTGTAATTGTAATGTGCCTAATAGAACTCTTGATCATATTATGCGTGAATGCAATGACACGCGAACCATACAACATAATGCATTTAAAGGGGAAAACCCTATTTCATTTATATCCAATCCTACTACACATAACGTATCCATTTTATTAAAATTTTTAAAAGAATCAAACCTGTATAGATACATCTAAGACATAACCAAAACTAAAATCTAACTTACCAACTATGTACCTAACTATATGTTAAGCTTAAGGCCTATGTAGCTATAGCTAACATTAATTAACTAATAATTTCATATTATTTGTTAATAAAGTTAAAAAAAAAAAAAAAAAAAAAAAAAAAAAAGCCCAAATCACCAAATCAAGAATATGGTAAAAAATATCCTAAATTTGGGGGAAAAATCACATGCAGCAACACTGTTTGGTGTTCGGCCGAACATGGGGTTATATCCACTACCCTATGTACACAAAGCGAATATGTTAACCATTGCACCCGAAAGGCTGCCAGACAGACAGACACCATGGTGACTCCTAGACAGATGGGCAGACGTATATCTTTAGATAGTCTTAGAATTTAACTCTGATCAAAAATAAATATAATTTTTGATTCTTGAGACCAATATTTCAATGCGTTACAAACGGAATGAAACAGTTAGTATACCCATATCCCATGGTGGTGGGTATTAAAGGGCATCAAGCTATAACCCAAACCTTGTATGCCAATGAATTTACTATGCGAAATATTGTGATGGCCATGATGTTGATGTTATTTTTGTTAGTTTGTATGAACTCAACTGATGTTATTGGGCCATACTAGAATTCCACACAAAAAAAAATGGTACTTCTACTATGTAAAACTTCAAGAAAAAAAAAATACAACAATAGGAACCTGAAGCAATAGAACATTTTTTCTTGTTTTACCTGCAGCCTCTTGAACATTGTCATGTTATCACAATTTGCACAAATTTAAACAGAATTTTGTAAACGGGGAAAATCTAATTTGAATACCCTATACTAAGAAATAAGTATTTCAATTGAGAAAAAAATATATATAGAAATAAAATTATGAGAAAGTTTTCTATAGAAATCCAATTTTGAGAAAATTTTTGTATAGAAATCCAATTTTGCGAAAATTTTCTATAAAAATAAAATTTTGACAAAATTTTCTATAAAAATAAAATTTTGATAAAATTTTCTATAAAAATAAAATTTAAAAAAAAATTTAAAAAAATAAAATTTTGACAAAATTTTCTATGTAAATAAAATTTTGGCAAAATTTTCTATGGAAATAAAGTTTTGAAAAAATTTCTTATAGAAGTAAAATTTTGACAAAATTTTCATGAATTCAATATTTGTAAAAATTTTTATTTTCGTATTAGATCACACAACGCCATCGGCTATAGAAATATAATTTTGAAAAAATGTTCTACACAAATACACTTTGGGAAAATTTTCTATATAAAAAAATAAAATTTTGAAAAAATTTCTTGACAAATTTTTCTATATAAATTCGATATCTTTAAAAATTTTAATTTTCGTCTCAGGTCATACTATTAAAGGCCATTGTGAGTAAATTCTCCCTTTCTGATACAAGTTAAAACGTTACAATATTTAAAATTTGACACAAGGATATATATACACCCAAAAAATTGTATCTAAAAAGAAAGATCCTAATTTATTTATTTATTCAGTCTATGGAATACATTCCTCGAAGACTAGCAATTCTAAAAATAAATTAAGCCGAAGGTAGTATTAAATGTATTTAGGGAAATTGAAAAATCTCTTATTATTAAGTAAATATTAATAAAATAAAATGATAAAACTTTTCTTTGCAACAAAAAAATAAACATTGGTTTCATACTAACTGCACAACAAATAATCACAATTTTCAAAATATTTTTATACCCTCCACCATAGGATGGGGGGGTATATTAACTTTGTCATTCCGTTTGTAACACATCGAAATATTGCTCTAAGACCCCATAAAGTATATATATTTTGGGTAGTGGTAAAATTCTGAGTCGATCTGAGCATGTCCGTCCGTCCGTCTGTCCGTCCGTCCGTCTGTTGAATTCACGCTGACTTCCGACCGAAACAAGCTATCGACTTGAAACTTGGCACAAGTAGTTGTTATTGATGTAGGTCGGATGGTATTGCAAATGGGCCATATCGGTCCACTTTTACGTATAGCCCCATATAAACGGACCCCAAATTTGGCTTGCGAGGCCTCTAAGGGAGGCAAATTTCATCCGATCCGGCTGAAATTTGGTACATGGTGTTAGTATATGGTCTTTAACAACCATGCAAAAATTGGTCCACATCGGTCCATAATTATATATAGCCCCCATATAAACCGATCCCCCGATTTGGCTTGTGGAGCCTCTAAGAGAAGCAAATTTCATCCGATCCGGCTGAAATTTGGTACATGGTGTTAGTATATGGTCTCTAACAATCAAGCAAAAAATGGTCCACATCGGTCCATAATTGTATATAGCCCCAAATAAACTGATCCCCCGATTTGGCCTCTGGAGCCTCTTGGAAGACCAAAATTCATCTGATTCAGTTGAATTTTTTTTTGTATCTTATGTGAATCTTTATTTTATTTTATTTATTTATTTATTTATTTATTTAGTATATGGCTCCAAACTCCCATGCAAAAATTGGTTGATATCGGTCCATAATTATATATTCTTCCTATTCGGTTGGAATTTGGTACGTGATGTTAGTATATGGTATCCAACAACCATGCAGGAATTGGTTCCTATCATTCCATAATTATATATAGCTCCAAGTGAGCCTGATACATCGGGGCAGCCCGATGTATCAGGCTCACTTAGACTATTCAGTCCATTGTGATACCACAGTGGTGAACTTCTCTCTTATCACTGAGTGCTGCCTGATTCCATGTTAAGCTCAATGACAAGGAACCTCCTTTATATAGCCGAGTCCGAACGGCGTTCCACATTCCAGTGAAACCACTTAGAGAAGCTTTTGAAACCCTCAGAAATGTCACCAGCATTACTGAAGTGGGATAATCCAGCGCTGAAAAACTTTTTGGTGTTCGGTCGTAGCAGGAATCGAACCCACGACGTATATACAAGGCGGGCATGCTAACCATTGCACCACGGTGGCTCCCATATAAACCGATACCCAGATTTGACCACCGGTACCTTTTGGAGAAGCAAAATTCATCCGATCTGGTTGAAATTTGGTACGTGGTGGTAGTATATGATATTTAACAACCATGCCAAAAGTACTCCTTATCAGTCCATAATCATATATAGCCCCCATATAAACCGATCCCGAGATTTGGTTTTGGAGCCTCTTGGAGGAGCAAATTTCATCCGAGTGAGTTGAAATTTGGTACATTGTGCTAGTATATGGCCGTTAACAACCATGCCTAACTAGGTCCATATCGGTCTATAGTTATATATAGACCTCAGATAAATTGATCTCCAATCAAAAAAAAAAAAAAAAATTGGTCCATATCAAGTTCATAATTGTATATAGGCCCCTAATAAGCGACCCCCATATTTCAATTCTGGCTCTCTACGTACCGTGCAAAAAGTCCATATCGATTCGTAATTATTTGTAGACTTAACTATACATAACTTTTTGTCTAATATATACCACGTATGGACTAACTCACAATTTAGAAAACGATGTTAAGAAGGTTTAAGATACCACAACCCAAGTAATTCGATTGTGCATGACAGTCTTTCGTAGAAGTTTCTACGCAATCCATGGTGGAGGGTACATTAGATTCGGCCTGGCCGAACTTACTGCCGTATATACTTGTTTTTTTTATATTTGATAGATTTGTGGTAAAATTTTCTTCAAATTGTGGTAGATTATTTTTGGCACGAGTGGCAACCGTGATTGTAAAATATAAATTTTTAAAACCAGTCTCGACTACAAGTATCAAATTCAAAAAATTCAAGCAAGAAATTTCTGTAAGATAAAGACTAGAATAATGGCTCCTTTTTAACGTCCCCTTTGTAGCAATGTTGCTAAAAATCATCCAATTTAAGTACGATTTCAATGCTACTAAAGATGTGATTCAGATTTATCCAAGCTATTGAGGTTTACCCCAGTTCAATAGAATATTCTTTAGTCTAAAACAAAACGCATTTATTGAAAAATTTATCGGTTTACTTTTGGTCAAGGAAGAAAACTTTGCATCAGAAAAATTCTTCTTCTCCGTTAAGCAAAACTCGAAATCGTTTTTAGTGTGCCAAGTAATTTATCTTTGATTCGATAGTACATGGTGTCGTATGACTCTACTTGAAATATTTGCTGTTAGTTAAATACCTTGGCGTTATTTTGGACAGGAAGCTGAACTTTAAGCTTAATATTGAAGAAAGGGCGAGGAAAGCAACGGTAGCTTTATACTCGTGCAAAAAGGCAATAGGGAAAAAGTGGGGACTGAAACCAAAAATTGTACATTGGCTATACACGGCAGTGGTTAGACCTATAATGCTATATGGTGTTGTAGTCTGGTGGCCGGCACTTCAGCAACCGACAGGTTTATATAAAGTTCAGCGTATGGCGTGCTTGTGTATCTCAGGTGCATTCAGCAAGACAGGAACAAACTCCCTTAATGTCATACTGCATCTATTGCCTTTAGACATTTTGGCCAAACAGTCAGCTGCAACAACGGCTGTGCGGTTGCGCGAGCTATCGCTGTGGTCGGAAAAAAGTTACGGTCACAGTTCGGTCCTCAAAATAATGCCAGATGTGCCTAACGTAGTGGATTACACTTTGGCGAGTCCACTTTTCGACAAAAAGTTTGAGACTCTAATTCCCAACAGTGAGGCGTGGTGTACACGGACCCCGGGGAATAAAAGATATATAGATTTCTACACTGATGGCTCCAAATTGGATGGCCAAGTGGGTTTCGGAGTATATTCTAAAGATCTGGAACTTCGAATAGCGAAAAGATTACCTGATCACTGTAGTGTTTTTCAGGCTGAAATATTAGCAATAAGAGAGGTGGCGAATTGGCTGAGAAGTAATGTTCCAAAAAATGTGGGCATTAATATATACTCAGACAGTCAACCTGCAATAAAATCCTTGGACTCTGTGTTCCTCAACTCGAAAACGGCCATCGATTGCCGCAAATCTCTCAATGAGATGGCTGAGCAGTACAATATTCACCTAATATGGGTGCCTGGCCATAGGAACATACCGGGGAACTGCGAAGCGGATGAGTTGGCAAGGCTAGGGACTACCTTACATATTCCAGGGGAACTAGAATTTGTTGGTATGCCCCTAGCTACCTGCAAGCTCATGCTGCGTGAGAAGGCTGTTATGATGGCAAATGTTCGATGGGAGAATTGCAAGGGTTGTAACGACACCAAGCAAATATGGCCCCATTTCAACTTAAACCGCACACTAGATATGCTGATGTTCTCGAGACGTCAGATATCACTCCTGATATCTGCTATAACGGGTCGCTGCCTGATAGGAGATTTTGCAAAAACTATTGGCGCGAAGTATAATGACTATTGTATGAGCTGTCATGATGCGGAGGAAAAAGAATCAATTAAACACCTCTTGTGTGAGTGTCCTGCATTTTGTGTAAAGCGCAAGCAACTTTTAGGAGCATATAGCTTCAGATTACTGGCGGATCTGGAAAACGTTAACTTAAGCAGTCTGCTAATATTTTTGGAACAATCTGGTTGGTTCAACAAAGAAAAATAATCAAGAAGGTTCAGCGGTTAAAACTAGAAGTGCCCATATGTAATAGGTACTTTTAGTTAATGTGGTATCACAATGGACTGAATAGTCTAAGTGAGCCTGAATCTTAATCGGGCTGCCACTTTAACCTAACCTAGTTAATCATACGTGCCCTTGAATTCAACATATTGCAGTACAGTGCACTCGCGGTAACGTAAACACCGCTCAACGTAAATACCGCATAACGTGAAGAAGCTTTTTCTTACACTAACTACTCCGTAACGCTGACAACCAAGAAAATTGACGTTAAAGGCAGATTCACAATGCCAAGTACAATTTCAAATATACCTACGGAATTTCTTAGATCGTTTTTTTTTTGTGAATTTTAATTATTATTTTAAATTGCGTTATAATTTCATACCCACTGATATTTTTCCAATCTCTTTTTCTCTTTTCTTTTAATTTTTTTCATGAAATTAAATTAAGTTTTTAATATTACTTATAACAAAAAAAAAAAGACTATCACGCTAGAACATGTAAAACTTTCGAATATCGCTATGTTTTGTTGTGAAATTCGCTGAAGTTCGCTAACGTGAACATTTTCGATAACGTGAACATTTTCGATAACGTGAACTCTCTTGGTTTAAATTAGTTCACGTTACCGCGAGTGCACTGCATTTTTATTCACACCACCATAGAATGGTTATGGGGATTAAGAGTGTCATTGTGTTTGTAACACATCGAAATATCGATTTCCGACTTATAAGCAAAGTAAATATATTCTTGATCAGTGGGAAATTCTAGGAGAATAAATGTCGCGATAGTGCTGAGATTTGGCACAGATTTTTTCTGTCTGCAAGCAAGTCAAGGTGATGGTTGGATTTAATGGCCCTGGTTTAAATATAGACACCATAAATGTTGACAAAATTTACTGTAGAAAAAATTGTTTTAAAAAATTTTCTAAAGAAATAAAATTTTGAAAAAAAATTCTATAGAAATTAACTAGTATAGAATTTATAGAATTTATAGTATAGAATTAAATTGTATAGAATTAAAATTTTGACAAAATTTTCTGTAGAATTAAAATTTTGAAAAAATTTTCTATAGAAATAATATGTTGACAAAATTTTCTATAGAAATAATATGTTGACAAAATTTTCTATAAAAATAAAATTTTGACAAAATTTTCTATAAAAATACAATTTTGACAAAAATTTTTATAGAAATAAAATTTTGATAAAATATTCTATAAGAATCAAATTTTCACAAAATTTTCTATAAAAATCAAATTTTCACAAATTTTTCTATAAAAATCAAATTTTATCAAAATTTTCTATAAAAATTAAATTTTAACGAAATTTTCTATAGAAATAAAATTTTGACAAAATTTTCTATAGAAATAAAATTCTGACAAAATTTTCTATAGGAATAAATTTGTGACAAAAATTTCTATAGAAATAAAATTTTGACAAAATTTGTTTATCCGATTTACTCAAATATTTACATGATCGATCACAATGCCGTTTAAATAATCTGAATAATTTTTAATAAACCAAATGATAACGATAGTATTTTTTTATTTATTACACATCTAACTGTTGACCTATAAATATGTATATACTCAAAGAAGGGTATCCCATATTCAATTATCATCTACTGAACATGCAAACAATAACCATTTAACATAAAAGTGTTTTGCCATTTTTAACCTAAAGGCATGTTTTCCAAAGGATCCGGGATCGCTAACTAAAAAAAAGTACCTGTAACACACTTCAAGCTACAACTATAGTCCGTAGCAATCCTAGTAGTAGTAGTAGTAAGTTAAGCAGCAGTAGTTGTTATAATAGTACAACATAGTAAATGGAATGAATTGTATTCACTGGATGTTTTCATTCTCCCTGGTTTTCGGGAGCAAAGGCCATTACAGGCAACATGTTCGACCAAATAGATAGACCAGCATAAAAATGGCAAACAACATTTGTCTCCTAGGTGCTGGAGAGTGGCAAATCGGGTAGGCAACAGAAAAAAAAAAAACGAAAATGAAACAAGAACTCTTTACTAAAGCTGAGAAGAGAACGAGGCCATTGATAATGGAGTGAGGTAGCTGAAGCGGGGGTGGGTATGAATTTCTGTATGACATCAGGTGTTGCACGTTGTACAGAAGCTTATCTCAAATGATTTATAAAGTACCAACAGCGGTGAGGCCAAAGCCATTGTCATTGCATAAAATATGCCAACAAAATGTTGTTGTATCAACATTTATTCATTCATTCATGTTCTTCCTATTCCCACCCCTCATTTCACCATGTTCCAGGAGTTGGTTGGTTGGGAATTCATACCATTGAATTTGAAGTCGCTATAGGAGTGCAAACCAGAAGACTAAAGACTGATTCATACAAGTGTACCAATACTGGACGCCACATGATGATACTAGCCAGAATGCAAAAAGAACTGAGAGGGAGATTATGGACAAGTTGGTTGAAGTCGACTATGTGATGAAGATAATAATGACAAATTAAAGAAAATCTGGCTAACACATCAATTCCTGAAATTGTGGTAGTCTGAATAAATCGAAAGCATAGTAAGATTTATCTGTCAAACGGACATTTCGACTTGTCTCTCAATATGGGCTATGGTTTTTAAAAAATACATCGTGCTTCAAAATCAGAAAACATTTAGATTCTGTGTACCGTAAATATGTTTAGGCCCTTTCACCCTGAGCGTGGCTACATTCTGGTCATGCTTAGCTATGAGGCTTACTCTTGTTCATTAGAGCGATTAACGAACTAAGTAGCGCCCAACGTGGGACGTATGCGAATCCAAAATCTTGCCGATTGATTAAAACACTGGTCCTTTCTTTCTGAACGTGGCTACATTCTGGTCATGCTTAGTTATGAGGCTTGTTCTTGTTCATTAGGGCGACTAACGAACTAAGTAGCGCCCAACGTGGGGCGTATGCAAATCCAAAATCTTGCCGGTTGATTAAACCACTTGTCCTTTCGCTCTGAACGTGGCTACATTCTGGTCATGCTTTGTTATGAGGCTGATCTTGTTTATTAGAGCGATTAATGAACTAAGTAGCGCCCAACGTGGGGCGTATGCAAATCCAAAATCTTGCCGATTGATTAAAACAATGGTCCTTTCTTTCTGAACGTGGCTTCATCTGGTCATGCTTAGTTATGAGGCTTGTTCTTGTTCATTAGAGCGATTAACGAACTAAGTAGCGCCCAACGTGGAGCGTATGCAAATCCAAAATCTTGCCGATTGATTAAAACACTGGTCCTTTCTTTCTGAACGTGGCTACATTCTGGTCATGCTTAGTTATGAGGCATGTTCTTGTTCATTAGAGCGATTAACGAACTAAGTAGCGCCCAAGGTGGGAGATTAACGAACTAAGTGGCTCCCAATATGGGCATATACAAATCCAAAATCTTACCGATTGATGAAACCACCAGTCCTTTCTCTCTGAGAGTGGCTACATTCTGCTCATGCTTAATTATGAAGTTGTTCTTGTTCATTAGAGAGAGAGAGAGAGAGAGAGAGTGTAGAGAACTTAGTGGCGCCCAACGTGGAGCGTAATCAAAACAATGAAAACACTGGACCTTTTGCTCTGAGCGTGGCTACATTCTGCTCATGCTTAGTTATGAGTCTGTTCTTGTTCATTATAGAGATTAACGAACTAAGTGGCGCCCAACGTGGGGCGTCTTCAAATCCATAATCTCGCCATTTTATGAGGCGCATGCTAGATGAGATTGTAGGCATCTCAAAACAAGGCTTAGGTCATATCCTACATGAAAGTTTGGGTATGAAAAATCTGTCTAAGCAATGAATGTCATATTTCCTCATTACGGAGAACAAGCGTAACAATGAGAACAGAGAAATGACCTATCAAAGGGAAATTCCGGTGGGTTTCTGATGCACAACGTGGGGCTTTTGAAAATCCACAATCTCGCCAATTAAAGGTGCCCAAGATAGGTGAGACAGTAGGTATTTCAAGAGATGCCAAAGTATTGATTATCTGGAGAGAAGCGAGTATTGAAGATATGCCAAAGTATTGATTATCTGGAGAGAAGCGAGTATTGAACTAAGTGGCGCCCAACGTGGGGCGTATGCAAAATTTTTCCGATGATGACATCGAGAGAGTTTTTGCAGCCGATTAAATACAGCAGATAAATGTACAGCACCCCGGGAACGTGTTTCGATGAAGACGAAAACGTTTCTAAAGGACAGATATGTGATTTTTTGGAACCCTCATGTTACCGGAGATTGAGGACCGTATGTGGTTTTCAAGGGATAAAAACATGGATGGTTTCTCATTGCCTTCTGATGGGTTTTATGTTTTCCATCATCGTTTTAGCCGATTTTCTTTGAGTACATCTATGTTTGCAGCCACTCACGTACGGAAGAGACACTGCTACCTGCTGGTCCGCGGAGGTATTTCACTTCTCTCTTACCACCCATATCTGCGAAGCATTTCTCTATCCATCTCCTGGGGACACGTCATCTAGGGGTAAGAGGCTCCCTCGAGAATATTGCTGTATATTTGGCTGGAAAATCAAAAGTGGTTATCGTTAGAGCCATCCAGCATTCAACTGTGAATAAATCGTTCATGTCTCGTACCATTCCTCTTTATCGTGATACTGGCAATGTTACATCGTACCAAAAACTGGACAAGAAAAAAATCGGTAAAGACACCAGAAAAGATCCGAAAAGTGAAAGTTAGATTTAATTGAATTCTAATTATCTTAGAGTAAATCCATTGAAGTTCCACAAAGGCCAAAAGTTCACCGATGCACAAAAAAGTTACACTGGAAAGAGGAAAGGAGTTGCTTCGCTTGGGCGAAATTTGCCTGTTATTATACCCTCCACCATAGAATGGGGGGTATATTAACTTTGTCCTTCCGTTTGTAACACATCGAAATATTGCTCTATGGCCCCATAAAGTATATATTCTGGGTCGTGGTGAAATTCTGAGTCGATCTAAGCATGTCCGTCCTTCCGTCTGTTGAAATCATGCTAACTTCCGAACGAAACAAGCTATCGACTTGAAACTTGGCACAAGTAGTTGTTATTGATGTAGGTCGGATAGTATTGCAAATGGTCCATATCGGTTCACTTTTACATATAGCCCCTATAAAGGGTGGTTAAATTGTAAGGGCCGATGTTGAATGTGAACCACACCTAAAGTTTTTTTCCGAATTTTATTTGACATTTCTCTATTTCAGACTTAATCAATTTGAACCATGGACGTCGTGAATGGGCAGAATGCTTCCAAGAAAGGGCAACAGTGGATGATCAATTTTCGAAGAAAATCATCTTCAGTGATAAGGCACATTTTCACCTCAGTGGATTCGTCAATAAACAGAATTGCCGCATCGAAAAACCAATGCACCCACAAAGAGTGACTGTTTGGTGCGGTTTATGGGCTGGCGGCATCATCGGGCCGTATTTCTTCCAAAATGAGGCCCGTCAGGCAGTTACTGTGAATGGTGTTCGCTATCGTGAGATCATAACGAATTTTTTATGGCCCGAATTGGAAGATATGGATATGGACGATATGTGTTTTCAGCAGGACGGTGCCACTTGCCACACAGCTAACGAAACAATGGCTCTTTAGCACAACAAATTCAATGGCCGTGTTATCTCACGTAATGGCGATGTCAATTGGCCGCCAAGATCATGTGATTTGACACCGTTGGACTTTTTTCTTTGGGGTTATTTGAAAGAAAAGGTCTACGTCGATAAGCCAGCAACAATTCAAGAGCTAAAGGATGAGATAATTCGGCACATTAACGGCATAGAACCTCCATTATGCCTCAGCGTCATCGAAAATATGGACCATCGGATGAAGGTGTGCCGCCGAGGTCGCCGCGCCCCTTTGGCCGATATTTTGTTCCATACATAATTGAGTAATACCAATATATCATAATAAAATAAAATTACAATAATTTCCTAAATAGTTTGTGTTTTATTCAAAATCAATATCGGCCCTTGAAATTTTAACCACCCTTTATAAACGGACCCCCAGATTTGGCTTGCGGATCCTCTAAAAGAAGCATATTTCATCCGATCTGGCTGAAATTTAATCCATGCAAAAATTGGTCCACATCGGTCCATAATTATATATAGCCCCATATAAACCGATCCCCAGATTTTGCTTGCGGAGCCTCAAAGAGAAGCAAATTTCATCCGATCCGGCTGAAATTTGGCATAAGGTGCTGGTATAACAACCATGCAAAAATTGGTTCACATCGGTCCACAATTATATATAGCTTCATATAAACCGATCTCCAGATTTGGCTTGAGGAGCTTCTTTGAGAAGCAAATTTCATCCGATCCGGTTGAAATTTGGTACGTGTTGTTAGGATATAAAGGGTGATACGGTCAAAATTTGGTCAAGGGAAAACGCGTGTAAATCGGTGAAATCGTTTATTTAAAAAAACAAATTAAATTTCTTTTTCAAGTTCAATTAGTATAACATCCAGGAAAAATATTCAGTTAGGCTTTCGCTTTTCCAAATCCGAATTGGCGGGCCTCACGCTTGACACCTGCCATCAGATTTTGTACAGCCACCTTGTTCACTTTCTTCGCCGCAGAAAGCCAGTTTGCCTTGAACTGCTGCTTAGCAGTTTTTTTGGTCTTCTTTAGGTTCCGCTTGACAATAGCCCAGTATTTCTCAATTGGGCGGAGCTCTGGCGTGTTGGGAGAGTTCTTGTCCTTGGGAACCACCTGCCGCCACCGTTGTTGGCGGCGTACCACTCAATGGCCTTTTTACCGTAATGGCAAGATGCCAAATCCGGCCAAAACAGTACGGAACAACCGTGTTTCTTCAGGAAAGGCAGCAGACGTTTATTCAAACACTCTTTCACGTAAATTTCTTGGTTGACAATCCCGGAAAATGCTGCTTTTCAAGCCACAGGTACAGATGGCTTGCCAAACCAGATATTTCTTTGCGAACTTTGACAGTTTTATGTGCTTGAAAATATCTGCTACCTTTCCCCTTCCTTTTGCCATATAAAACTCCTGTCCCGGAAGCTGCTTGTAGTCGGCTTTGACGTAGGTTTCGTCGTCCATTACCACGCAGTCAAACTTCGTCAGCATCGTCGTGTACAGCCTCCGGGATCGCGCTTTGGCCGTCGTATTTTGTTTATCATCGCGATTTGGAGTCACATTCTTGTAAGTCGATAGTCCGGCTCGTTTTTTGGCTCGATGCATGGTTGTAGACGATACACCCAGCTTATTTGCGGCATCTCGGAGAGAGAGGTTAGGGTTTCGCTTGAAACTACCGGCAAATCTCTTTGTCGTCTCAGCGGCTTCCGGTTTTCGATTTCCCCCCGATCCAGACTTCCTGATTGTCGACAAACGTTCCCCAAACACTTTAATTACATTTGTAACGGTTGATTTGGCAACTTTTAGTGATGCCAGCTTTGGGTGCGAGTAGCTCGGATTTCCGCGATGCGCGAGCAAAATTTTGATACGCTGCTCTTCTTGCTTGGACGGCATTTTGACAACTGAAGAGTGAATTCCAAAATCAAAATAGGAGCAACATTCTACACACACACACACCTTCAAAATGAGGCATGTTCAGATTTTTTAAATGCAAAATTGAAAGAAATACGTCAAGTTTATATTGACCAAATTTTGACCGTATCACCCTTTAGTCCCTAACAACCATGCAAAAATTGGTCCACATCAATCTATAATTATATATACACCTCATATAAACCGATCCCCAGATTTGGCTTGCGGGACATCCGATCCGGTTGAAATTTGGTACATTTCGCTAGTGTATGGCCGATAACAACCATGCCAAAATTGGTCCGCATCGATCCATATTATATGTAGCTCTCAAATAAACCAATCCCCAATCACAGAAAAAACACGATTGCCACTCGAGCCAAAAATAATCTACCAATATTTTATTGCAATAGAAAATTTTGTCAAAAGTTTATATTTCTATAGAAAACTTTGTCAAAATTGTATTTCTATAGAAAATTTTGTCAACATATTATGTTTTTAGGAAATTTTGTAAGAATATAATTTCTATAGAAAATTTTGTCAGAATTTTATTTCTGTAGAAAATTTTATCAAAATGTTATTTCTATAGAATATTTATGAAGCATTTCATAGTTGTAGAGGAATATTTTGTAAAATCTTCCAAAACATCAAGAATTCTACCAATCAACCAATTAGTAAAAAATCTGCCATTTTTGGTAGACTCGTGTTCATAATTGTAAAGGGTGATTCTTTTGAGGTTAGGATTTTCATGCATTAGTATTTGACAGATCACGTGGGATTTCAGACATGGTGTCAAAGAGAAAGATGCTCAGTATGCTTTGACATTTCATCATGAATAGACTTACTAACGAGCAACGCTTGCAAATCATTGAATTTTATTACCAAAATCAGTGGCAGAAAATCCGCTTTTTTATCGACAAATTTTGTTCAGCGATGAGGCTCATTTCTGGTTGAATGGCTACGTAAATAAGCAAAATTGCCGCATTTGGAGTGAAGAGCAACCAGAAGCCGTTCAAGAACTGCCCATGCATCCCGAAAAATGCACTGTTTGGTGTGGTTTGTACGCTGGTGGAATCATTGGACCGTATTTTTTCAAAGATGCTGTTGGACGCAACGTTACGGTGAATGGCGATCGCTATCGTTCGATGCTAACAAACTTTTTGTTGCCAAAAATGGAAGAACTGAACTTGGTTGACATGTGGTTTCAACAAGATGGCGCTACATGCCACACAGCTCGCGATTCTATGGCCATTTTGAGGAAAACTTCGGAGAACAATTCATCTCAAGAAATGGACCGGTAAGTTGGCCACCAAGATCATGCGATTTGACGCCTTTAGACTATTTTTTGTGGGGCTACGTCAAGTCTAAAGTCTACAGAAATAAGCCAGCAACTATTCCAGCTTTGGAAGACAACATTTCCGAAGAAATTCGGGCTATTCCGGCCGAAATGCTCGAAAAAGTTGCCCAAAATTGGACTTTCCGAATGGACCACCTAAGACGCAGCCGCGGTCAACATTTAAATGAAATTATCTTCAAAAAGTAAATGTCATGGACCAATCTAACGTTTCAAATAAAGAACCGATGAGATTTTGCAAATTTTATGCGTTTTTTTAAAAAAAAAAGTTATCAAGCTCTTAACAAATCACCCTTTATATAGCCCCCATATAAAGCGACCCCCCATATTTCAATTCTGGCTCTATAATTATCGCACAAAAATTCATATCGGTTCGTAATTATTTCTTCCCTATATATACCGGTCAAGAACTGAATATGTACGTATTTAATCGATCTTTCTTTTGTCTACTATATATCCCGCATGGACTAACTTACAATTTAGAAGTTGATGTTAAGAAGTTTTAAGATGCCTTGCCATCGGCCGCAACCCAAGTAATTTATTTGTGGATGACCGTCTTTAGTAGAAGTTTCTACGCAATCCATGGTGCAGGTACATAAGATTCGGCCTGGCCGAACTGACGGCCGTATATACTTGTTTTTTTTTTTTTTAGAATAATGTCATGAGATATTTATTTTTTTTTTTTTGAAAAATCTCCTTGTAATATTACAAAAATAACAACAAACTAATAAGACCGTCTGTGCTATCGTTAGTGCAAAAAAAAAGAAACTATGGTGAAATGAATAGGTAAAAAAAATTCTGCAATCTGAAATCGTGAACGTATGAATATGAAAAATATTTCCATATATTTATATACAAGCATACATGAAGGCCTCTTTTTTTTGTACAGAGCCATGCGAACAAAAAAAAACACGAAATAAAAAAAATTATTAAATGCCTGATAGGAGAATTGAAAAAAGCACACACGCACATACCCACAAAAAAATATATATGCAGCTCCAACCAAAGAATGAAAGGCTCCAAGTAAATTGTATATAAATTTAAGCTATCAGTATACTCTTAACCATTATGTTCCTCTATCAACATATGTACCCACTGTTTTGAGTGGAACGGGTGCTATGAATATGGACCGATTTTTATCCTGAAGTACAAATTGTGCTGTGATGGCATAAGCATTGCTTTAGCAAATATCCGTTCGAACACATGCATGCAAATGCACACGAATTTCAACAATGCACATAAATATGTTTGAAGGTAGCTTTGGAAAAATTTTTTATTAAAATAAACCAACCCACCGTTGTTTTTTTTTTTTTTTTTTTTGCGGCGGAATGAAAGTTTCCGGTGACCAAGCATTGTGAAGGAAAAAAAATGTAAAATTAATTGATTTTTATGTTGAGCCGGAAATACCTGTCCACTGGGAAATTTAAAATATGTTGTACAAATTTGTTGATAAACTGTCTGATATTGTAAATGTTAGACTTTCAATGGGCATGATGAAAAATTTTTCTGGACATCGAATTCATTACTGATCATAAACACACAAGTGAGAATGAGATAAAGTGGGAAGGAAGCAGAGAATATTATACTCTGTAAATTTATTTTGCCCATATCTCCTTGGATATGAGCCTTAAATCAGAAGTATATTAATTCGTGACCACTACCGGGACAATCGTAAGAATCTCCATTAAAAAATATCGAATTTCTATGAAAATCCAAAAAAATCGATTTTTTTACCCTTCACCACTACTGTGGTACAGGGTATAATAAGTTTGTGCATTTATATGTAACGCCAAGAAATAATTGTCATAGACCCATCTTTTAGTATACCGATCGGCTTAGAATTATTTAGTATACCGATCGGCTTAGAATTCTGAGTTGATTTAGCGATGTCCGTCTGTCTGTCTGTCTGTCCGTCCGTCTGTCTGTATATGTAATTTTGTGCACAATGTACAGGTCGCAGTTTAAGTCCGATCGTCTTCAAATTTGACAAAACGTCTTTCTTCGGGTAGAAGAAAATCGCTATTGATTTTGGAAAAAATCGGTTCAGAAACGACGTTCTTCAAATTTTGTACATCTGAATGTTTTGTCAGTCCCGTAAAAACTGCCAAATATCAGCTAAATCGGTTCAGATTTATATATATAGCTCCCATATAAAGGGTGATTCTTTTGAGGTTAGGATTTTCATGCATTAGTATTTGACAGATCACGTGGGATTTCAGACATGGTGTCAAAGAGAAAGATGCTCAGTATGCTTTGACATTTCATCATGAATAGACTTACTAACGAGCAACGCTTGCAAATCATTGCATTTTATTACCAAAATCAGTGTTCGGTTCGAAATGTGTTTATCGACAAATTTTGTTCAGCGATGAGGCTCATTTCTGGTTGAATGGCTACGTAAATAAGCAAAATTGCCGCATTTGGAGTGAAGAGCAACCAGAAGCCGTTCAAGAACTGCCCATGCATCCCAAAAAATGCACTGTTTGGTGTGGTTTGTACGCTGGTGGAATCATTGGACCGTATTTTTTCAAAGATGCTGTTGGACGCAACGTTACGGTGAATGGCGATCGCTATCGTTCGATGCTAACAAACTTTTTGTTGCCAAAAATGGAAGAACTGAACTTGGTTGACATGTGGTTTCAACAAGATGGCGCTACATGCCACACAGCTCGCGATTCTATGGCCATTTTGAGGGAAAACTTCGGAGAACAATTCATCTCAAGAAATGGACCGGTAAGTTGGCCACCAAGATCATGCGATTTGACGCCTTTAGACTATTTTTTGTGGGGCTACGTCAAGTCTAAAGTCTACAGAAATAAGCCAGCAACTATTCCAGCTTTGGAAGACAACATTTCCGAAGAAATTCGGGCTATTCCGGCCGAAATGCTCGAAAAAGGTGCCCAAAATTGGACTTTCCGAATGGACCACCTAAGACGCAGCCGCGGTCAACATTTAAATGAAATTATCTTCAAAAAGTAAATGTCATGGACCAATCTAACGTTTCAAATAAAGAACCGATGAGATTTTGGAAATTTTAGCCGTTTTTTTTTAAAAAAAAGTTATCAAGCTCTTAACAAATCACCCTTTATATCTTTCGTCAGATTTGGACTTATATGGCCCCAAAAGCGAGAATTTTGCCCTGATTTGCTTCAAATTTTGCACAACGAGTACGTTTAATAGTATCGTTAATTGTGCCAAATTTAGTTGAAATCGGTTCAGATTTAGATATAGCTCCCATATATATCTTTCGACCGATTTGGACTTATATGGCCCCAAAAGCCAGAGTTTTGCCCTGATTTGCTTCAAATTTTGCACAGCAAGTACGTTTAATAGTATCGTTAAATGTGCTCAATTTGGTTAAAATCGGTTCCGATTTAGATATAGCTCACATATATATCTTTCGTCCGATTTGGATTTATAAGGCCCCAAAAGCCAGAGTTTTGCCCTGAGTTGCTTGAAATTTTGCACAAGGAGTACGTTTTATAGTATCGTTAATTGTGCAAAATTTAGTTGAAGTCGGTTCAGATTTAGATATAGCTTCCATATATATCATTCGCCCGATTTGGACTAATATGCCCACAGAGGCAAAAGTGCTACTCTGATTTACATGAAATTTTGCAGAGGGAGTAGAATTGAACTTGAAACTTTGCACATGCAGTAGAATTAAGGTTCTGCATATGCGTGTTTATTTTGGTT
This sequence comes from Haematobia irritans, assembly GCF_050003625.1. Lineage (NCBI taxonomy): Eukaryota > Metazoa > Arthropoda > Insecta > Diptera > Muscidae > Haematobia > Haematobia irritans. The sequence goes on from NC_134398.1 coordinate 20,642,466, forward strand.
GAAATTGGTTCAGATTTTAATATAGCTCCCATATATATCTTTCGCCCGATTTTCCGTCATATGACCACAGAGGTCAAAGTTGTTATCCGATTTACGTGAAATTTTGCACAGGGAGTAGATTCAACATAGTAACTATGCATGTGACATATGATTGCAATCGGTTCAGATTTCGATATAGATTCCACATATATATGTTTTTCCTATTTAAGCAAAACTGGCCGAAATACCTACATTTTCCTTATCAAATCGCCACTGGCAAGTCGAAAACTTATCAAAATGACTCAAATTTTCCTATTACTCTATTACACATCTATCGACCGATAAATCATAAATACACTTTTGCGAAGTTGCCTCAAAATTGGTTCATATTTAAATGTTTCCTATATTTGTTTACTAACATTGTGTTCCACCTCAGCGCATTAGCCGACTTAAATGTAAAATCTATATGTATTGCAGAACTCTGTACAGATCTGCTCAGATATACAGAATATATGTGCATGGATTCATATAGCATCCAACACATTGGACGGATTTGATATGGTATCGAAAATGTGGACTTACAAAGTGGTGAAGGGTATAATATAGTCGGCCCCGCCCGACTTTCCTTACTTGTTTTTAAATGAAAAATGAACAATTTATTGTGGCTATACCTACTTAAATATGCATCCAAAAAGTAACATTAATTCGTGAGAACCGCCACAAACTTGTCATTTCTATGAAAATACTCAAAGAACAAATATTTTGTTAAAAAAAATTGCTCGTATAGTTTTTAAATATGCGTGCAAACCACCCTTGGATCGTTAAAAATCCTCAAAATTTTCAATTTTTATACCCACCACCATTGAATGATGATGGGGGTTTGTCATTGAGCTTGTAACACATAGAAATATCCATTTCCGGCTACCTTAAGTAAAGGGTGGTTAAATTGTAAGGGCTGATGTTGAATGTGAACCACACCTAAACGCCAAGTTTTTTTCTGAATTTTATTTGACATTTCTCTATTTCACACTTACTCAATTTGAACCACGGAGAGATACACAATCCAACAACGTGTTAAATGGTTCCAAGAACTGGCAACAGTGGATGATCAATTTTCGAAGAAAATCATCTTCACTGATGAGGCACATTTTCACCTCAGTGGATTCGTCAATAAACAGAATTGCCGCATTTGGGCGAATGAGAATCCAAGAGTGATTGTCGAAAAACCAATGCACCCACAAACATTGACTGTTTGGTGCGGTTTATCGGCTGCGCTTTTTCCAAAATGAGGCCGGTCAGTCAGTTACTGTGAATGGTGTTCGTTATCGTGAGATGATAACGAGCTTTTTATGGCCCGAATTGGGAGATATGGATGTGGACAATATGTGGTTTCAGCAGGACGGTGCCACTTGCCACACAGCTAACGAAACAATGGCTCTTTTGCACAACAAATTCAATGGCCGTGTTATCTCACGTAATGGCGATGTCAATTGGCCGCCAAGATCATGTGATTTGACACCGTTGGACTTTTTTCTTTGGGGTTATTTGAAAGAAAAGGTGTACGTCGATAAGCCAGCAACAATTCAAGAGCTAAAGGATGAGATAATTCGGCACATTAACGGCATAGAACATCCATTATGCCTCAGCGTCATCGAAAATTTGGACCATCGGATGAAGGTGTGCCACCGAGGTAGCGGCGCCCAATTGGCCGATATTTTGTTCCATACATAATTGAGTAATACCAATATATCATAATAAAATAAAATTACAATAATTTCCTAAATAGTTTGTTTTTCATTCAAAATCAACATCGGCCCTTGAAATTTTAACCGCCCTTTATATATATGTTATTATTGATCAGGAGAAATTCTAAGACAATATAACCATGTCCGTCTGTCTGTCTGACTGTCTGTTGTAATCACGCTACAGTCTTCAATAATGCAGCAATCGTGCTGAAATTTTGCACAAACTCGTCTTTTGTCTGCAGGCAGGTCAAATTCTAAGATGGGCTATATCGGTCCAGGTTTTGATACAGTCCGCATATAAACCGACCTCCCGATTTGGGGTCTTGGGCTTATAGAATCCGTAGTTTTTATCCAATTTGTCTGAAATTGGAAATCTAGAGGTAAAGATATAGCCATGTCCGTCTGTCTATCGATGGTAATCACGCTGCAGTCTTCAGTAATGAAGCTATAGCACTGAAATTTTGCATAAATCCGTCTTTCGTCTTTCTTTCTTTCTTTGCAGCTCAACTTCGAAGATGCGCTATATCGGTCTAGATTTTGATATAGTCCCCATACTAACCACCCCCGATTTGGGGTCTTGAACGTCTAGACATCCACAGTTGGAAGAATTCTAAAAAAAATTGAAAATTTTTTTACTATTTGGTAGATTGGCAGAATTTCTAAGAGGTACTTCACAAATTTCCTATAGAAATATAATGTTAACAAAATTTCCTATAGAAACAACATTTTGACAAAATTTTCTATGGAAATAAAATATAAAAAAAATTGTACAAAATTGTAAAATTTTGACAACATTTTCTATAAGAATTTCCTGTAGAAATAAAAGATTGACAAAATTTTCTATAAAGAAAAGATTTAGACAAAATTTTCTATACAAAACAAATTTGACAAAGTTTTCTATAAAAATAAAATTTTGACAGAATTTTCTATTGAAAAATTTATAAGATTTTGACATAATCTATCAATCTAAAGGGTGATTTGTTAAGAGCTTGATAACTTTTTTTTTTAAAAAAACGCATAAAATTTGCAAAATCTCATCGGTTCTTTATTTGAAACGTTAGATTGGTCCATGACATTTACTTTTTGAAGATAATTTCATTTAAATGTTGACCGCGGCTGCGTCTTAGGTGGTCCATTCGGAAAGTCCAATTTTGGGCAACTTTTTCGAGCATTTCGGCCGGAATAGCCCGAATTTCTTCGGAAATGTTGTCTTCCAAAGCTGGAATAGTTGCTGGCTTATTTCTGTAGACTTTAGACTTGACGTAGCCCCACAAAAAATAGTCTAAAGGCGTCAAATCGCATGATCTTGGTGGCCAACTTACCGGTCCATTTCTTGAGATGAATTGTTCTCCGAAGTTTTCGCTCAAAATGGCCATAGAATCGCGAGCTGTGTGGCATGTAGCGCCATCTTGTTGAAACCACATGTCAACCAAGTTCAGTTCTTCCATTTTTGGCAACAAAAAGTTTGTTAGCATCGAACGATAGCGATCGCCATTCACCGTAACGTTGCGTCCAACAGCATCTTTGAAAAAATACGGTCCAATGATTCCACCAGCGTACAAACCACACCAAACAGTGCATTTTTCGGGATGCATGGGCAGTTCTTGAACGGCTTCTGGTTGCTCTTCACTCCAAATGCGGCAATTTTGCTTATTTACGTAGCCATTCAACCAGAAATGAGCCTCATCGCTGAACAAAATTTGTCGATAAACACATTTCGAACCGAACACTGATTTTGGTAATAAAATTCAATGATTTGCAAGCGTTGCTCGTTAGTAAGTCTATTCATGATGAAATGTCAAAGCATACTGAGCATCTTTCTCTTTGACACCATGTCTGAAATCCCACGTGATCTGTCAAATACTAATGCATGAAAATCCTAACCTCAAAAGAATCACCCTTTATATATATAAAATTCAATCTATGTTTGTTTATTTGTTTGTTTGTATGTACCGAGTTGGCTCCGAATTTTGGCCGAGAATTTTCAGGGAAGGTTAGGGTGCTATTCACTACGGTGTTTGTCGATATTGTATCGGGGAAAGTGACGTCCCTTTAAAACAATAGAGCAAAATTTAAACATCGCCGATCTACTTGAAATTTACAGGGAACGTGGGAGGAGGTGATTAAATTTATACATGATTTTTAAATTAGTATATGATTTTTCGATATCTGGTTGGGGAAGGGGAAAATTGAAATAAACTATGTCGATTTACTTCGTTAGAATTTATAGGGATCATTGAGTAGTTGTCAAATTAATATAGGGTACGTGATAGTCCGATATCAGGTCGGAGTGGGGAGAGGGTTCCCTTTTTTTTTTTTTAAATTGAAAGTAGAGGGTTGTCCGTAAATGGGAATTGGGTACATAATTTTATGATTTTTGCACAGGCTTCTGCCATACTTCTTTTTAGTAAAGAAGTAAATTGGCAGCCATCGTAGAGGGCGCATCTTTTTCCAACATTTTAGCAAATGTTAATGTGGTAAAATTTTTTACTACATTTGCATTTTCCGATTTATTGGATGGGAAACAGTAATTTTTTGTATGTTATTATAATATAGTGATTAATTTTCAGATATGTTGAGCAGAAGGATACCTTTTCTTGACAAACCCCACTTAAAATACACAAGAAATATAGAAGATTGCCCAACTACTTGAATGCAGAACATTATTTAAAACATTTGGTGGAAAGGGTACACCCTCCCCCCGACATTTTTTAAAATGAACCGTTTTACATATGCATATCCGCCGTACCTATAAACGAAAAAGCAAGTAGTCCGATTTGTTTGAAAGAATTCTAATCTTTTCGAATTTCTTTTCAACACGAAGGATATGGTTGACAAAGTTTATTTATTTATTTATTTATTTCATTTTTAAGTTACAATTAAAATTGATAACTTAAAGTAAAGTTATGTGGCTATGACAACTAAGGTCTTCAGCTCTCTAAGTGTATTTATTACATTTAACCTTTGTAAGTGGTTGACTAAGTTAACGCAAAATGTTCCTACAAATACGCTTCGGAATGCGCAGCGAAGCGGGCCGGGTTACGCTAGTCTATATATATAAAATTCAATCTATGTTTGTTTATTTGTTTGTTTGTTTGATTGTTTATTTGTTTGTATATTCCGAGTTGGCTCCGAAACGACTGAACCGATTTACTTGAAACTTTCAGAGATCGTAGGGGCGTTCATGTGGTGAAAATAGGGTAACTAATTTTTTGACACCTGGTCTCTGAGGGGACCTCCCCTTTGTCGGACTTTTTGAAAATTGGACCAACGTTGACCGATTTGCTTGAAATTTTCATTGGGGGTTGGTATCTAGACAAAGATCTACTACTTTATATTTCGATATTTGGTGGCGGAGAGGGACCTCCCCCAGTGTTGCCAGTATTTTCCGAGCTCTTGTCCCCAAAATGGATCGCTTTTATCCCCAAAAATCCCCAATTTAATTTAATATTCCCCATAAAAATCCCCAAGAAATTTTTGGCAAGTTTTTAAAAAAAAAAGTAAACGAATATACTCTGCTGTAGAAAATCCGTACAAAATTTAAAAAAAAAAAAAAACATTTTAAATAAAATAACAAGTATATACGGCCGTAAGTTCGGCCAGACCGAAGCTTATGTACCCTCCATCATGGATTGCGTAGAAACTTCTTCTAAACACTGCCATCCACAATCGAATTACTTAAGTTGCGGTAACGCTTGCCGATGGCAAGGTATCTTAAAACCTCCTAACATCTTCTAAATTGTATGTAAGTCCATACGTGGTATATATTAAATCCAAAAAGATCGATCCAATACGTATATAATTCAGTTTGACAAAGTAGACATAAAATTTTGACAGAATTTTCTACAGAAAACAACTTTTAACAAAATTTTCTATAGAAATAAAATTTTCACAAATTTTTCTATAGAAATGAAAATTTTGACAAAATTTTCTATAGAAAGAAAATTTTGACAAAAATTTCTACAGAAAAAAATTTTAACAAAATTTTCTATAGAAAGAAAATGTTGACAAAAATTTCTACAGAAAAAAATTTTAACAAAATTTTCTATAGAAATAAACTTTTGACAAAATTTTCTATAGAAATAAAATCTTGGTAGATTATTTTTGGCTCGAGTGGCAACCATGATTATGAACCGAATAAAATTTGAACAAAATTTTCTATAGAAATAAAATTTTGACAATGATGAAAATTTTATTATGAACCGAAAAAAATTTTAACAAAATTTTCTCTAGAAATAAAATTTTGACAAAATTTTCTATAGAAATAAAATTTTGGTAGACTTTTTTTGGCTCTAGTGGCAACCATGATTATGAACCGATATGGACCAATTTTTGTGTGATTGGACCAATTTTGGTATGGTTGTTAGCGACCATATACTAACACCACGTTCCTAATTTGAACCGGATCGGATGAATTTTGCTCCTCCAAGAGGCTCCGGAGGTCAAATCTGGAGAACGTTTTATATAGGGGCTATATATAATTATGGACCGATATGGACCAATTCTGGCACGCTTGTTAAAGATCATATACTAACACCATGTTCCAAATTACAACCGGATTGGATGAAATTTGCTTCTCTTGGAGACTTCGTTATGAACCGATGTGGACCAATTTTTGCATGGTTGTTAGAGACCATATACCAACATCATGTACCGAATTTCAGCCGGATCGGATGAAATTTGCTTCTCTTTTAGGCTCCGCAAGCTAAATCTGGGGATCGGTTTATATGGGGGCTATATATAATTATAGACCGATGTGGACCAATTTTTGCATGGTTGTTAGAGACCATATACTAACACCATGTACCAAATTTCAGCCGGATCGGATGAAATTTGCTTCTATTTTAGGCTCCGCAAGCCAAATCTGGGGATCGGTTTATATGGGGGCTATATATAATTATAGACCGATGTGGACCAATTTTTGCATGGTTGTTAGAGACAATATACCAACACCATATACCAAATTTCAGCCGTATCGGATGAAATATGCTTCTGTTAGAGGCTCCACACGCCAAATCTGAGGGTCCCTTTATATGGGCGCTATACGTAAAAGTGGACCGATATGGCCCATTTTCAATACCATCCGACCTACATCGATAACAACTACTTGTGCCAAGTTTCAAGTCGATAGCTTGTTTCGTTCGGAAGTTAGCGTGATTTCAACAGACGGACGGACGGACGGACATGCTTAGATCGACTCTGAATTTCACCACGACCCAGAATATATATACTTTATGGGGTCTTAGAGCAATATTTCGATGTGTTACAAACGGAATGACAAAGTTAAGATACCCCCATCCTATGATGGAGGGTATAAAAATGTGCAATTTTTGTTATACCAGTTTGCGAGTTACAAAAAGATGAAGATTTCAAAACACAAAACCAGGAGACTCAAAATATCATCCGATACCAGCCCCCATCAGAGTTAATTATTGGTATAAAGAGTCATCGAGTCATCTTATGCAAATTCTCGCTCGAGAAATAAAAATGGGAGTTCGGTCAACATATAGTCAAGAAATAAAATTGACTTATCGATCAAAATGCGTTGCTGTCCCGATATGAACTCTACTCTGTATGTGCGGGATATGGGATACATTTTCAAAATCAGTGATGTACGCATATGAGTCCTTACGAAATAATTTCACAATAGTAAAAAATTTCTTAGGAAAAAGAGTAAATTGTAAAGAAGCTCTTGGGCCACCTAAATAAATTCCGTGGAATAAAGAGGAGGAAATTTTTTTTATATTTTTGAGAATCTCTGTACTTCTTTAAGCCTTTTTTTTAAGCATGTAAAGAATTTCATATAAATCATAGTTCTTACTGTGATAATTACTCGTATACTGAAAAAATATCGAAAATTCCCCACAAAAATCCCCCAATTTGTGGAAATTCCCCACCAAATCCCCAAGTCCCCAACTCAAAAATGTTGTCCCCATTTACGAAAAAATATCCCCGATTTGGGGAAAAATCCCCAATACTGGCAACACTGACCTCCCCTTTGTTCGACTTTTTTTTAAAGTACAGTGAAAAAACTAATATTCTCTAAATTATCTCAGATTACAGAGAACATGGGGTACCTGATGTGGTCGGGGAGGGGGACCTCCCCCTTGCCCTACTTTTTGAAACTTGGAACAAAATTATGCGATTTGCTTGAAATTTTCATTGAATGTTGGGGTTGCCATCTAGGCAAAAATCCGCTACATTATTTTTCGATATTTGGTCGGGTACAGTGAAAACAAAACTATACTCCCCCGACTGAAATTTTACGGAAAAAATGGGTGAGGTTATGAAATTTATATCAGTTTCCCGATTTTTCCTCTTCTCTTAAGTCCTGATTTCATCACTACTGTGGTACAGGGTATAATAAATTTGAGCATTTGTATGTAACCCCCAGAAGGAAAAGTCTGAGACCCATCGTTTAGTATACCGATCGTCTTAGAATTAAATTCTGAGTCGATTTAGCGATGTCCGTCTGTTTGTCTGTCTGTCCGTCCGTCTACCTGTCTATGTAATTTTGTATGCAAAGTACAGCTCGCAGTTTAAGTCCGATCGTCCTCAAATTTGGCACAAAGTTTTACATTGACTCAAAGACAATCGCTATTGATTTTGAAAAAAAAAATCGGTTCAGATTTAGATATAGCTGCCATATATGTTCATCACTGATCTGGTCATAATTGACGTATTTATCAACGTATTTCCTCAAAATTTCGTGTAGGCAAATGTTTTGGGGCTTTCGTTATATATGCAAAATATCAGCCAAATCGGCTCAGATTTAGATATAACTCCCATATATATCTTTCGTCCGAATTGCACTTATATGGCCTCAAAAGCCAGAGTTTTGCCCTGAGTTGCTTTAAATTTTGCTTAACAAGTACGTTCAATAGTATCGTTAAGTGTGCCAAATTATATTCAAATCGGTTCAGATTTTGATATAGATCCCATATATATATTTCGTCCGATTAGTACGCTTAGTAGTATCATTAAGTGTGCCAAATTTGGTTGAAATTGGTTCAAATTTAGATATAGCTCCCATATATATCTTTCGCCCGATTGACACCCATATGACCACGGAGGCCAAAATTATTCTCCTATTTACGTTTTTTGCTTAGATAGCAGGATTATTGTAACTATGCATGTCAAATTTGGTCAAAATCGGTTCATATTTACACACAGCTCCCATATATATACACGCAAAAAAATAATTCTTTCCTCCCAAACGAAATTTTAGACAAACAAAGTTCGTTTCTCATTTGCTTTTCGCTGTAAGGTAGTGTATTTGGAAGAAAAGTATATACTTTTTGTGATAAACGTTTATTCTTTTCCAGGATGTAAAAACAATTTCATAAAGACTAGCTCAGAAAAAAAACATTATTTTCTTGCTAATTGCATTGTCCCTCACATCTTTCTCACATCCACGAGGATTTTTAGTTCTTAACACCTTTTCCTGTAATACCAACAATGTAGAAGAAATTATACGATTTTATAAATTTTTAAAATTTTTTTTACCTTTCGCCTGGACGGAGAATCGAACCGCGGACCATGCACATTGTAAGCCAACACACTAACCACTGAGCTATGTACCTGTTATGGTCATCAATAGATAAATATCCATATAAGTTATATTTATATAGCATAGCTTGCGGCGCCCACGAACCGAATAAACAAAGTTTATTTACCGGAAAAAACATTTAGTTTGGCACCGTGGAGCAGTGGTAGCTACGTCCGACTCTCATGCCAAGGGTCGTGGGTTCGATCCCTGCTTCGGCCAAAGTTTTTTTTTTTGCTTTTGTTTTTTTTTACATATATTCCAGATATATTCGGAAGATTCCGAAAAAATATTCAACATTACATTGTACTATATTACATTTTGAACTGTAAATGTGTCTTATTAAAGACCTAAAGTCAGAAAAGAACAGTGTTTGATATAAACGAAATGGACTGTGTTGTTATTTCAAAAATAACTTTTTTTATTGAAAAAATAAAAATTTTGTAACAAACGAATTTTTTTGGTGATAAAAGTTTAAAATTTTCGAAGCAATTCAAAAAACTCTAACAAAAGAAAAACGTTTTCGGTACACGTTTTCCAAACGTTTTTTTTCTTTGCGTGTATATATATATTTATATATACGCCAGAGTATTTTCGACCCATTTTCAATGGGAGTTTCCTGCAATTGACTCGATAGTTTCGACAAAGAATACATTTAATATTCTATTTACACTGAAAAAAATATTGTCGTGAGGCCAAAGATTTCATGACCTTAAATTCGAATGCAAATTGTGCTTAGCGTAGAAGATGCATTTCTTTAATATAATGTTATCCATAAGTCGATAAACTTTTCAATGAAGTCGTGTTGTCCTTATAATTAAGTGATTGGACTTAAAAATGGGTATTATAACATGAAAGAAAATTTTTTTTGGGCTAAGGTCAACTTGACTTTTATAATTCAGAAAAATTCTTTAAAATTAATGAAATTGTCTTTAAATGTGTTGTCTTTTAGCATCTTGACTACAAAGCAAAAAATCGTTCAAATATAGAATACGTTTTCATCACTTTATTTTAAAGACGTTTTTTACTTGAAACATAGCATAATTTCTACTGGATGTCGTGTCTGAATTTGGAAAATAAAGTTGTCGTTATCTTGTTTTAAAGGACTTTGATAGAAAAAAGCTGAAAAACGAAAAATTAAAATTTGCTTCCTAGATTCAAGTAAACAAAACCCAAATTTAAAAGAGAATTGTGTCTTAAAAGTATCCTTACTTGAATTCTCCGCTTCTTTGGCTCGGAATCAATACCAAAATTGTTAAAAGTAAAGATAAAATCTTTGGAATCGGGCATGCTTTTTTTCAGTGTAAGTGTGTCATCTTGATATAATATGGCCAAATTACCCACATCTTACACAAAATTCTGTGATGATTTTTTCCCCATATCGTAGTCATATCCTACACACAATTGACCACATATCTTGGTGAGATCTAACCAATTTCCTTGTAAAATCGCCACTGCTGAGTAGCAAAAATTGTAAATATTATTCAAATTGTCATATATCTCGAATACGTATGTCTGGCCCGATTAATCATAAATGTTCATTTGTACAATTGTATCAAAATTGCTCTAGCTTTCATCCCATGGTTTTAACTTTTAATTCTAGAGATTTTGTAGAAGTACAAAAAATTGTCTCCAAATCGTTTCAGACATAAATATTTGTATATGGGAATATAAACCTTGATAACAATTCCCCACAAACTTGAAGGAGTTGAGATGGTAACACAAATTTTGGTCTACATAGTGGTGAAGGGTATAATATAGTCGGCCCCGCCCGACTTTAGACTTTACTTACTTGTTTTTATTTGATTCATGGTGGTGAGTATTAGCGATTCGGCCCGACCTAACCTATGTCCATATTTACTTGTTTATATTCCGATGCTTATTAAAAATACCTAAATTTACTGATCTGAAATCAATTGTAGTCTGTATTAAAATTTTAGCCACATTTATACTTTATTTTATTTTTGGCTATTAAGTAGAATCTCATAAAACTCTACAATAGCTTTGCCTTGATAACTTGCCTTATGTGGTATTTTCTGATATAGCAATAAATGCGTGCCTTTATCCATTTTAAGGTAATTGCATATTATAGACATACCAAAATGCTTAAATTTGTGGTGACTCTCATACTCATTTACAACATGCACACAATCATAAATACGTACATACATACATCTTTCTCTTTCTCCATATTGACCATTGAAATAAATTTCAATTCAAATGCCAATTTAATAACATAATCTAGTCGAATGTTCAAAAGGTCTTAAAAAACAATCAAATGCACTTGTGCACCAATTCCGCATCTGCAAATGAATGAAGAATTGAAGGGATAGGCAATAACAACAACAACAACAATAACGATAGCAACAGAGCAAAAGCTAGGACTAATTAATTTACATTTATCTCTAAAACTGCATAATGGTCATACTGCATAAACATATTCACATATACATATGTATGTATGTATGTGATGGGGCAAGCACATCGATATAAATATCTTGTATTCTCAAATATCTCCCCAGTACAATGAGCACACCAACATACATAAATACATATTAGAGAACATACCACATCAACAGCAGCAATCGAACAAAATGCAAATGCACTTGAACATCTTCTCATTTGAAGAACTCACACATACCCATATACAAAACTTTACAAATGCTCACTCCTACATATTCTCTTGTCTCATCGTTTGTATCATGATAGCATGTGGGAAACATATCAACATTCTTGTTGTTGTTGTTGCATTATGTAGCTAACATCCCCTCTAATTGCTACTAGGAAATTTCACACTCGATTATGAGGTAGATGGTACTGCAATATCAATGTTCGTGTATATGTCCGCAAATTGAAGATTGTTACAAGTATAAGTAGAGAAATTTAAGGTATACTCATTCATAATAGATCCTCTACTCTTAACGAAAAAATATCGAATAAATTCTATTTAGTATATAATATTACCCTATACCACTATTCAGGATATAAATAAAATGAACTATTCAAATTATATAACCCTTGCTGTCCGTCTGTCTGTCTATCTAGAAGTTTCAATTTATAACCGATCTCTGATTTTTCTACTTAGTACTTTTTTTGAGCACAACAGCAAATCACTTCAGTTATTTTAATTTATAAAGAAGAGGACAAAGCTGGACTGAAGGTGTAGACATAAACGTAGAAAGGCCCAGAATTTTAAAGCCTACACTCAAAAATGATTTCCAATGATTTTGAAGTTCACCAATGTGGTATCACAATGGACTGAATAGTCTAAGTGAGCCTGATACATCGGACTGCCACCTAACCTAACCTAACCTTGATCTTCCGTTCAAGATTTTAGTCGTGAGCCATCGATTTAAAATAAAGGCTTCAATAATACAACAATATTTTAGGGCGCTATATATCTTTAAATCAAGGCTCTATAAAATTTAAATTAAAATACACTTCTAATTTATTTAGTTTCACTTTTTTGTTACGTATAAATAAATGTCCGTTTAAAATCCAAATTATTTACTTAAAAAAAAAAAAAATAACAAAAAAAAACCTAAACCAAAGATGTGAAATCCTAACAACCAGTATTAACCTATATTTGAAACTTTTTTTATTATTAATCCAAAGATTCAACACATCATCTTTACAGTTAACTTCAAGATTATTTCTTTAAGTCAAAACTGGACAGCTACACATTGTAAGAAAGAGAAACGAATTTAACGGAAATCCACAAATAACAAAGATTTGTGTCCTAAAATTAATGAAGAATGAACTTTTAAGCAAAGATTTTATTAAAATATATTAAATAAATGCACTACTTGAATTAAGAAATAAAATTATGAAAAATTTTACTATAGAAATAAAAATTTTACAAAATTTCCTATGGAAATAAAATTTTCAGACAATTTTTTATGGGAATACAATTTGACTAAACTTTCTACTGAAATATTTTTTTTTACAAAAATTTCCATGGAAATAAAATTTTGACAAAATTTTATATGGGAATAAAATTTTGACAAAATTTTCAATTAAAAATTTTTAATTACTTTTGAAGAAATTTTCTATAGAAATAAAATTTTGAAAAAAAGTATTCATAGAATTAAAATTTTAACAAAATTTTCTATGGGAATAAAATTTTCGTGTTTTGTTATACCCTGCTCCACACTGTGGAACAGGGTATTATAAGTTTTTTTATTGTGGATTTGTACTTCAATCATATTTGTTGGATTTGTACTTCAATCAGCTTTAAAACCATTGTGTTGACTAAACTACAAGAGTACCCAGCACAAAAATTTGGAAGTTCTTCCAAAGGCACAAGTTTAAAATCAGTTCCAGAAGATGCATTCCCAATGATGTTATTTAGTTTAACTACCCAGGAAGTTCTTTTAATTAAATTTTTTATAACTTGGTTTTTTCATACTTTTAATAGGTAATTTTAACTTTTTTTGTTTCAAATAGGTTAAAAACAGAGTAAGAATTCATAAAATGGTACAATTCATTTAAATTTTGTCGGAAAAAATGCTAACTCCAATCTGAAAACATTGTGAATTTTCGAAAATATTTGAGGCCAAACGTTTCCGACAAGCATTAGAATCCATTAAAAATTATAAAAAATTAAAAAAAAAAATATTTTTTTGACAAAATATCACAGAATTTTTTAATTTACATCCAGAATATTGAATTCGGATCACAACTAAAGAAGTGATTCAAATTCAGTGCAATGACTGTTGAAATGGAGCACTTCCGTCCTATGACAAGCCCATGTTAAATTCATCGCTTCTGCGTCAATTTGGCACCACTTCCGGATCCAAAAAGAACATTTTCATTACTTTTTTGGCGACACTTTTTTTGCTGGGTAGCTTAACCAACAAAGGAAAATAATGTTTTTCAAATTTATTTGGGCAAAGCCCTATAGACTGCAAGATGGTTGGATGGACGCACGTTTCGGAATTACCAAATTCGTCATCAGCATCATCTACTTGCAGTACAAACCCACAATAAAAAACAAAACACGATTGAAGTAAGGGAAGCACGCTTAAAATAAACCCAACCAACTGCACTCAAATCGATGATTTGATGGTGGCAAAGGAAAAAAGAAATGTTTGTATGAATTTATTTCGGCATAAACGGGCTATCACAAACCTTTTTTCGGATGGTTCAAGTGTGGTTCACCTTGGGTTTAGTGAACTGCCTGAATTTATTCTGATAATTGGTTGATAGTTTTGCTGCAAGTAGAGGGTGCTGATGAGGAATGTGGTAATTCCGAAACGTGCGTCCATCCAACCATCTTGCAGTCTATAGGGCTTTGCCGAAATAAATTTGACAAACATTCTTTTCATCTGTATGTTAAGCTACTCTTGTAGTTTAGTCAACACAATGGTTTCAAAGCTGAGATCAAAACAACAAATAGGAAAAAAATTTTGACAAAATTTTTTATAGAAATAAAATTTTGACAAAATTTTTCTGTAGAAATAACATGTTAACGAAATTTTCTAAAGAAATAAAATTTTGACCAAATTCTCTATAGAAATAAAATTTTGACAAAATTTTCTATAGAAATAAAATTTTGAAAAAATTTTCTATAGAACTAAAATATTGACAAAATTTTCTATAGAAATACAATTTTGACAAAATTTTCTATAGAACTAAAATATTGACAAAATTTTCTATAGAAATAAAATTTTGACAAAATTTTGTATGGAACTAAAATATTGACAAAATTTTCTATAGAAATAAAATTTTGACAAAATTTTTTAAAGAAATAACAAAATTTTCTGTGAGAACATAATTTAAACAAAATCTACTGTGAGAATAAAATGTTGAAAAAAAATTTTGAAAAAATTGTGTATAGAAAAAAATTTTCTAATGAAATAAAATTTTGCAAAATTGTCTATGGCAATAAAATGTTGACGAAATTTTCTATTGAAATCAAATGTTGACAAAATTTTCTATAGGAATAAAATTTTGACAAAGTTTTCTATAGAAATAAAATGTTGACAAAATTTTCTATAGAAATAAAATTTTGACAAAATTTTCTAAAGAAATAAAATTTTGCCAAAATTGTCTATGGCAATAAAATGTTGACACAATTTCCTATAGAAATAAAATTTTGACAAAATTTCCTATATAACTAAAATATTGACAAAATTTTCTATAGAAAT
Source organism: Haematobia irritans (assembly GCF_050003625.1). Classification (NCBI taxonomy): domain Eukaryota; kingdom Metazoa; phylum Arthropoda; class Insecta; order Diptera; family Muscidae; genus Haematobia; species Haematobia irritans. The sequence goes on from NC_134398.1 coordinate 20,657,885, forward strand.
AAAATTTTGACAAAATTTTCTGTGAGAATATAATTTAAACAAAATCTTCTGTGAGAATAAAATGTTGAAAAATTTTTATGGGAATAAAATTTTGACAAAATTTTCTATAGAATCAAAGGTTTTTTTTTTTTTTTTTGTAGAAAAAGAAAAAAAGAAAAACATTTCGAAAAAATTGTTTATAGAAATAAAATTTAGACAAAATTTTCCATAGAAATATAAGATTGACAAAATTTTCTAAAGAAATAAAATTTTGCCAAAATTGTCTATGGCAATAAAATTTTGTCAAAATTTTCTATAGAAATAAAATTTTAACAAAATTTTCTATAGAACTAAAATATTGACAAAATTCTCTATAGACATAAAATTTTGACAAAATTTTCTAAAGAAATAAAATTTTGCCAAAATTTTCTATGGCAAAACAATGTTGACAAAATTTTCTTAAGAAATAAAATTTTGGCAAAATTTTCTAAAGAAATAAAATTTTGCAATATTTTCTATGGCAATAAAATGTTGACAAAATTTTCTAAAGAAATAAAATTTTGACAAAATTTTTTATAGAAATAACATTTTGACAAAATTTTTTGTGAGAGTATAATTTAAACAAAATCTTCTGTGAGAATAAAATGTTGAAAAAATGTTTATGGGAATAAAATTTTGACAAAATTTTCGATAGAAAAAAAGTTTTTTTTTCTTTTTTGTTTAGAAAAAAACATTTTGAAAAAATTGTCTATAGAAATTAAAAAAAATCCATAGAAATTAAAATTTGACAAAATTTCCTACAGAAGTAAAATTTTGCCAAAATTTTCTATGGAAATAAAATTTTTACAAATTTTTCTATAGAAATAAAATTTTTGACAAAATTTTCTATAGAAATAGAATGTTGACAAAATTTTCTATAGAAATAAAATGTTGACAAATTTTTTTATAGAAATAACATTTTGACAAAATTTTCAGTGAGAATATAATTTAAACAAAATCTTCTGTTAGAATAAAATGTTGAAAAAATGTTTATGGGAATAAAAATTTGTCAAAATTTTCTATAGAATTTTTTTTTTTTTTTTTTTTAGAAAAAACATTTTGAAAAAATTGTCTATAGAAATAAACAAATTTTCTATAGAAATAAAATTTTGCCAAAATTTTCTATAGAAATAAAATTTTGCCAACATTTTCTATAGAAATAAAATTTTGACAAAATTTTCTTTCGGAATAAAATTTTGAGAAAATTTTTTTGCGAATGAAAAATTTACAAAATTTTCTATTGGGATAAAATTTTGACAAAATGTTCTCTAGAAATAAAAATTTCTATAGAAATTAAATTTTGACAAAATGTTCTATATAAATAAAAATTTGAGAAAAGTTTCTATTGGAATTGGTTTTGTAAAAAAAATTTTTGTATTCGCTTTCGTTTTGGTAAATTTGTCTCCAAATTTTGATAGATTATTTTTGTCTCGATTGGTAACCATGTTGACATTAGGAAAATCTCGGATTTTCCATCATTGTCGTGGCAGTCTAAGAAACACTAGAGTACTCGTACAATGGAGACCAAGAACAAGTCGAAACCGTGCACTGCTCCCATCGAAATTGTAAAGAAGGCGAAAACTGTTCTACTAACTTGAACAATTGTTGGACCATTTCCCTCTTGGGGAAGAAGAAATTGTCATTCTGAACACATTTCCCCTGTCGCCACGTTCAAATTTTGCGAATTTTTCAACGGTATTCTCCAGAATACAGCACAATCTCGGATTTTCACATCCTCCTCAGTTTTCGATAAAAAATGGGCTCAATACGATTTCAACATTCTCCTAATTTAATTTGCATACGCAATTATTAATTTACCCATTTGTTGATTCGTCTCTTAATTGGATACCTGACACTTCTTATTGTAGAGTATTTCGAATGCTGGTAGGGATTAAATTTCACATATGCAAACGCATATTTGGTTTTTGTGTTCTTCATTACCATAGCCGTATGATGAGTTGGGAAAAAGGGAAATAATATTCAATGTAAGAAGAATTGCAAGATATGCATACGTCTCTGTGGGTATAGCTCACTCATTTTGCTATCGATAAGAACGATAATAAAACATTGGCCTTTCAAAATAAAGTTAATTCTGATATTTTTATGCCTATTAGAGGATATTTATGTATCTATTATTTTCCCTCCGTTTCCTTACCATCCTCATAACATTTAGTCCTCTTATTTATGGATACTTATAAAAGAATTTCGTATTTCAAGTATTTCCTGCAATTGAATAAAATCTTTAAGGAATTAAATTTAATTTGTATGGTTATGACCGTTCTCTAATTTTATGAAATACTAAAACAAAGAAAGGAATGAGGCAGATGTGTGTATATTTTCAAGGAATAAATACCACATTGTCGGAAGGTTTATAAGACCGTTTGTGGTCCTAATTTGTGGATCAAATATTTGAAATGGGAACAAATTGAAATTATCAATTAACTAGAATGGTAAGGATTAGGAAGCATGAAAAAAGGTGACACTTAAGTCTTTGGTATTATAATGGACTGAATAGTCTAGGTGAGTCTGAAATAACAGTTTGCATCTACTATTATTATTCTACCTTTTTAGAAACTTCTGTCAATTTTTTTAACAAATCCGTTTATGCTGCAATATTTTTCGTAAAATTTAAATCGCAATTCCCATTAAAATTACTGTGAGTGCTTTATTTTTATTTCCTTCATCATAGGCATTGAGCTATTGTTCTTAGACCCCATGCACAAATTGGCCCATATCCATGCACAAAATGGTCCATATTTGTCCATAATTATATATAGCCCCCATATAAACTGATTCCCAGATTTTACTTCCAGATTCTCTGGAAAGAGTAAATTTCATTCAATGCAATTGAAATTCGGTACGAGATGTCAGTATATGCAATTTAATATAGTCAAATTAATTCAAGATTTCATTTTGGGGCCTCAAAGCAGAATAAAATTCATCCTGTTGAAATTTTATTTCTATAGACAATTTTGTCAAAAATTTATGTCTACAGAAAATTTTGCCAAAATTATATTTCTATAGAAAATTTTGACAAAATTTTATTTTATAGAAAATTATGACAAAATTTTATTTCTGTAGAAAATCTTGAAAAAATTTAATTTTATATGAAAAATTTTGTAAAATTTTCATTTCTATAAAAAATTTTGACAAAAGTTTATGTCTATAGAAAATTTTGACAAAACTTTATTTCTATAGAAAAACTTTGTCAAAATTTTATTTCTATAGAAAATTTTGTCAAAATTTTATTTCTATAGAATTTTTTTGCAAAATTTTATTTATATAGAAAATTTTTTCAAAATTTTGTTTCTATAAAAAATTTTGACAAAATTTTTATTTCTTTAGAAAATTTTGTCAAAATATTATTTCTATAGAAAATTTTGTCAAAATTTTATTTCTATATAAAATTTTGTCAAAGTTTGATTTCTAAATAAAATTTTGTCAAAATTTTATTTCTGTAGAAGATTTTATCAAAATTTTATTTCTATATAAAATTTTGTCAAAATTTTATTCGTATAGAAAATTTTGTAAACATTTTATTCGTATAGAAAATTTTGTAAAAATTTTATTTGTATAGAAAATGTTGTCAACATTTTATTCCTATAGGAAATTTTGTCAAAATTGTATTTGTATAGAAAATTTTGTCAAAATTGTATTTCTATACAACATTTTATCAACATTTTATTGGTATATAAAATTTTGTCAAATTACTTCTATATAAAATTTTTCAAAATTTTTTTTCTATACAAAATTTTGTCCAAATTTAAATTTTATAAAAAATTTTGTCAAAATTTTATTCGTATAGAAAATTTTGTCAACATTTTATTTCTATAGGAAATTTTGTCAAAATTGTATTTGTATAGAAAATTTTGTCAAAACTTTATTTCTATAGAAAATTTTGTCAAATTTTTATATCTATAGAAAATTTTGTCAAAACTTTATTTCTATAGAAAAACTTAGTCAAAAATTTATTTCTATAGAAAAACTTTGTCAAAGTTTTATTTCTATAGAAAATTTTGTCAACATTTTATTTCTATAGAAATTTTTTGCAAAATTTTAATTATATAGAAAATTGTTTCAAAATTTTGTTTCTATACAAAATTTTGACAAAATTTTTATTTCTATAGAAAATTTTGTCAAAATATTATTTCTATAGAAAATTTTGTCAAGATTTTATTTCTATATAAAATTTTGTCAAAATTTGATTTATATAAAAAATTTTGTCAAAATTTTATGGCTATGGAAAATTTTGTAAAACTTTTATTTCTAACTAAAATGTTGTCAAAATTTTAATTTTATAAAAAATTTTGTCAAAATTTTATTCGTATAGAAAATTTTGTCAAAATTTTATTTGTATAGAAAATTTTGTCAACATTTTATTTCTATAGCAAATTTTGGCAAAATTATATTTGTATAGAAAATTTTCTCAAAATTGTATTTCTATACAACATTTTATCAACATTTTATTCGTATATAAAATTTTGTCAAATTACTTCTATATAAAATTTTGTCAAAATTTTATTTATATAAAAAGTGTTGTCAAAATGTTATGCCTATGGAAAATTTTGTAAAATTATTTATTTCTAAATAAAATTTTGTCAAAATTTTAGATCTGTTGGAGATTTTATCAAAATTGTATTTCTATATAAAATTTTGTCGAAATTTTAATTTTATAGAAAATGATGTCAAAATTTTATTCGTATAGAAAATTTTGTCAAAATTTTATTTGTATAGAAAATGTTGTCAACATTTTATTTCTATAGGAAATTTTGTCAAAATTGTATTTGTATAGAAAATTTTGTCAAAAATGTATTTCTATACAACATTTTATCAACATTTTATTTGTATATAAACTTTTGTCAAAATTTTATTTCTATGGAAAATTTTGTCAATATTTTATTTGTATAGAAAATAGTATCAAAATTTTATTTCTAAATAAATTTTTGGCAAAATTTTATTTCTATAGAAAATTTAAAAATTTTATTTCTATAGAAAATGTTGTCAACATTTAATTTCTATATATCCCCTACGGGAAATAGAACAACCACAGGACCGGTACAGGACTAGTCCCTGCTGTGTATGGACCAGTTCCAGTTCTGGTCAAAATGTATGGAAGGGACCGGTCACTTTAACATGGGTTTGTCATTGACGGGGTAAATTTACACATTAGGACACGTCTTGGACTCATTCCAAAGGACATGTCCTGGGACAATTTAGCAGGAACAGTCCATAGACAGGTCCTCAGGACCCACACTCGAACAAACTCTTAGAAAACTGTTTCAGTTTGGGCATCCGAATCGCATTCGAACATTTGAAAACATTTGAAATATGTCGAACAATATGATAATTTTGTTTCACCAAATGTGTAGATCCAAAAAGATTTTAATATCAAACGAGTACGGAAATCAATAAATTACGACTATTTAAAAATTGCAGCTAAGTGATGGATCCGTCAGTGGCAATTTGCACCAATTTCTCGTAGGGTCTATATAAAAGTTTTTCAAAATTTTATTCGTATAGAAAATTTTGTATCTATAGAAAATTTTTGCAAAAATGTTCTATAGAAAAAAAATTTTATGTCTATAGAAAATTTTTGCAAAATTTTATTTCCATAGAAAATTTATGCAAAATTTTATCTCCATAGAGCATTTTGTCAATTGTTTTCCTATAGAAAATTTTGTCAAAATTATAATTCCATTGAAACTTTTATTTCTATTGCAAATTTTTGGATATTGAATTTGGATATTATAAAAATTGTATAACTACATTAAATTTTCCACTATTATTTCTAAGGTATTACTGAAAAAAACTTGAATGTCCTAACTTTTCCTCATTATATTCAGCATGATTTTTTTTCCATTAATCCATTAATTATTCATACACATTGCTGGTCCTTATGGAAATCGTCTTGGGTTTCATGGAAGGATAGAAAAGTATTGCAAAAGTTATTAAAAAGCATTTTATGTAGTCAAGTTAAATCAATTAAATTCTCAGGGGCAATTTCCTATCTTGAGTTTTCTTTTATCCTTTGCTTATTGGTTATTGAGCTATTGGATTTCGAGAAAGTGAGATGATTAAAAATGGATCAATCAATATGAATAAAGAAAAAAAACACTTTTCCAATTCTATGTCATCTTTATGAGAAATTTATATGCTAATCTATTTTTCTTATCTCAAGGGGACAACTTAATTTCAAGGTTTTCCCTTTTCAATGTTCTAAGAAGAGTTTAGATCTAATTGAAATTTTATTGCGAATAAATGGCAAAAAATAAAAAAAAAATCAGACAATAAGCCATTTAGAGCTAAGAAATAGGAGACTCGTGAATAAAATAGTCAATTCCTTTGGTCTTTCAGTTTTTTTGAAAAGGCAGAACTTAACAAGCAATGAAAATTCGTTGTTGCGAAAAACAAGCAGAAAACGCCTCTTTTATATGTATTGATAGATTTTTCAAAATCATTGAATCCACGTAAGTATTTGTGAGTGTACTTACTTCTTAAAAGAAAATGAACTAAAGTTTATTTTTTCCTCATTCATCACAAATACTACGCCTACTATATACATACTATATTTGTTTGCTAATCATTATTTATTTGCACAAATATTGTCAATATCACCAGTTCTCATATTGAATAAGAAATTCTTGATTAACTTCGATTATGTCGTACACAAATGAATGCGTATATTAGGACAGGATATAGAAATACCTCATCAATACAAACCACGAAGAAATTTCTAAATTTGTTTGCTAAACTAAATTATGTAGAAAAAACGTTTATACGAGATTTGTACTTAGCTTACAAAAACAAATAAAAACTTGATTACATATTTTTGCTACTCGAGACAACAATAATCTACCAAACTGGCAGAAATTTTTACCAAAAAAACAAAACTACAAACCAAATCAATTTTTTTCTCCAAAATTTTATTTCCATAGAAAATTTTGTCAAAATTTTATTTCCATAGAGAATTTAATTTCTTTAGAAAAATTTTTCAACATTTTATTTCTATAGAAAATTTTATTTCCATAGAAACTTTTGTCAAAATTTCATTGTATTGTATTGTATTTGTATTTATTGATATAGTAGTACAAAAAGTATAAACTGTACTACATATACATAGTAATTATTTAAAAATTGTGTAAAACAGTAATATTTAACGTTTAACAATTATACAAGCATAAGCTTTTCCATAGAAAATTTTTTCAAAATTTTATTTCTATAGAAAATTTTGTCAAAATTTTAATTCTATAGAAAATTTTGTCAAAATGTTATACCTATAGAAAATTTTGTCAAAATTTTATTTCTATAGAACATTTTGTTAAAATTTCATTTCTATTGAAGATTTTGTCAAAATTTTATTTCTATAGGAAATTTTGTCAAAATTTTAATTCTATAGAAAATTTTGTCAAAATGTTATACCTATAGAAAATTTTGTAAAAATTTTATTTCTATAGAACATTTTGTTAAAATTTCATTACTATTGAAGATTTTGTCAACATTTTATTTCTATAGGAAATTTTGTCAAAATTTTATTTGTATAGAAAATTTTGTCAAAATGTTATTTCCTTAAAAACTTTTGTCAAAATTTTATTTCTACAGAAATTTTATTCCTATAGAAAATGTTGTCAAAATTTTATTTTTATTGAAAATTTTGTTAAAATTCTATTTCTCTAGAAAATGTTGTCAAAATGTTTTTTTCTATAGAAAATTGTGTCAAAATTTTATTTTTAGAGAATATTTTGTCAAAATTTTATTTCTATAGAAAATTTTGTCAAAATTTTATTCCTATAGAAAATTTTGTCAAAATTTTATTTGTATAGAAAATTTTGTCAAAATGTTATTTCCATAAAAACTTTTGTCAAAATTTTATTTCTACAGACAACTTTGTCAAAATTTTATTTCTACAGAAAATTTTGTCAAAATTTTATTTCTATAAAAAATTTTGTCAAAATTTTATTTCTATTGGAAGTTTTGTCAAAATTTTATTCTTTTAGAAGGCCTTGTCAAAATGTTAGTTCTATAGAAAATGTTGTCAAAATTTTATTCCTATAGATATTTTTGTCAAAATTTCATTTCTATAGATAATTTTGTCATAATTTTAATTCTATAGAAAATTTTCTCAAAATGTTATTTCTATAAAAAATTTTGTCAAAATTTTATTTCTACAGAAAATTTTGTCAAAAGAAAATGAACTAAAGTTTATTTTTCCCTCATTCATCACAAATGTAACGCCTACTATATATTCTATATTTGTTTGCTAATCATTATTTATTTGCATCTAATATTTTTGTCAAAATTTTATTTCTATAGAAAATTTTGTCAAAATTTTATTTTTTAGAAGATTTAGTCAAAATTTTATTTCTATAGGAAATTTTGTCGAAATTTTAATTCTATAGAACATTTTGTTAAAATTTCATTTCTATTGAAAAATTTGTCAAACTTTTATTTCTATTGAAAATTTTGTCAAAATTTTATTTCAATACAAAATGTTGTCAAAATTTTATTCCTATAAAATTTTTTTTCAAAATTTTATTTGTATAGAAAATTTTGTCAATGTTTTATTTGTATAGAAAATTTTGTCAAAATGTAGAAAAATTTGGTAAAATTGTATGTCTATTGAAAATTGTGTCAAAATTTTACTTCTATAGAAAATTTTTTCAACATTTTATTTTTAGAAGGTTTTGTCAAAATTTTAATTCTATAGAAAATTTTGTCAAATTTTTTTTTCCTATAGATAATTTTGTCAAAATTTTATTTCTATAGGAAATTTTGTCGAAATTTTAATTCTATAGAATATTTTGTTAAAATTTCATTTCTATTGAAAATTTTGTCAAACTTTTATTTCTATTGAAAATTTTGTCAAAATTTTATTTCAATAAAAAATTTTGTCAAAATTTTATTCCTATAAATTTTTTTTTTAAATTTTATTTGTATAGAAAATTTTGTCAATATTTTATTAGTATAGAAAATTTTGTCAAAATGTAGAAAAATTTGGTAAAATTGTATGTCTATAGAAAATTTTGTGAAAATTTTATTTCTATTGAAAATTTTTTCAAGATTTTATTTCTTTAGAAGGTTTTGTCAAAATTTTATTTCTATAAACATTTTTGTGAAAATTTTATTTCTACAGAAAATTTTGTCAAAATTTGATTCCTACAGAAAATGTTCTCTAAATTTTATTTCTACAGAAAATTTTGTAAAAATTTTATTTCTATAAAAAAATATTTGTCATAATTTTATTCCTATAGAAATTTTGTCAAAATGTTATTTGTATAGAAAATTTTGTCAAAATGTTATTTCCATAAAAACTTTTGTCAAAATTTTATTTCTACAGAAAACTTTGTCAAAATTTTATTTCTACAGAAAATTTTGTCAAAATTTTATTTCTATAAAAAATTTTGTCAAAATTTTATTTCTATTGGAAGTTTTGTCAAAATTTTATTTCTATAGTAAATTTTGTCAAAATTTTATTTGTCTAGAAAATGTTGTCAAAATGTTATTTCCTTAAAAACTTTTGTCAAAATTTTATTTCTACAGAAATTTTATTCCTATAGAAAATGTTGTCAAAATTTTATTTCTATTGAAAATTTTGTTAAAATTCTATTTCTCTAGAAAATGTTGTCAAAATGTTTTTTTCTATAGAAAATTGTGTCAAAATTTTATTTTTAGAGAAAATTTTGTCAAAATTTTATTTGTATAGAAAATTTTGTCAAACTGTTATTTCCATAAAAACTTTTGTCAAAATTTTATTTCTACAGAAAATTTTGGCAAAATTTTATTTCAACAGAAAATTTTGTCAACATTTTATTTCTATAGAAAATTTTGCTATAATTTTATTTCTATAGAAAATGTTGTCATAATTTTATTTCTATAGACAATTTTGTCAAAATTTTATTTCTATTGAAAATGTTGTCAAAATTTTATTTCTATAGAAAATTTTGTCCAAATTTTAGTTATATAAACTCATACATTAAGGTACAATCCAATATACACTCACACCTATGCTCAACGCGCACACACACGCTCCTCGTTAAGATATCCAAATATAATCACTACCAATTAGTTAAAAGTTTATTTAATAAATTACTTAATTGCATAGGAAATGTTGATCTATGATAAATAACTTCTGTGGTAGTTTGGGTCATTGTATTTTAATTAATTTGTACAATTAAGAAACAAAATCGCTGGCCATACACCACCACTATTGGAATATTGCTATAAGTATGAATATAAAAAAGGTGTCCAAATTTAATACACATACAAATGTTTCATTAATGATTCAATCGTGTGGAATTAACCCTGGAAAGTCATCCTTATTTTTTGTACACTAACGTCATCCTTCGTCATTTTGACTACGGCATATTTCAAGACGCTATAATTTGCATTGTGAGCAAAAATGAGAACCAAATTTGAGAATATTTTCTTATTCAATATGTTTTTAATTAGTATACAACAAAAATTCATAAAATAGTTTAATTAGTATAGCTTAAATTTATCATTTCCCAATCGACTAAAATACATTTTAGATCGAAATTGAAATTATGCGTCGTCATTTTGACGAAGGATGACTGTCCAGGGTTAAATGAAAATCTTGAAATTAAATATAAGGCAAAGTGTAGCATTGCACAGAAAACTACCATAGAGAAACAAAATATATATTCACAATTTTACATAAAAATATTGTCGTGAGGCCGAAAATTTCACGTCCTTAAAATACGAATGCGAATAACTTGGCTAATATATAAGGAAAAAACGATTTCATTGAAAAATTTATCGACTCTTGGACAAGGAGAATAAACTCTATATCGGAGAAATGCAAGATGCATGCTATGCAAGATGCATGCTATGCTATGCTAAACTACATTCGTATTTTAAGGACATGAAATCTGTGACCTCACGACAATCTCTACAAACTTCATGTGGTTGATTCTATAGAGTTCCTTTGTTCGTTGCATTTTGGTCAATGTTTTGGTTTTGGGTTTGTTTCTAGTGAATCCATGTTAAAATATTGGTCTGTTGTTGAACTATCAGTCATTTTATTCTCTTCTCAACACATGTACTTGGTTGTTTGGTATGTTGGTTTTCTGTGATTTCCCAACATTTTGAAGTGTTTTGAATTTTTTGTTTGTTGTTTTTGGTTTCTTCTGGCTATTTAGAAACTTCAACACATGTTAGCAATGTTGGTTAGACACATTCATGTTGGTCACAGTTTGAAAAAGAGAATCTTCTCAGTTTTCTTGTTTGTTGTTTTCTTCTTCTCAAGAAAATGTAAAAGTCAAGCATTTAGATAAATTTGTCAAATTTATGTTAAAACCAGTAAGGAAAGTCTAAAGTCGGGCGGGGCCGACTGTATTATACCCTGCACCACTTTGTAGATCTAAATTTTCGATACCATATCACATCCGTCAAATGTGTTGGTGCTATATATAAAGGTTTGTCCCAAATACATACATTTAAATATCACTCGATCTGGACACAATTTGATAGACTTCTACAAAATCTATAGAAAAAATTTAAGTCGGCTAATGCATTAGGGTGGAACACAATGTTAGTAAAAAAATATGGGAAACATTTAAATCTGGATCAATTTTAAGAAAACTTCGCAAAAGTTTATTTATGATTTATCGCTCGATATATATGCATTAGAAGTTAAGGAAATATAGAGTCACTTTTACAACTTTTCGACTAAACAGTGGCGATTTTACATGGAAAATGTTGGTATTTTGACCATTTTTGTCGAAATCAGAAAAACATATATATGGGAGCTATATCTAAATCTGAACCGATTTCAACGAAATTTGGCATGCATAGCAACAATGCTAATTCAACCCCTTGTGCAAAATTTCAACTAAATCGGAGTTAAAAATTGGCCTCTATGGCCATATGAGTGTAAATCGGGCGAAAGCTATATATGGGAGCTATATCTAAATCTGAACCGATTTCAACCAAATTTGGCACGCATAGCTACAATGCTAATTCTACTCCCTGTGCAAAATTTCAACTAAATCGGAGGCAAAAATTGGCCTCTGTGGTCATATGAGTGTAAATCGGGCGAAAGCTATATATGGGAGCTATATCTAAATCTGAACCGATTTTAATCAAATTTAGCACGCATAGCTACAATGCTAATTCCACTCTCTGTGCAAAATTTCAACTAAATCGGAGCAAAAAATTGGCCTCTGTGGTCATATGAGTGTAAATCGGGCGAAAGCTATATATATGGGAGCTATATCTAAATCTGAACCGATTTGGCTGATATTTTGCAAGTTTTTCGAGACTCATAAAATATTCGGATGTACGGAATTTGAGGAAGATCGGTTGATATACACGCCAATTATGACCAGATCGGTGAAAAATATATATGGCAGCTATATCTAAATCTGAACCGATTTTTTCCAAAATCAATAGGGATCGTCGTTGAGTCGAAACAGGACCCTATACCAAATTTTAGGACAATCGGACTAAAACTGCGAGCTGTACTTTGCACACAAAAATACATCAACAGACAGACAAACAGACGGACAGACAGACAGACAGACAGACGGACATCGCTAAATCGACTCAGAATTTAATTCTAAGACGATCGGTATACTAAACGATGGGTCTCAGACTTTTCCTTCTTGGCGTTACATACAAATGCACAAACTTATTATACCCTGTACCACAGTAGTGGTGAAGGGTATAAATATGGGAAACATTTAAATCTGGATCAATTTTAAGAAAACTTCGCAAAAGTTTATTTATGATTTATCGCTCGATATATATGCATTAGAAGTTAAGGAAAAATAGAGTCATTTTACAACTTTTCGACTAAACAGTGGCGATTTTACTTGGAAAATGTTGGTATTTTGACCATTTTTGTCGAAATCAGAAAAACATATATATGGGAGCTATATCTAAATCTAAACCGATTTCAACCAAATTTGGCATGCATAGCAACAATGCTAATTCAACCCCTTGTGCAAAATTTCAACTAAATCGGAGTTAAAAATTGGCCTCTATGGCCATATGAGTGTAAATCGGGCGAAAGCTATATATGGGAGCTATATCTAAATCTGAACCGATTTCAACCAAATTTGGCACGCATAGCTACAATGCTAATTCTACTCCCTGTGCAAAATTTCAACTAAATCGGAGCAAAAAATTGGCCTCTGTGGTCATATGAGTGTAAATCGGGCGAAAGCTATATATGGGAGCTATATCTAAATCTGAACCGATTTTAACCAAATTTGGCACGCATAGCTACAATGCTAATTCCACTCTCTGTGCAAAATTTCAACTAAATCGGAGCAAAAAATTGGCCTCTGTGGTCATATGAGCGTAAATCGGGCGAAAGCTATATATGGGAGCTATATCTAAATCTGAACCGATTTGGCTGATATTTTGCAAGTTTTTCGAGACTCATAAAATATTCGGATGTACGGAATTTGAGGAAGATCGGTTGATATACACGCCAATTATGACCAGATCGGTGAAAAATATATATGGCAGCTATATCTAAATCTGAACCGATTTTTTCCAAAATCAATAGGGATCGTCTTTGAGCCGAAACAGGACCCTATACCAAATTTTAGGACAATCGGACTAAAACTGCGAGCTGTACTTTGCACACAAAAATACATCAACAGACAGACAGACGGACAGACAGACAGACAGACAGACAGACAGACAGACAGACAGACAGACGGACATCGCTAAATCGACTCAGAATTTAATTCTAAGACGATCGGTATACTAAACGATGGGTCTCAGACTTTTCCTTCTTGGCGTTACATACAAATGCACAAACTTATTATACCCTGTACCACAGTAGTGGTGAAGGGTATAAAGAATATAATCAAATGTTTTTTATTTTTTCTGTATTTCCGTTTCTTTTTATACCCTTCACCACTACTGTGGTACAGGGTGTAATAAGTTTGTGCATTTGTATGTAACGCCAAGAAATAGTGGTCATAGACCCATCTTTTAGTATACCGATCGGCTTAGAATTAAATTCTGAGTCGATTTAGCGATGTCCGTCTGTCTGTCTGTCTGTCCGTCCGTCCGTCTGTCTGTATATGTAATTTTGTGCACAAAGTACAGCTCGCAATTTAAGTCCGATTGTCCTCAAATTTGGCATAGGGCCGTTTCTTGGGACAGAGACAATCGCTATTGGTTTTGGAAAAAATCGGTTCAGATTTAGATATAGCTGCCATATATATTTATCACCGATGTGGTCATAGTTATCGTGTTTATCAACCGATTTTCTTGAAATACCTTACATCCAAATATTTTATGAATCTTGAAAATCTTGCAAACTATCAGCCAAATCGGTTCAGATTTAGATATAGCTCCCATATATATCTTTCGTCCAATTTAGACTCATAGGACCACAGAGGCCAAAGTTTACTACCGATCTTCGTGAAATTTTGCACAGAGGGTAGTATTGACATTTTACCAATGCTTGGTAAATTTGATTGAAATCGGTTCAAATTTAGATATAGCTCCCATATATATCATTCGACCGATTTGAACTTATATGGTCTCAAAAGCCAGAGTTTTGCCCTGACTACTTTTAACGATTGTATGTGCCAAATATGGTAAAAATCGGTTCAGATTTAGATATAGCTTCCATATATATTTTTCGCCCGATATGGACTTATATGACCCTAGAAGCCAGAGTTTTGGCCCAATTTGGTTGAAATCTTGCACAAGGAGTACAACTTGTAATATAGTCATGTATGCCAAATTTGATTGAAATCGGTTCAGATTTAGGTATAGCTCCCATATATATGTTTTTCTGGTCAAATGGTCAAAATACCACCATTTTCCTTGTAAAATCGCCACTGCTTAGTCGAAAAGTTGTAAAAATGACTCTAATTTTCCTAATCTTCTAATACACATATATCATAAATAAACTTTTGCGACGTTTCCTTAAAATTGCTTCAGATTTAAATTTTCCCATATTTATACCATGCGCCACACTGTGGAACAGGGTATTATAAGTTAGTGCATATGTTTGTAACACCCAGAAGGAGACGACAGGGTGGGTCCCTGAGTCGATATAACCATGTCCGTCTGTCCGTCCGTCTGTCTGTGAACACATTTTTGTGATCAAAGTCTAGGTCGCAATTTAAGTCCAATCGCCTTCAAATTTGGCACATGTTCCTAATTTGGGTCAGAATAGAAACCTATTGATTTTGGAAGAAATCGGTTCAGATTTAGATATAGCTCCCATATATATCTTTCGCCCGATATGGACCCAGCAGCCAGAGTTTTATACCGATTTGCTTGAAATTTTGTACAAACATAACACTTAGTCGTATAGTCAAGTGTGCAAAATTTGATTGAAATCGGTTCAGATTTAGATATAGCTACCATATATATCTTTCGCCCGATATGGACTTATATGGCCCCAGAAGCCAGATTTTTGGCCGAATTTGCTTGAAATTTTGCACTAGGAGTACAATTAGTAGTATAGTCAAGTGTGCAAAATTTGATCGAAATCGGTTCAGATTTAGATATAGCTCCGATATATATCTTTCGCCCGATATGGACTACTATGGTCCTAAAAGCCAGAGTTTTGGCCCAATTTGGTTGAAATTTTGCACAGGGAGTAGATTTAGCATTGTAGCTATGCGTGCCAAATTTGGTTGAAATCGATTCAGATTTAGATATAGCTCCCATATATATCTTTCGCCCGATATGCACTTATATGGACCCAGAAGCCAGAGTTTTATCCCGATTAGCTTGAAATTTTGCACAAGTAGTACAATTGATAGTATAGTCATGTGTGCCAAATTTGATTGAAATCGGTTCAGATTTAGATATAGCTTCCATATATATTTGTCGCCCGATATGGACTTATATGGCCCCAGAAGCCAGAGTTTTGGCCCAATTTGGTTGAAATTTTGCACTAGGAGTACAATTAGTAATATAGTCATGTGTGTCAAATTTGATTGAAATCGGTTCATATTTAGATATAGCTCCCATATATATGTTTTTCTGATTTTGACAAAAATGGTCAAAATACCAACATTTTCCTTGTTAAATTGCCACTGCTTAGTCGAAAAGTTGTAAAACTGACTCTAATTTTCCTAAACTTCTAATACATATATATCGAGCGATAAACCATAAAAAAACTTTTGCGAAGTTTCCTTAAAATTGCTTCAGATTTAAATGTTTCCCATATTTTATTTTTTACTAAAATTGTCTTCCACCCTAGTGCATTAGCCAACTTAAATTTTGAGTCTATAGACTTTGTAAAAGTCTATCAAATTCTGTCCAAATCGACCGATATTTAAATGTATGTATTTGGGACAACCCATTATATATAGCCCCTAGCCTGAATCTTAATCGGGCTCCCACTTTATCCTCACCTAACCTAACCTAGCCCCCAACACATTTGACGGATATGGTATCAAAAATTTAGATCTACAAAGTGGTGCAAGGTATAATATAGTCGGCCCCGCCCGACTTTAGACCTTCCTTACTTGTTATTTCAAATCAATTGTTACACAAAATTGATTAAAATGATATAAAAGCCTCATAAAAAGAGAACATGATAAGCTAGACATTTCGTTAGACATACAAGCAATTATAGGAGTCATCAATGTCAAATTTTGTCAAAATTTTATTTCTGTAGAAAATTTTGTCAAAATTTTATTTCTATAGAAAATTTTGTCAAAATATTATTTCTAAAATTTTGCCAAAATTTTATTTCTATAGAAAATTTTGTCAAAAGTTTAACTCTATAGAAAATTTTGTCAAAATGTTATTTCTAGAGAAAATGTTGTCCAAATTTTTTTTCTATAGAAAATTTTGGCAAAATTTTATTTCTATACAAAATTTTGTCTAAATTTTATTTCTGTAGAAAATTTTTTTCAAAATTTTATTTCTATAAAAAATTTAGTCAAAATTTTATTTCTATCGAAAATTTTGTCAAAAATTTTATTTCTATAGAAAGTTTTGTCAATATTTTATTTCTATAGACAATTTTGACAAAATTTTATTTCTATAGAAAAATTTGTCAAAATTTTATTTCTGTAGAAAAATGTGTTAAAATTTTATTTCTATAGAAAAATTTGTCAAAACTGTATCTCAATAGAAAATTTTGACAAAATTTTATTTCTGTAGAAAAATTTGTTAAAATTTTATTTCTATAGAAAACTTGTTAAAATTTTGTGTCTATAGAGAGTTTTGTCAAATTTTTTTTTTCTATAGACAATTTTGTCAAAATTTTATTTCTATAGAAAAATTTGTCAAAATTTTATTTCTGTAGAAAAATGTTGTCAAAATTTTCTTTCTATAGAAAATTTTGTCAAAATTTTATTTCTATAGAAAATGTTGTCAAAATTTTATCTCGATAGTAAATTTTGTTAAATTTCATTTTTAGAGAAAATTTTGTCAAAATTTTATTTCTATAGAAAATTTTGTCAAAATTTTATTTCTATAGAAAATTTTGTCAAAGTATTATTTCTAAAATTTTGCCAAAATTTTATTTCTATAGAAAAATTTGTCAAAATTTTATTTCTATAGAAAATTTTGTCAAAAGTTTAACTCTATAGAAAATTTTGTCAAAATGTTATTTCTAGAGAAAATGTTGTCCAAATTTTATTTCTATAGAAAGTTTTGGCAAAATTTTATTTCTATAGAAAATTTTATCTAAATTTTATTTCTGTAGAAAATTTTTGTCAAAATTTTATTTCTATAAGAAATTTAGTCAAAATTTTATTTCTATCGGAAATTTTGTCAAAAATTTTATGTCTATAGAAAGTTTTGTCAATATTTTATTTCTATAGACAATTTTGACAAAATTTTATTTCTATAGAAAAATTTGTCAAAATTTTATTTCTGTAGAAAAATGTGTTAAGATTTTATTTCTATAGAAAAATTTGTCAAAACTGTATCTCAATAGAAAATTTTGACAAAATTTTATTTCTGTAGAAAAATTTTTTAAAATTTTATTTCTATAGAAAAACTTGTTAAAATTTTGTGTCTATAGAAAGTTTCGTCAAAATTTTATTTCTATAGACAATTTTGTCAAAATTTTATTTCTGTAGAAAAATGTTGTCAAAATTTTCTTTCTATAGAAAATTTTGTCAAAATATTATTTCTATAGAAAATGTTGTCAAAATTTTATCTCGATAGTAAATTTTGTTAAATTTCATTTTTAGAGAAAATTTTGTCAAAATTTTATTTCTATAGAAAATTTTGTCAAAATTTTATTTCTATAGAAAATTTTGTTAAAATTTTATTTTTGCAGATAATTTTGTCAAAATTTTATTTCCTTAGAAAATTTTGTCAAAATTTTATTTCGTTAGAAAATTTTGTCAAAATTTTTCTGGAGAAAATTTTGTCCCAATTTTATTTCTATAGAAAATTTTGTCAAAGTTTTATTTCTATAGGAAATTTTGTCAAAAATTGGTTAAAATAAATATTATTGGAATTTTTCTATTCCAAAAAAAGGCTAATTTTACAAATGACAACAACAAAAATTATTCCTCTTTATTTTTTCTGCATTAGTTGTTGAAGTGATCATAGTGTACATTATTGTATAAAACAAAAATGTTTCATGTTCCCCGTCCAAAAATAGCATTATGCTCTTCAAATATGTTTGAGGTCATCATATTCCTTCTCTGGGTATGTATGTATGTAGCAGATATGTTTAAAGCCCTCATTTTCTCTCATACATTGCCATAGTGCAATAAACCACAGTCTACTTCTAAAGACCTTGTTATTATCGACAATGCGTCTGTTTCATTAACCATTGATTTTTTTTTTGATTCAGGAGAGTGGAGATTGTAGTGAAAATCTCCCCTCTCCTGAATAAAAAAAGGCGTTCTGGGAAATTTTGATACATTGCTTTATTTTTGACTTTACTCAAACAAATTAATGTTCCCATTATTCTTTCTTTTGTAACCACAAGACAATTGCCTAAAAAATCACATTAACAAAATTGGATCCATAATAATAAAAATAAAGACTCTAAGTATAACCAAATACCACAACAATCTCTGTCGAAAACAAAAAAAATAATAAATAAAACTACAGGAGATTGGTTACATTAAAACACTATGGAGGCAAATGTCATTAACTTTAATGTCATTGTGGTATAGATTTCATTGCTTTGAAATATTACCGAAATTTGACAGAAATTCCACAACTTGGATAAAGGAAAAATGTATTCCCATATCTCTGGCAAGTGCTTTGTCAAAATATATAATGGTAGCCACAGTAATTTAATATCAAAAAGATATGGAAACAATAAAATAAAAAATGTGAATATGCAGGCAAAAGTTCAGACAGGACGAATCTCAAATAAAAGTTCTCCTTAAAACAGTGACAGTTGTCCTATACTGACATCACATACCAAATATCAACCGGATCGGATTAACTTTGTTGCCAGATTTCAAATCTAGCAATCGGTTTATAATTGTATCCCAATTTTCACATAATTTTTATCTGGAGTACCAAATTTTAACCTGATTGGATTAAATTTTCTCCTTCAAGAGGCTGCGAAATTTAAATCTGTGGATCGGGTTATATGGACAAAATATGTTTTTATGAACCGATATGGACGAATTTTTGCATAGTATCTAAACCTGTGGACAGGAAACTGTCTTAAACTCAAATCATGACGACTCTTCCAACGGAAAGAACTGAACTTACAAAAAAAAAAAAAAAAAATACAACATTTTCTATAGAAATCAAATTTTTACAAAATTTTCGTTAAAAATTGAATTTTGACAAAATTTCATATAGAAATACAATTTTGACAAAATTTTCTGTAGAAATAAAATTTTGACAAAATTTTCTATAGAAATAAAATTTTTATAAAATTTTCGATAGAAATAAAATTTTTACAAAATTTTCTATAGAAAAAAATGTTGACACAGTTTTTTGTAGAAATAAAATTTTGAAAAAATTTTGTACAGAAATAATATTCTGACAAAATTTTCTATATAAAAAAATATTGACAGAATTTTTTGTATAAATAAATAAAAATAAAAAATGTTAATACACAGGCAAAAGTTCAACCAGGACGAAAATAAGACCCTCAACTAAAGTTCTCCTAAAGTCAGTTTATAGAAATCAAATTTTTAAAAATTTTCTATAAAAATAAAATTTTGACAAAATTTTCTGAATAAATAAAAATTTGACAAAATTTTTTATAGAAATAAAATTTTGACAAGATTTTCCATGGAACTAAAATTTTGACAAAATTTTCCATGGAACTAAAATTTTGACAAAATTTTTATCGAAATATAATTTTGACAAAATTTTCCTTAGAAATAAAATTTTGACAAAATTTTCTATAGAATTAAAATTTTGACAAAATTTTCTGAAGAAATAAGATTTTGACAAAATTTTCCATATATACAAAAAAAGTTCTACTATAAAATTTTTACAAAATTTTCTATAGAAATAAAAATTTGACAAAATTTTCTATAAAACTTAAATTTTGACGAAGTTTTCTATAGGCATAAAATTTTGACAAAATTTTCCGTAGAAATAAAATTTTGATAAATTGTTTTATAGAAATAAAATTTTGACAAAACTTTCTATAGAAATAAAAATTTGACCATATTTGCTATAGAAATAAAATTTTGACAAAATTTTCTATAGAAATAAAATTATGACAAAATTTTCTAAAGAAGTAAAATTTAGAAAAAATTTTCTATAGAAATAAATTTTTGACAAAATTTTCTATAGAAATAAACTTTTGATAAAATAATTAATAGAAATAAAATTTTGATAACATTTTTTAAAGAAATAACATTTTGACAAAATTTTCTGTAGAAATTAAATTTTGACAAAATTTTAGATACATATAAAATAAATTCTAATATAAAATTTTTACAAAATTTTCTATAGAAATAAAATGTTGACCAAATTTTCTATAGAAATAAAATTTTTACAAAATTTTCCGTGCAAGTAAAATTTTGATAAATTGTTCTATGGAAATAAAATTTTGAAAAAATTTTCTATAGAAATAAAATTTTCTATAGAAATAAAATTTTGACAGAATTTTTTGTTAAGTAAAATTTTGACAAAATTTTCTAAAGAACTCCATTTTTGTATCAAAATTTCCTATAGAAATAAAATTTTGACAAAATTTTTATCGAAATATAATTTTGACAAAATTTTCTTTAGAAATAAATTGTGACAAAATTTTCTATAGAAATAAAAATTTTACAAATTTAAAAAAAATTTACAAAATTTGTATCAAAATGTAATTTTGACAAAATTTTCCTTAGAAATAAAATTGTGCCAAATTTTCTATAGAAATAAAATTTTGACAAAATTTTCCGTATATAAACAAAAATTCTAATATAAAATTTTTACAAAATTTTCCATATATATAAAAAAATATATAAAATAAATTCTAATAAAAAATTTTTACAAAATTTTCTATAGAAATAAAATCTTGACCAAATTCTATTTTTACAAAATTTTCTATAGAAATAAAATGTTGACCAAATTTTTATAGAAATACAATATTGACAAAATTGTCTATAAAATTAAAATTTTGACAAAATCTTCTATAGAAATAAAATTTTAACAAATTTTGTTACAGAAATAAAATTTTAACAAATTTTTCTACAGAAATAAAATTTTGTCAAAATTTTCTATTGAAATAAAATTTAGACAAATTTTTCTATAGAAATAAAATGTTGACAAAATTTTCTGTAGAAATAAAATTTTGACAAAATTTTCGGTAGAAATAAAATATTGACAAAATTTTCCATATATATGAACAGAGTTTCTAATATAAAATTTTTAGAGAATTTTCTATAGAAATAAAAATTTGACAAAATTTCTATATATTGTTTTCTATAGGCATAAAATTTTGACAAAATTTTCCGTAGAAATAAAATTTTGATAAATTGTTCTAAAGAAATAAAATTTTGACAAAACATTCTAAGAAATAAAAATTTGACCATATTATCTATAGAAATGAAACTTCCACCAAATTTGCTATTGAAATAAAATTTTGACAAAATTTTTTATTGAAATAAAATTATGACACAATTTTCTAAAGAAGTAAAATTTTGACAAAATTTTCGATAGAAATAAACTTTTGATAAAATAATTTATAGAAATAAAATTTTGACAAATTTTTTAAGAAATAAAATTTTGACAAAATTTTCTGTAGAAATAAAATTTTGACAAAACTTTCCATATATATAAAAAAAATTTTAATATAAATTTTTTGCAAAATTTTCTATAGAAATAAAATTTCGACAAAATTTTCTAAAGAAATACAATTTTGACAAAATTTTCTATAGAAATAAAATTTTGACAAAACTTTTTATAGAAATAAAAATTTGAAAAAATTTTCTATAGAAATAAAATTTTGACAAAATTTTCTACAGAAATAAAATTTTGACAAAATTTTCAATAGAAATAAAATTTTGACAAAATTTTTTATACAAATAAAATTTTAACAAAATTTTCTATATAAATAAAATTTTAACAAAATTTTCTATAGAAATAAAATTTTAACAAAATTTTCTATAGAAATAAAAAATAGAAATAAAATTTTGACAAAATTTTGTTTATTTTTCACCTCTTTGAAAAACACTGTGCATAATTGTAATAAACAAAGCTCTTTGCCAAATATTTTGGTCACTCTTTGTTAGAGCAAAAAATGAAAAACAAAAAATTTGTCTTCAAAATGTCATCTCATTTTGTTATTAAAATTTACAAAAGAGTTTAAGTTTTGTATGGCAATAGTCAAGTGGACAGACAAATAAGACTGGCAGAATGATAGGCAAGCAAGCAGGCTGACAGGATGAATAGTTCAACAGACAGATGGACAAAACAAACCATAAAGAATATCCTCTTTTCATTTTTATTGTTTGCTATTCTTTTTGTTTTTTTTTCTTGTTAGATAAATGGCACAAATGCATTTTTCCAATGCCAGAATTTTTCCTTATTCCATTGAAATGGGATGAATTTATTATGGAATTTGTTGAAGAAAGGGTAAGAGTGTGACAAAATCTAGGAAATATTGGCATAAATCCAATTGTGTAGTAAGCGTACAAAATATCCTTTTCCTCATACAGGATTCAACCATTCAAACCAAGTATTAAGTCATAGAGAAAGATGGAAATTTTGTTCTTTTTGTTGTGTGTTGGCTTTTTAGGAAACAAGAAAACAATCCTGGTCCAGCCACATAAGGAAGCTTGAGGTTGGCAATGTTTGTTGAGTTAAGTTAAGAGAGCCTGTGTAGATGCTCAGGATGCTGACAAATGCCATTTTGAGTTTGGGGGCTAAGGAGTTGTTTGTATGGAATTGCAGTAAAAATGTTTTTATTTGGTTAATAAAAACATAATATCCTTGTACACTTACACTCATACACATAAACCGAAATGACAACATAATAAAAAATATTTAGTATTTACAAGCAGCTCTTTGTGCCAAATACACAAAAAACAAACAACAAATCAAATCTACACAAAAATAAAAGCAAAAACTATACACATATACCAGAAAGGGTATGAAGGGAAGAAAAGACAGAACATATTTCGCCATGTTATGTCAGCAGATATACACTTAATAATAACAAAAGTGTAGACTCAAATTTTCTAGAAAAATAAAAAAAAATGTTGGCAAAATTTTCTAGCGAAATAAACTTTTGACAAAATTTTTTATCGAGGTAAATTTTGACAAAATTTTCTATAGAAATAAAATTTTGACAAAATTGTCTAGAAAACTTAATTTTTGACAAAATTTTCCAGGGTCATAAAATTTTAGCAAAATTTTCTAGAAAATGAAATAAAATTTTGGTGAAATTTCCTAAGAAATACAATTTTGACAAAATATTGTATGGAGGTCAATTTTGATAAAATTTTATCGAGAAATAAAGTTTTGGCAAAATTTTCTATAAAGGTAAATTTTTACAACATTTTCTAGGAAAATAAAATAAAATTGTTGCAAAATTATCTAGAGAAATAAACTTGTAACGAAATTTTCTATCGAGGTAAATTTTAACAAAATTTTCTCTTGAAATAAAATTTTGACGAATTTTCTTAAGAAATTATCAAAATTTTCTAGAAAAATAAAAAAAAATTTTTTCAAAATTATCTAGAGAAATAAACTTTTGACGAAATTTTCTATCGAGGTAAATTTTGACAAAATTTTCCAGAGAAATAAAATTTTAACAAAATTTTCTAGAAAACTTAATTTTTGACAAAATTTTCCAAAGTCATAACATTTTAACAAAATTTTCTAGAAAATGAAATAAAATTTTGACGAAATTTCCTAAGAAATACAATTTTGACAAAATTTTGTATGGAGGTCAATTTTGATAAAATTTTCTCGAGAAATAAAGTTTTGGCAAAATTTTCTATAAAGGTAAATTTTTACAAAATTTTCTAGAAAAATAAAATAAAATTGTTGCAAAATTATCTAGAGAAATAAACTTTCTACAAAATTTTCTATCGAAGTAAATTTTGACAAAATTTTCTATAGAAATAAAATTTTGGCAAAATTTTTTAGAAAAATAAAATTTTAACAAAATTATCTAGAAAACTTAATTTTTGACAAAATTAAATGTCATAAAATGTTAACAAAATTTTCTAGAAAATGAAATAAAATTTTGGTGAAATTTCCTAAGAAATACAATTTTGACAAAATTTTGTATGGAGGTCAATTTTGATAAAATTTTATCGAGAAATAAAGTTTTGGCAAAATTTTCTATAAAGGTAAATTTTTACAAAATTTTCTAGAAAAATAAAATAAATTTTTTCAAAATTATCTAGAGAAATAAACTTTTGACGAAATTTTCTATTGAGGTAAATTTTGACAAAATTTTCTATAGAAATAAAATTTTTACAAAATTTTCTAGAGAAATTAAATTGTGAAAAAAATTCTAGAAAATAAAATGAAATTTTGACGAAATCTCTTTAGAAATACAATTTTGACAAAATTTTGATAAAATTTTCTATAGAAATAAAATTGTGACAAAATTTTCTAGAGAAATACATTTTTGTAGAAATAACATTTTTGAAAATAGTTGATCAAAAACGTCAAAATAAAATATTGTAAATTTGGTACAGTTTTGGAAAAATTTTCTTAAAATTATGGCAACCGTGTCTGCAAATCCAAAATTTTTGATAGAAATAAAATTTTGACAAAATTTTCTAGAGAAATACAATTTTGACAAAAATTTCTAGAGAAATTAAACTGTGAAAAAATTCTAGAAAATAAAATAAAATTTTGACAAAATTTCTTAAGAAATTATCAAAATTTTATAGAAAAATAAAATAAAATTTTTTCAAAATTATCTAGAGCAATAAGTTTTTGACAAAATTTTCTATCGAGGTAAATTTTGACATAATTTTCAATGAAATAAAATCTTGATAAAATTTTTTAAAATAAAATCTTGACAAAAATAAAATCATGACAAAAATTTCTAGAGAAATTAACTTGTGAAAAGAATTCTAGAAAATAAAATAAAATTTTGACAAAATTTTGTATGGAGGTCAATTTTGATAAAATTTTCTAGGGAATTAAAATGTTGACAAAATTTTCTTGAGATATAACATTGTGACAAAATTTTCTAGAGAAATAAATTTTTTGTAGAAATAACATTTTTAAAAATATTTGATCAAAACGTCAAAATAAAATATTTTAAATATGAAATAGTTTTGGAAAAATATTTTTAAAATTATGGTAAATTATTTTTTACACGAGTGGCAACCGTGTCTGCAAATCCAAAATTTTTGATAGAAACAAAATTTTGACAAAATTTTCTAGAGAAATACAATTTTGACAAAAATTTCTAGAGAAATTTAACTGTGAAAAAATTCTAGAAAATAAAATAAAATTTTGACGAAATTTCTTAAGAAATTATCAAAATTTTCTAGAAAAATAAAATAAAATTTTTTCAAAATTATCTATTTAGAACAATAAGCTTTTGACGAAATTTTCTACGAGGTAAATTTTGACATAATTTTCTAGAGAAATAAAATTTTTCTAAAATTTTCAAGAGAAATAAAATCTTGATAAAAATTTCTAGAGAAATTAAATTGTGAAAAGAATTCTAGAAAATAAAATAAAATTTTGACGATATTTCTTAAGAAATACAATTTTGACAAAATTTTGTATCGAGGTCAATTTTGATAAAATTTTCTAGAGAAATAAATTTTTGACAAAATTTTCTTGAGAAATAAAATTGTGACAACATTTTGTAGAGAAATAAATTTTTTGTAGAAATAACATTTTTAAAAATATTTGATCAAAAACGTCAAAATAAAATATTTTTAAATTTGGTACAGTTTTGGACAAATTTTCTTAAAATTATGGCAAATTATTTTTGACACGAGTGGCAACCGTGTCTGCAAGTCCAAACTTTTTGATAGAAATAAAATTTTGATAAAATTTTCTAGAGAAATAAAAATTTTACAAAATTTTCTAGAGAAATAAAATTTTGATAAAATTTACTAGAGAAATAAAATTTTAACAAAATTTTGTTGAGAAATAAAACAAAAAATTGGCGAAATTTTCTTAAGAAATAAAGTTTTAAAAATATTTTCTATGGAGTAAATGTTGACAATATTTTCTAGATAAATCAAATTTTGATTATTTTGATAATTTTCTAGAGAAATAAAATTTTGACTAAATTTACTAGGGAAATAATATTTTGGAAAATATATGATCAAAAACGTCAGAATAAAATTTTTTAAACTTAGTAGATTTTTGGAAAGAAAAAAATTTTTTTTGGTATATTATTTTTGACACGAGTGGCAACCATATCTGCAGATCCAAACTTGACATTTCTTAAACTTGATATGTAGACCCAAATGTCTCACTGATTGAGGAATTCCTTTGACCTTTGGATGGATCTCAAAGATTAAACTGGAGAAGTGCAAACATCTCAGTGTATATCCAAAGGCATCAGTGAGGGAAATGCATACCAGAAGATCTCAGTGGTTAAACAGCAGACTTGTAGGTATCCCTCATTGAACTGCAGACTTAAATGTCTGAATGATCAAGACATTGTGGGTCTCAGAAATTTAATTGCACTCCCAACGATCTCTGTAATTGAACTGCTGAACCAAATATCTGAGTTATTTAACGGCACACAAGAAGATTTCAGTGCTATAACTGCAGACACGAATATTTCCCTGATTAAGCTGCAGATCGAAAAGTATCAGTGATTTAGCTGCAAGTCCAATGTTCTGCGTAATTTGACTAAATAGCAGGAGATCTCTGTATTTGAACTGCGGAATCGAAAATATCCGTGATTTAACAACACGCCCAAAGGTCTCAGTATCTCGGACTTAAATCCAAAGATCTCAGTAATTAAATTGTAAATACCAAAGTCTCAGGGATTTAACTGTAGACTTGAAGGTATCAGCGATTGAACTGAGGGTTCATAGATCTCAGTCATTGAACAGGATTGAAAATTTGATCCGAAGGTCTCAGCTGATCCACACTGGTCATTTCATAAATTTGAAATATAGACCCAAAATGTGAGAACTACAAAGATCTCAATGTAGATCCAAAGGCATCAGTGATGTAACTGCATATAAGAAGATCTCAGTGATTAAACAGAAGACTTGAAGGTATCCCTCATTGAACTGAAGACTTCAATGTCTCAATGGTCTAGATATTCTAGGTCTCAGAAATTGAAGTGGACTCTCAACGATCTCCGTGATTGACTGCTTCATCAAAGATCTGAGTACTTTAAAGGGTGATACGGTCAAAATTTGGTCAAGGGAAAACGAGTGTAAATCGGTGAAATCGTTTATTTAAAAAATCAAATTAAATTTCTTTTTCAAGTTCAATTAGTATAAAATTCAGGAAAAATATTCAGTTAGGCTTTCGCTTTTCCAAATCCGAATTGCCGTGCCTCACGCTTGATACCTGCCATCAGATTTTGTACAGCCACCTTGTCCACCTTGTTCGCCGCAGAAAGCCAGTTTGCCTTGAACTGCTGCTCGTCCTTAGCAGTTTTTTTTGGTCTTCTTTATGGTCCGCTTGACAATAGCCCAGTATTTCTCAATTGGGCGGAGCTCTGGCGTGTTGGGAGGGTTCTTGTCCTTGGAAACCACCTGCACGTTGTTGGCGGCGTACCAGTCCATGGCCTTTTTACCGTAATGGCAAGATGCCAAATCCGGCCAAATCAGTATGGAACAACCGTGTTTCTTCAGGAAAGGCAGCAGACGTTTATTCAAACACTCTTTCACGTAAATTTCTTGGTTGACAGTCCCGGAAGCTATGAAAATGCTGCTTTTCAAGCCACAGGTGCAGATGGCTTGTCAAACCAGATATTTCTTTGCGAACTTTGACAGTTTTATGTGCTCGAAAATATCTGCTACCTTTCCCCTTCCTTTTGCCGTATAAAACTCCTGTCCCGGAAGCTGCTTGTAGTCGGCTTTGACGTAGGTTTCGTCGTCCATTACCACGCAGTCAAACTTCGTCAGCATCGTCGTGTACAGCCTCCGGGATCGCGCTTTGGCCGTCGTATTTTGTTTATCATCGCGATTTGGAGTCACTACCTTCCTGTAAGTCGATAGTCCGGCTCGTTTTTTGGCTCGATGCACGGTTGTAGACGATACACCCAGCTTATTTGCGGCATCTCGGAGAGAGAGGTTAGGGTTTCGCTTGAAACTACCGGCAACTCTCTTTGTCGTCTCAGCGGCTTCCAGTTTTCGATTTCCCCCCGATCCTGACTTCCTGGCTGTCGACAAACGTTCCCCAAACACTTTAATTACATTTGTAAGGGTTGATTTGGCAACTTTTAGCGATTTTGCCAGCTTTGCGTGCGAGTAGCTCGGATTTTCGCAATGCGCGAGCAAAATTTTGATACGCTGCTCTTCTTGCTTGGACGGCATTTTGACAACTGAAGAGTGAATTCCAAAATCAAAATAGGAGCAACATTCTGCACACACACACCTTCAAAATGAGGGGTGTTCAGGTTATTTAAATGCAAAATTGAAAGAAATACGTCAAGTTTATATTGACCAAATTTTGACCGTATCACCCTTTAACTACATAGCAGAAGATCTCAGCGTTTGAACTGCAGAGTCGAAAGTAATCGTGATCTAATAACAGATCCGAAGGTCTCAGTGATTGAACTCTTATCCACAGATCTCAGTAATTGAAATGTATACTAAACGGTCTCAGAGATTTAACTGCAGACTTGAAAGTATCCGCGATTATACTGAGGCCATTGAGCAGTAAATCCATAGGTCTCAGTGATTGATCTGCAGATCCAAAGTGGTCACTTGTTAAATATGAAATGTGAACCCAAATATCTCAATGATTGAACTGCACACCTTAACGTGTCAATGATTGAACTGCAAGTCCACAGAATCCCTATTGAGCTTAAGACCAAAAAGTCTTAGGTCCAAAGATCTAAGTAACTGAACTACAAACCAGGAGATCTCAGTACTTGAAGTGCAGACTCCAAAGCATCCGTGACCTAACTGCTGACCTGAAGGTCTCATTGGGCGAACTCACATCCAAAGATCTCAGCAATTGAATTTTAGACTCAAAGGTCTATGTGATTGAATGGTATACCCCAACGAGTTACTATGGTTGATTGGACTGCAAATTGAAATGTCTCAATGTTTGACACGCTTAAGATTACAGATATTGAACACCACACCGAAATAATTCTGCAAAGGAATTGCAGATCCAAAGATCTCAGTAACTAAGCTAAAGACTCAAGAATTTCACTGGTTAATTTGGATACCTGAAGATCTATGTTATTGAACTATAGTTCCGAAGATCTCAATTATTGAATTGTAGACCCAAAGGTGATTGAACCGCAGATACGAATATAATTCTCTGATTGAACTGCAGACTGAAATGTCTCAGTGATTGAATTGCAAGTCCAAAAATCTAAGAAATTCAACTACATAACAGTAAATGTGAGTACTGGAACTGCAGACTCGAAGGTATCCGTGATTTAACAACAGATCCCAATGCCTAAGTGATTGAACACCGATCAAAAACTCTTTATAATTTAATTCCAGACCCAAAGGTCTAAGTGATTGAACTTGACCTGCCAATCCAAAGATCTCAGGAATTGAACTCTAGGTCCAATTTAAGGTCTCAGATATTTAAATGCAAATCCAAAGTAGTAAAGATGGAATTGCAGATCCAAAGATCTTAGGAAACAAACTATAGACACAAGGATCTCAGTGATGAAACTGCATGCCTTAAGATCTCAGTCCTGATGATCTTAAAAATTGATTTCTAGGCCCAAAAGTCTCAATTATGTGACTGCAGACCTAATTGTATCCCTGATTGTGCTGCAGATCGAAAGCTTTCTATGATTGAACTGGTAGTCCAAAGATCTGATTAATTGAACTAGATTCCAGAAGATCCCATCATTTGAACTGCAGACCCGAACTCTGATCCAGAAACCTACGTAATTGAATTGCAGACTCAAAAGTTTCAGTGAGTGATTACTACCCCAAGATACGAAGGTGATTGAACTCCAGATCTCAGTGAGATAACTGTACATCCTAAGATCTCAATGATTGCAGATTTGACGCAATGTAAGCGATTAAACTGCAGACTCGAAAAATCCCCGATTAAGCTTTAATGACTGAACTCTACGTCCAAAAATATAAAGATCTGAAAAATGGTCCAAAGATCTGATTAATTGAACTAGTTTCCAGAAGATCCCAGCATTTGAACTGCAGACCCGAAGGTACCCATGATCTGCCAATTGAAATCTGATCCAGAAATCTCCAAAATTGAATTGCAGACTCAAAGGTTTCAGTGAGAGATGCCTACCCCAAGATATAAAGGTGATTGAACTCCAGATCTCAGTGAGATAACTGTACATGCTAAGATCTCAATGATTGCAGATTTGACGCAATGTAAGCGATTAAACTGCAGACTCGAAAAATCCCCGATTAAGCTTTAATGACTGAACTGTACGTCGAAAAATATAAATACATGAACCCGCAACTCTCAGTGATTGAACTGCACATCCAATGTTCGCTTTGACTGAACTACAGATATGAAGATTTCCGTAATTGAAGTTTAGCTCCAAGAGTCTCGGTATTGCAAGTATTACAAGATTTCAGTGACTGAATTACAGATCCAAGGTTCTCGGTGACTAAACTCCCTACTCGAGATCCTTACAGTAGACACGAAAAAAACTCTGTGATTCGAAGAACACAGTGGATGAACTGATAACCCGAAGGATCTAGTGGTAGAACTGTAGACTGCAGAGTCGAAAGTACCCGTGATAGAACTGGGTTTCCGAAGATCTCATTGATTGGATTGCGCATCCAAAGAAGTCAGTGATTAAACTACAGACTCTAGATTGCTGATTATGGTGCAATGACTGAACGGTATATCCAAAGGTATCAGCAATTGAACTGCAGATCCAAAGGCCTCGGTGATTAAATTGCATACGGGGAGCGCTCACTGTTTGAGCTGCAAATTGAACCTTCTCTACTCCCATTGTGCAACATTTCGTCATATAACTAGGTTAGGTTAGGTTGTGGAGGATGACACGAAACCGAACTGGCGGATTTGTGTCCACTTAGACCATAGTTGGTCCATTGCGGTTCCTCAAACTTCTTTCCATCTTCCTCTTCGTGTCTGTCTCGCTTCGGCCGGAATGAGTCCACATAATCATTGAACAGGATTGAAAATTTGATCCGAAGGTCTCAGCAGATCCACACTGGTCATTTCATAAATTTGAAATGTAGACCCAAATGTTCCACTGATTGAGGAATCCTTTCGAACTTTGCATGGTTCTCAAAGGTTGAACTGCAGAACTACAAAGATCTCAGTACAGATTCAAAGGCACCAGTGATGGAACTGTATACCAGAAGATCGCAGTGATTAAACAGAAGACTTGAAGGTATCCCTCATTGAACTGAAGACTTCAATGTCTCAATGGTCTAGATATTCTAGGTCTCAGAAATTGAACTGGACTCTCAACGATCTCCGTGATTGACTGTTGCATCAAAGATCTGAGTAATTTAACTATGTTACATAGCAGAATATCTCAGCATTTGAACTGCAGAGTCGAAAGTAATCGTGACCTAATAACAGATCCAAAGGTCTCAGTAATTGAACTCTTATCCATAGATCTTAGTAATTGAAATGTATACTCAACGGTCTCAGAGATTTAACTGCAGACTTGAAAGTATCCGCGATTAAACTGAGGTTCCAATGATGTCAGTCATTGAGCAGTAGATCCACAGGTATCAGTGATTGATCTGCAGATCCTAAGTGGTCACTTGTTAAACATGAAATGTGAACCCAAATATCTCAATGATTGAACTGCAGGTCAACTGAACCCCTATTGAGTTTAAGACCAAGTAACTGAACTACAAACCAGGAGATCTCAGTACTTGAAGTGCAGACTCCAAAGCGTCAGCGGAAGAACTGATAACCCGAAGGATCTAGTGGTAGAACTGTAGACTGCAGAGTCAAAAGTACCCGTGAAAGAATTGTATTTCCGAAGATCTCATTGATTGGATTGCGTATCCAAGGTTAGGTTAGGTTAGGTGCCAGCCCGATGTAACAGGCCCACTTACACTATTCAGTCCATTGTGATACTACATTAGTGAACTTTTCACTGCGTATCCAAAGAAGTCAGTGGTTAAACTACAGGCTCTACATAATTTGATTTCCCGATTAGGGTGCAATGACTGAACGGTATATCCAAGGTATCAGTAATTGAACTGCAGATCCAAAGGCCTCGGCGATTAAATTGCATACGCGGAGAGCTCACTGATTGAGCTGCAAATTGAACCTTCTCTACTCCCATTGTGCAACATTTCCTCATATAACTAGGTTAGGTTATGGAGGATGACACGAATCCGAACTAGCGGATTTGTGTCCACTTAGAGTATAGTTGGTCCACTGCAGTTCCTCAAACTTCTTTCCATCTTCCTCTTCGTGCCTGTCTCGCTTCGGCCGGAATGAGTCCACTTAATCTTCCCTGTTTATTTCAATATAGGATTCTTTTTTTTACCTCATTGGCAATTTAAAACTTTGATTTGCCAATAAGAGTTAATAATAGAACTGATCGTTATAGAAATTATACATGCTCGCCACTATCACTTCTTGCTACAAATTTGTTCACACCTATTTGACGCACCCTTTTATTTCCCTTATCCCCTTTATATGACCAGAATCGAAGGTCTTATTTTGGCCTTTATATATTTTGTTGGTGTTCACAACAAAATGAATATCCTTGTGTTAGATGAGTACCAGACAAGTTCAAGGATTAAAGTTTTGCCAAAAACCTGCAACAACAGAAACGAATTCATATGAAATCAGGATACTCAAAATACTTCATACCACAATAAAATATTTTGTTCGTTCTATTCTTTTGGCTCCTCAAAACAAATGCCGCAATATTATGGATAGAGATAATGTTGTCATTGCTTTTGACCATCATTGCCATCATGGTTTGAAATTGTGGAAAATTTATGGATAATCCTTTGACCGTTGGTAAACAGAGAACTTTGTTACTAAATACTTTCAAATATGACTCGATTTGAAGTCAAGAATTGGTTTGGCATTGGTTTTTCTTTAGGGAGAATAGTAGATACTTCACATAGGAGGTATATGTAAATCCAATTCAATATAGATTAAAGAATACGAGATAATGAATTTATTTATAACTTTATTATCACGGGTAGAAGAGGCAAACAAGTGTCTATCACTTTCGAGTAGACGTGTCACCCATAAGATAAAATTGATAGGAAGTTGTTGAAATCGTCGCTTGGCAATACAATTCGGAATCGGATCAGCAACATTTGTATACATATGAGATTGAGATTAGGTAAGAAATTCGGGTTGTTGGCATTGTTTGGTTTAAAATCTGGTCGGTATGAGGTGGGAAATTAGATTCATACATGGTCGGAAAAGGTATATTCGTCGATTTGTAGTTGATCAGGAACATGTGTATTCGTAGATGATCAGAACTTGATGAATCAATCGGGATGATCGGTTGAAGTCTACTGGTATTGCTTTCGGTGTCGATAGTAGTGTGACAGTCGACTTGGTTAGGGTAGCAGCCTAATGTTCGGTGGTAGCTTTCGGTTTGTTAAAAGTTTTGGGTTCTGTAAATGCTTCGGTTCAGTTATAGTGTTACGGAAGACCGCTCCTGCAAATTGTTTGCTAAATAATCCTCGTGGTAACTGTAAATTCGAAGAACTCGGTGATGGCAGAATTGTAGATCTGAAGAACTCAGCGGTGGAAATATGGACTCAGATAGCTCACGGGTGGAGTTGTGGAAGAAAACCTCAGTGATGGCAAATTTGAAGAACTCTGTGGTGAAACTATAGACTCAGCTAACTCAGAGGTGGAATTGTGGATCTTGCTGAGTCAGGAACCACCGTGGGACAATAGTGCATAGCATGTCCTCCTTGCATACTGAGGGTTGCATTCCAGTATCGACCGAAACCAAAACGATTTTCAGCGGTGGATTATAGACTGTCAGTAATACTCGTGCCATTTCTGAGTGTTTCACAGCTTCTCTACAGGGACTCACAGCAATGTGATTTGGTGGTGGAATTGTACATACCAAGAAATAGGAGATGAATTTGGGACTGAAGTGCAAATTCGGAGAACTCAGTATAACCTATTGGTGGAACTGTATACCCAAGAATTTAGTGGTTGAACTGGAGATCCTAGGAAATCAGTGGACCGTAGTAATCTAAGAATTCAGTGGTGGAATTGTAGAACTGACGAAGTCAATGATGGAACTGTAGATCCGAAAATGTCTGTGGTGAAAAGAAGATCAGCAAAACTCATTGACGGACCTGTAGAACAAAGGAACTTGGTGATGAAGCTGTGGATCCGAAAAACTCTGTGATTGAACTGTAGATTAGAAAAATTCGGTGGTAGACATGTTAACCCGAAGGATCTATCTCTGGTGGAATTGTAAATCCAAAGAATTTAGTAGTGGAACTCTAGATCCCAGTAGTGAATTGTAATTCCAAAAACCTGAGATCAGTGGAACCGAAAAACTAAGTTGCTGAAATATCGATCTAAGAATTCAGTGGTGAAACTTTAGAACCGAAGAACTCAGAGGTGAAACCACCAATCAAAGAATTCAGTGGTAGATGATCAATGAATTCAGTGGAACTGTAGATTTGAAAAACTCAGTGATGGAACTGTAGATACGTAAAACTCAACGGGGGAAATGTGGAACCGAACAACTCGGTAATTCAACTGTAGAACCGAAGAATTCGGTGATGCAACTGTAGAAAACAATTCTTGACTGAATTGTATATTCGAAGACCACATGTGGTAGGACTGTAGATCCAAAAATTTAGTGGTTGTGCTGTATATCCCAGTGGTGAATTGTAAATCCAAAAACCTCATATCAGTAGAATCGAAAAACTCAGTTGTGTAAGTATCGATCTAAGAATTCATTGGTGAAACTTTAGAATCGAAGAACTCAGTGGCAAAAACATCTAGTTGAGAATTCAGTGGTGCAATTTTAGGACTGACGAACTCGATGATGAAAATGTAGATTTGAAACACACGGTGATGGAACTGTGGATGGGAAAAACTCATCGATGGAACTGTAGATCCGAAAAAAAGATCCTAGTTGAGAAATCAGTGGTGCAATTTTAGGACTGACGAACTCGATGATGGAAATATAGATTTAAAAAACTCGGTGATGGAACTGTGGATACGAAAAACTCATCGATGGAACTGTAGATCCAAAAGAAGATCCCAGGAAGTCAGTGGACCCCATTAATCTAATAATTCAGTGGTGGAATTGCAGAACCGACGAACCCAATGATTTAACAGTAGAAAATGTCAGTGATGAGACTGTAGATCCGAAAAACTCATTGATGGAACTGTAGAACCGAGGAAATCGGTGATGCAGCTCTGGATCCGAAAAACTCACTTATTGAACTCTATATTCGCAGAACTCAATGGTAGAACTGTTAACCCGAAGGATCAGTGGTGGAACTGTAGATCCAAGAATTTAGTGGTAGAGTTGAAGATCCCAGTTGTGGTGGAAGTATTAATATAAAAATTTCTTTGTGGAACTGTCAAACCGACGAACTTGGTGATGGAAATTCAAATCTAAAGCACTCGAACTATAGACCCAAACAACTTAGTGGGGAAACTGTAGATCCCAAAAAATCATCGACGGAACTGTAGAACTCGGTGATGAAACTATAGATCAGAAGAACTCGATGTAGATACAAATAATTAAGTGGTGAATCTGTAGATCCCAAAAACTCAGCCATTCAACTGTAGAACTCTGTGATGGAACTGTAGATCAGAAGAAATTGATGATGGAAATGTAGATCCGAAAAATTCAGTGGTGGAACTGTAGAACCGAAGAACTCCTTGGCAGACCTAAAAACTTTACCACAGGACTGCACGCAAAACGCTGAGCGCCCAACTGCACATAGAAATACAGAATCGTTCTGAAGTCTTAAAGAGTTAAGTAGCACCCAGCCGATAAATTTGTTGAGAATTAATTCTCTTAGTATCAATTTTCAATGGTAACCAAAATCATGTTGTGTCAGTTAAACAAAGTCGCCATGTTGTCTTTTCCAGCTATGGATCTGGTTCACTAGTACTTGTGTGAGCTCGTTCGCATGCTGGCTGACGAGTTATACGTTTGTGTATTCGCTTACCTCCTGGTTGACTTGCAATCACGGTTGTCACAGTTGGTAGAATTCTATCAACAACGGTAGACTTTTTATACCCCTCACCACTACTGTGGTACAGGGTATAATAAGTTTGTGCATTTGTATGTAACGACAAGAAGGAAAAGTCTGAGACCCATCGTTTAGTATACCGATCGTCTTAGAATTAAATTCTGAGTCGATTTAGCGATGTCCGTCTGTCTGTCTGTCTGTCTGTCTGTCCTTCTGTCTGTCTGTCTGTTGATGTATTTTTGTGTTCAAAGTACAGTTCGCAGTTTTAGTCCGATTGTCCTAAAATTTGGTATAGGGTCCTGTTTCGGCTCAAAGACGATCCCTATTGATTTTGGAAAAAATCGGTTCAGATTTAGATATAGCTGCCATATATATTTTTCACCGATCTGGTCATAATTGGCGTGTATATCAACTGATCTTCCTCAAATTCCGTACATCCGAATATTTTATGAGTCTCGAAGAACTTGCAAAATATCAGCCAAATCTGTTCAGATTTAGATATAGCTCCCATATATAGCTTTCGCCCGATTTACACTCATTTGCCCACAGAGGCCAATTTTTTGCTCCGATGTAGTTGAAATTTTACACAGGGAGTAGAATTAGCATTGTAGCTATGCGTGTCAAATTTGGTTGAAATCGGTTCAGATTTAGATATAGCTCCCATATATAGCTTTCGCCCGATTTACACTCAAATGACCACAGAGGCCAATGTTTTTGCTCCGATTTAGTTGAAATCTTGCACAGGGAGTATAATTAGCAGTGTAGCTATGCGTGTTAAATTTGGTTCAAATCGGTTCAGTCCCATATATAGCTTTCGACCGATTTACACTCATATGACCACAGAGGCCAATTTTTAACTCCGATTTAGTTGAAATTTTGCACAGGGAGTAGAATTAGCATTTACGTGCCAAATTTGGTAGAAATCGGTTCAGATTTAGATATAGCTCCCATATATAGCTTTCGCCCGATTTACACTTAAATGACCACAGAGGCCAATTTTTTGCTCCGATTTAGTTGAAATTTTGCACAGGGTGTAGAATTAGCATTGTAGCTATGCGTGCTAAATTTGGTTGACATCGGTTCAGATTTAGATATAGCTCCCATATATAGCTTTCGCCCGATTTACACTCAAATGACCACAGAGGCCAATTTTTTGCTCCGATTTAGATGAAATTTTGCACAGGGAGTAGAATTAGCATTGTAGCTATGCGTGCCAAATTTGGTTGAAATCGGTTCAGATTTAGATATATCTCCCATATATAGCTTTCGCCCGATTTACACTCATATGACAACAGAAGCCAATTTTTAACTCCGATTTAGTTGAAATTTTGCACAGGGTGTAGAATTATCATTGTAGCTATGCGTGCTAAATTTGGTTGACATCGCTCCAGATTTAGATATAGCTCCCATATATATGTTTTTCTGATTTCGACAAAAATGGTCAAAATACCAACATTTTCCTTGTAAAATCGCCACTGCTTAGTCGAAAAGTTGTAAAAATGACTCTAATTTTCCTAAACTTCTAATACACATATATCGAGCGATAAATCATAAATAACCTTTTTCGAAGATTCCTTAAAATTGCGTCAGATTTAAACGTTTCCCATATTTTTTTACTAACATTGCGTTGCACCCTAGTGCATTAGCCGACTTAAATTTTGAGTCTATAGATTTTGTAGAAGTCTATCAAATTCTTCCAGATCGAGTGATATTTAAATGTATGTATTTGGGACAAACCTTTATATATAGCCCCCAACACATTTGACGGATGTGATATGGTATCGAAAATTTAGATCTACAAAGTGGTGCAGGGTATAATATAGTCGGCACCGCCCGACTTTAGACTTTCCTTACTTGTTTAATCTTAAGTAGATTGGTAAAATTCTTAATAGATTTTGCAAAATATTTCTCTCCATCTAAGAGGACTTCACAAATTTTCTATAGAAATACAATTTTGACAAAATTTTCTCAAAATTCAATCTATGTTGGTTTATTTGTTATACCCTCCACCATAGGATGGGGGTATATTAACTTTGTCATTCCGTTTGTAACACATCGAAATATTGCTCTAAGACCCCATAAAGTATATATATTCTGGGTCGTGGTGAAATTCTGAGTCGATCTAAGCATGTCCGTCCGTCCGTCTGTCTGTCCGGCTGTCCGTCCGTCTGTGGAAATCACGCTAACTTCCGAAAGAAACTAGCTATCGACTTGAAACTTGGCACAAGTAGTTGTTATTGATGTAGGTCGGATGGTATTGAAAATGGGCCATATCGGCCCACGTTTACGTATAGCCCCCATATAAACGGATCCCCAAATTTGGCTTGCGGAGCCTTCCGGAGCAGCAAAATTCATCCGATCCGGTTGAAATTTGGTACGTGGTCTAAGTATACGGTCTCTAACAACCATGCAAAAATTGGTCCTTATCGGTCCATAATTATATATAGCCCCCATATAAACCGATCCCCAGATTTGACCTCCGGAGCCTCTTGGAGGGGCAAAATTCATCCGATCCGGTTGAAATTTGGTACCTGATGTTAGTATACGGTCTCTAACAACCATGCAAAAATTGGTCCATATCGGTCCATAAATATATATAGCTCCCATATAAACCGATCCCCAGATTTGTCCTCCGGAGCCTCTTGGAGGAGCAAACTTCATCCTACCCGATTGAAATTTGGTACGTGGTGTTAGTATATGGTCTCTAACAACCATGCAAAAACTGGTCCATATCGGTCCATAATTATATATAGCTCCCATATAAACCGATCCCCAGATTTGACCTCCGGAGCCTCTTGGAGGGGCAAAATTCATCCGATCCGTTTGAAATTGGGTACCTGATGTTAGTATACGGTCTCTAACAAGCATGCAAAAATTGGTCCATATCGCCCCATAATTATATATAGCTCCCATATAAACCGATCCCCAGATTTGAACTCTGGAGCCTCTTGGATGAGCAAAATTCATCCGATCCAATTGAAATTTAGTGCGTGGTCTTAGTATATGGTCTCTAACAACCATGCAAAAATTGGTCCATATCGGTCCATAATTATATATAGCTCCCATATAAACCGATCCCCAGATTTGACCTCCGGAGCCTCTTGGAGGAGCAAAAGTCATCCGATGCGGTTGAAATTTGGTACATTTCGTTAGTATATGGCCTCTAACAGCCATGTACAAATTGTCAAATTTTATTACTATAGAAAGTTTTGTCAAAATTTCATTTCTATAGAAAGTTTTGTAAAAAGTTTATTTCTATAGCAATGTTTGTCAACATTTTATTTCCATAGAAAATTTTGTCAAAATTTTATTTCTATAGAAAATTTTGTAAAAAATTTATTTCTGTAGAAAATTTTGTCAACATTTTATTTCTATAGACAATTTTGTCAACATTTTATTTCTATAGAACATTTTGTCAACATTTTATTTCTATAGAAAATTTTGTCAACATTTTATTTCTATAGAAAATTTTGTCAAAATTTTATTGCTATATAAAATTTTGTCAACATTTTACTTCCATAGAAAATTTTGTCAACATTTTATTTCTATAGAAAATTTTGTCAAACTGAATTATATACGTATTTAATCGGCCTTTTTTTTTGTTTGATATATACCCCTTATGGACTAACTTACAATTTAGAAGACAGTGTTAAAAAGTTTTACGATACCTTGCCATCGGCAAGTGTTATCGCAACCCAGGTAATTCGATTGTGGATGACAGCCTTTAGAAGAAGTTCCTACGCAATCCATGGAGGAGGGTACATAAGATTCGGCCTGGCCGAACTTACGGCCGTATATACTTGTTTGTTTGTTGGTATGTTCCGAGTTGGTTCCGAAACGGCTGAAAGATTTACTTGAAACTTTCAGAGATCGTAGGGGGCGTTCATGTGGTGAAAATAGAGTACCTCATTTTTTGACACCTGGTCGCGGAGGGGGACCTCTCCTTTGTCGGACTTTTTGAAAATTGGACCAAAGTTGACCGATTTGTTTGAAATTTTCATTGAAAGTACTTTATATTTCGATATTTGATGGCGGAGGGGGACCTCCCCTTTGTTCGCCTTTTTTTAAAGTTCAGTGAAAAAACTAAAATTCTCTAAATTATCTGAGATTTACAGAGAACATGCGGTGAGGTTATGGAATTACTATGGGGTACCTGATGATTTCATATGTGGGCGGGGAGGGGGACCTCCCCTTTGCCCTACTTTTTGAAACTTGGAACAAAATTATGCGATTTCCTTGAAATTTTAATTGAATGTTGGGGTTGGCATCTAGACAAAAATCCACTACATTATTTTTCGATATTTGGTCGGGGAGGGGGACCATCTCTTTGCCCGCCTTTTTTTAAGTACAGTGAACAAAACTAAACTCACCCGACTGAAATTCTACGGAAAAACTGGGTGAGGTTATGAAATATATATCAGGTTCCTGATTTTTTAATAAAAAGAAAAGGACATAGGGAGACATCCGCTTCTCTTAAGAACATACAGAGAAACAATTAAACTTTACCGAGTTACTTGAAATTTACAGAGGACTGGGGAGGGGTTACGATATCAATATTTGATACCTGATTTTGTGATATTTGGACGGAAGAGAGGCCGGAAGAGGCCTTTAGGCTTATAATTTCTTTGACATTTCCTGGGACGTTTACAAAAGATACGGTACATCACATTTCGATATTTGGTCGGGGAGGAGGTTCTCCTCTGAATCTGCAAAAAAAAACAAATTCTTAAGTTTTCTTGAAATTTACAAAGGCAGTGAGGGAAGGTTACGAACGAAGAGGCAACCTTCCTTGCCCCACACTTGAAGGAAAGTTTCAATAATTTTCAGGGAAGGTTAGGGGTGCCATTCACTACGGTTTTTGCCGATATTGTATCGGGGAAAGTGACGTCCCTTTAAAACAATAGAGCAAAATTTAAACATCTCCGATCTACTTGAAATTTACAGAGAACGTGGGAGGAGGTGATTAAATTTATACATGATTTTTAAATTAGTATATGATTTTTCGATATCTGGTTGGGGAAGGGGAAAATTGAAATAAACTTTGTCGATTTACTTCGATAGAATTTATAGGGACCATTGAGTAGTTGTGAAATTAATATAGGGTACGTGATAGTCCGATATCAGGACGGAGTGGAGAAGTTGGGGAGAGGGTTCCATTTTGTCCTTGTTTGTTTTTTCTTAAATTGAAAGTAGAGGGTTGTCCGTAAATGGGAACTCGGTACATAGTTTTATGATTTTTGCACAGGCTTCTGCTAGACTTCTTTTTAGTAAAGAACTTAAATTTACGTGAAATTGGCAGCCAACGTAGAGGGTGCATCATTTTCCAACATTTTAGGAAATGTTAATGCGGTAAATTTTTTTACTACTTTTGGTTTTTCCGATTTATTGGATGGGGAACAGTAATTCTTTGTATGTTATTATAATATAGTGCCTAATTTTGAGATATGTTGAGGAGAAGGATACCTTTCCTTGACAAACCACACTTAAAATTCACAAGAAATATAGAAGATTGTCCAACTACTTGAATACAGAACATTTTTTAAGACGAACCATTTTACATATGCATATCCGCCGTATTTGTTCTATATTGTCCTATAAACGAAAGAGCAAGTAGTCCGATTTGTTTGAAAGAATTCAAATCTTTTCGAATTTGTTTTCAGCACGAAGAATATGGTTGACTAAGTTAACGCAAAATGTTCCTACAAATCAGTGTTGCCAGGTTAGGGGTTTTCCACCCAAATTTAGGGGTTTTTTTCACGTTTAGGGGGATTTTTAGGGGTAAAATTTATTTGGGGGGATTTTTGGGGGTAAAAAATTATTTCAGACTTTATAAAGTGGAGCAATTCTCAAGCAAATTCGGAACAATTTTTGCATGCGTTATGAGAAAAAAGATGCGGGAAGTCAACAAGAAGATCCTAAATACAAACAAGTATGCAATAGTATTATTTTCGTTATCTTTTTTAAATTCTTCTGTTGAAAGGGAATTTTTAATATTTGACAAATTTAAAAACAATCGTATCTTAACTTAGCAGCTGAAAGCTTTTTAAGAGTAAGCCCGCTTTTTAAATTGATATACATATTGTATTATTACATCCAAAGAAAAAATAATTTCCTCAGGGATGAAATTTGAAACAAACGAAAATCTCTTTTGTTTTAAAGTATTTTCTTAAATAGCAAATTTTATTTTTTATTTACTTCAATCGAAAAAAATTAGCATCAAAAGAAAACTTAGTTTGTCTAAAATTTCGTTTCTCAGGAAAGAACACTTCTTTCAGGATACATATTTGTGTTAAATGTAATTTTTAAAGTGTATCACTACAGGATTTTTTTCACGAAATTTTGGGACCACTTTTTGCACTTTTGATATTCTGAAATTTTTTGGGGGTTTTTGAAAAAAGCTTAGACCAATTTAGGGGTTTTTTTCTTAAAATATGGGGGGGGGAGAATCAAAAATCACCTGGTAATACTGCTACAAATACGCTTCGGAAGGCGCAGCGAAGTGGGCCGGGTTACGCTAGTTTTCTATAAAAATTAAATGTTGACAACATTTTCGATAGAAATAAACTTTTGTCAAAATTTTCTATAGAACTAAAATTTTGTCAAAATTATCTATCGAAATAAAATTTTTTACCAAATTTTCTATAGAAGTGAAATTGTGTCAAAATTATCTATAGAAATAAAATTTTGACAAAATTTTCTATGGAAATAAAACTTTGTCAAAATTTTCTATAGAAATAAAATCTTGACAACATTTACTATAGAAATCAAAAATGTTGACAATATTTGTTATAGAATTCAAAAATTTTAACAAACTTTCTATAATAGAATCCAAAAATTTTGAATAAAATTTGTATTGAAATAAAATGTTGACAAAATTTTCCATAGAAATAAAATTTCCATAAAATTTTTCTATAGAATAAAATGTTGACAAGACTTTCTATAGAAATAAATTTAACGAAAATTTTCTATTAAAATAAAATTTTGACAATATTTTCTATAGAAATAAAATTTTGAAAAAATTTTCTATAGAAATAAAATTTGGCAAAATTTTCTATAGAAATAAAATTTTGACAAAATTTTTTTATAGATATAAAATTTTTCTATAGAAATGACATGTTGACAAAAATTTTTTATGGAAGTAAAATTTTTTCAAAATTTGCTATAGAAATAAAATTTTGACAAAATAGAAATAAAATTTTCTATTGTTGGTTTGTACTTTAATCATATTTGTTGTTGTGATCTCAGCTTTAAAACCATTGCATTGACTAAACTACAAGAGTAGCTTAACCAACAGAGGAAAATAATGTTTGTCAAATTTATTTGGGCAAAGCCCTATAAACTGCAAGATGCTTGGATGGACGCACGTTTCGGAATTACCACATTCCTCATCACCATACTCTACTTGCAGCAAAACTATCAACCAATTATTGCCGAAATAAATTTGTACAAATATATCTCTTTTCCTTTGCCACTGTCAAATCATCGATTTGAGTGCAGTTGGCTGGGTTTATTTCGAGCGGGCTTCCTCTTACTTCATTCGTTTTCCCTTTCTATTGTTGGTTTGCACTTTAATCATATTTGTTGTTTTGATCTTAGTTTTAAAACCATTGCGTTGACTAAACTACAAGAGTAGCTTAACCAACAGAGGCCAAATAATGTTTGTCAAATTTATTTAAGCAAAGCCCTATAGACTGCAAGATGTTTGGATGGACGCACGTTCCCCATCAGAGTGGACGCACATTCCTCATCAGCATCCTCTAATTGAAGCAAAACTATCAACCAATTATCAGAATAAATTCAGGCAGTTCACTAAACCCAAAGTGAACCGCACTTGAACCTTTCGA
Source organism: Haematobia irritans (assembly GCF_050003625.1). NCBI lineage: Eukaryota > Metazoa > Arthropoda > Insecta > Diptera > Muscidae > Haematobia > Haematobia irritans. The sequence continues at coordinate 20,702,364 of NC_134398.1, forward strand.
AAAATTTTGCTAATATTTTCTATTGTTTGTTCAATAACCATCCATTGAAAACATTGTAGTATATTTAATTTTTTTTATGATACTAAAAACAAGCACTAGATTTGGTATGTTGAGAAATAAATCAAGCAATTGTTTACTCTATAAGAAGAGTTCATTCACTTTCCTATAAATTTTGATGTCACGGTTAATAGAACTACAAGAAATTATTTTTCATGATATTTGTAATGCTTTGGATGAACAATTTCGATTTTTTTTTATTTTATTTGAACTTTAATTTCGATTTTCATGCATTTCCCCCCTTTCCCCATCATTTCTGGTAATTTATGAAATTGCAACGTTTAATATGCACATTTTTTGCACAATGTTGTAAAAATCAACTTCATTATTTATTTAACGGGGGTAGGAAAGGAGTTTTATTTACATGCAATGTCTAGTGAGGATGAAGACTGAAGATGGTAGCAATGTGGTGGTGATAATGGTCAACGCTATTAACAAATGGAATTCATGAAACTTGGTTCCTGCCTGCTACATGAATCACGAAAAAAGTTTTTTCTTCTTCTTCTTCGAAAAATAATGAATCCATAGCAACATAGCAGCAATATATTGAAGTGATATTTAACGGGGAGGCACGTTTTCCCAATAAGCTTACGGAAGGGAGCTGGCAGGGAACCTTCTATACATGGTAAGGAATATTGAATGAGTTTTCTTTTTTTTCATTTTTTGCAGTTGTATGCAATTTTTCCCGGTTTTTTTTTTTCAATTTCAATGCACAATGTTAATTGGGGTTGCAGAGGGTGGATAATGGTACATTAAAGATCCAGGAACTTATGTGGAAATTATGTCCAACTCAAAATACAAAAACTGAAAAGAACCAAAAGATAAACGAAGTTAAATATAAACTCCAGTTCACCGCAAATGTCCTTACACACTTGAGAAGTGTCCATACATTTGGTCGATGGGCAAAAGTTAATAAATAATGATTCTTTTTTCGACGTTATGGCCTTTTCATTATGCAGGACCATTGCAAGTTTGGAGATTATTCTGTGGATGGATTTGGTTTGGTTTGGTTACTCTTTAAATATCATGGTGGGTAAAGAAGTGAATAATTAACCAAATACTACCAGTGAGTGTCGCCACGAATGCTACATTTTCTCCATCGAAGAAATAAAAACAGAGCATCCTCCTTATATACAAAGTAAAACCTCTCACTATTGAACACTGTGAAAAGCAGACAACTCTTCAACGTGGGTAATTTTCGTGAGACTGTTGGCTATATTATCACATTTAAATTAATCTCTGTGAGAAATGAGTACCTCCCAATTATAGACAAAATGTTGATGACCCTGAGTGTTCTCTTTTGAGAAGTTTCACTGTATTCAACTCTGGGGTTGTAGAGTGTATTGCATTGGGAAATATTCACTTGAAGTTGAGTTGTGTAATCCAGAGAATAACAAGACTTAAACTCTGATAAACAGAATACTCGGAAATAAGGAGTATTCATAAAGTACCACGAAGGTTAAGTTCACTGTGGCCAAAGAATTTGTGAATTTAATAATAACAATAATGACGGTAGATGAGAGCCTGTGGTTAACATTTCTAAAGGCAATACTTTGGATGTCATGGAAAAGTATTTGTATAAAAATTCAACAAAAGCGTTTTAATATTTATACCCTAAACCACATAGTGGTCAGGGTATAATAAGTTTGATCGGCCAAAAAATGTGCCTACCAAAAATATTGATTTTAGACCCCATAAAATATATACCGATCGACTCTAAATCACCTCCTGAGTCGATCTAGCGCTTGGTGTCCGTCCGTCCGTCCGTCTGTCCATGTATTTGTTGTTCACAGGATTCCGGTCGCAATTATTAACCGATTTTGATGAAATTTGGTACAGGGAGTTTTTTGGGCACAAGGGCGAACGCTGTAGAATTTGGACGAAATCGGATCAAATTTAGATATAGCTCCCATATATATGTATCGCCCGATTTCGACAAATGGGGTCACGTTGCGCTTTTTTTTCAAACGGATCGTCACCAAATTTGGCAAAAGCTAATCTTTTCCATCGCCCTTCAAGTCTGCAAAATTTCATCGAAATCGGTTCAGATTTAGATATAGCTCCCATATATATGTATCGCCCGATTTTCCCAAATTTGGCCACAAAACCTTTATTTATCAACCGATCTTACTCAAAGTTGGCTAAATATAATCTTCTATAGCACTAACTATATGTGCAAAAAATCATCGAAATCAGTTCAGATTTAGATATAGCTCCCATATATATGTATAGCCCGATTTTCCCAAATTTGGCCATAGAACTCTTATTTATTAACCGATCTGACTCAAAGTTGGCTAGATCCAGTCCTCTATAGTACTAACTATATGTGCAAAATTTCATCGAAATCGGTTCAGATGTAGATATAGCTCCCGTATATGTATCACCCGATTGTGAAAAATTCGCCCCTAATAACCTTATGTTTGACCATACAGGCCTCATTTCTTAACTGGTCTTACTCAAATCTTGCACAAGGTAACCTTTTGTTGTATTAATAAAACCCGCAAAATATTATGCTAATTGGTTCAGATTTAGATATAGCTCCCATATATATGCATCGCTCGATTTTCCCAAATTTGGCCATAGTACTCTTATTTATTAACCAATGTTACTCAAATTTCAAATTTTGATGTACTAGCCGATCGTACTTATACGTACTTGCAGCTTTTACATGAGAATATTGCACGATTTTTACAAATTTGTATTTATTACCCACACTAATTTAACGATTTTCTCTTTTTTAACAATGGGCTCAATATTAGTGGCATACTAACTCCGTAGGTGCAATATCAACACAGCCAGTGTTGCTAGAAGTAGGAGAAATTCCCTATAAGTAGGGTTTTTCTAATATTTAGCGTATGGACGTAGGGCCACAATGTAGGGCATTTTCACCCAACACAATTTGTAAAAATTTTTACATTTTGGTGGCTCTAGAGGAGGAAATTAGAAGCCGGCAAGGCTTGATCTTTAACAATATGTGGTAAACTTTATTCCTGTAGAAAATTTTGCCAACATTTTACTTCTATAGAACATTTTGTCAAAATTGTATTTCTATAGAAATTTTTTCAACATATTATTTCTATAAAAATTTTCTCAAAATTTTATTTCTGTGGAATTTTATCTCAAAATTGTATTTCTATAGAAAAATTTCTGACAAAAATTTGTTTATAGAAACTTTTTCCTAAATTTTATTTTTATAAAGATTTAACAAAAAAGATTACTAATTTGGGTAGAATTCCACCAACTGTGGCAACCGTGGTCGTAATACAAATTTATATTCTAAGTTATATACGTTGCATATTCATGTTTTAAGATAATAAAATATTTAGAAGCATTTTTGTTTTGTAAAATTTTTTAAATTTAACGAAAAATATAGTAGGGAAAATTGTTTGGGAATGTATAGGAAAGTAGGGAACTTTTTTTGTCCTTGTAGGGTGAACCGAACATTTTCCGTGGCAACATTGACTATGAGCTATAGTCAGATTGACACAAAGCACCCATAAACATGTACCCCTTAATTTTTTTAAATATGCAACTGCGGTTTATCTCCCAGACCTATATACTACCCCACAATTGCTTATGATTACTAATTCTGTAATGGTGGTTTAGGGTATGATTTAGTCGGCTCCGCCCGACTTTCTACTTTACTTACTTGTTTTTCGTTGATTTAGTTGATGTAAACTTTAAAAAATTTTTATCCCATCAAGTGATAAAATGTCATCATTGAGATAAATTGGTAGCAATTTTCGTAGAATTAAAAATAACGAGTGATATACTTGGATTTCCGAAATATTTGTTGGGGTTTCTTCAAGATAATTCAACATCACAAATTTCTCTTTGGGGAATTGACGAATAAAAAACTACCCAGTATATAATCTCCAAGAATTAATACAAGGAGACAGAGTACAACTAAAGGCATGGTAGAATGGCCTTGCATACATAGGGGTCATGGGTTAAATCCTTCCTTCAACCAAAACATTCTTCAGCGGTGGATTATTCCCCCCAAAGTAATGCTGGTGATATTTTGAGAAAAAATTGTATAGAAATAAAATTTTGAAAAAAATTCCTATAGAAATAAAATTTAAACAATAATTTCAATAGAAATAAAATTTTGTCAAATTTCCAATAGAAAAAAATTTGACAAAATGTTCTATAGAAATAAAATTTTGAGAAACAATTCTATACAAATAAAATTTTGAGAAAATTTCCTATAGAAATAAAATTTTGAAAAACTTTTCTTAGAAATAACATTTTTAAAAAATATTCCATAGAAATAAAATTTAAACAATAATTTCAATAGAAATAAAATTTTGAAAAAATTTTCTACAGAATTACAATTTTGATAACATTTTCTATTAATATAAAATTTTGAGAAAATTTTCTACAGAAATAAAAAATTTTCTATAGAAATAAAATTTAGAAAAAAACAAGTAAAGGGTGATTCTTTTGAGGTTAGGATTTTCATGCATTAGTATTTGACAGATCACGTGGGATTTCAGACATGGTGTCAAAGAGAAAGATGCTCAGTATGCTTTGACATTTCATCATGAATAGCCGAACGATCTGCCACAACGTCGAATTTTCAGTGAATGGGCCCTAGAAAAGTTGGCAGAAAATCCGCTTTTTTATCGACAAATTTTGTTCAGCGATGAGGCTCATTTCTGGTTGAATGGCTACGTAAATAAGCAAAATTGCCGCATTTGGAGTGAAGAGCAACCAGAAGCCGTTCAAGAACTGCCCATGCATCCCGAAAAATGCACTGTTTGGTGTGGTTTGTACGCTGGTGGAATCATTGGACCGTATTTTTTCAAAGATGCTGTTGGACGCAACGTTACGGTGAATGGCGATCGCTATCGTTCGATGCTAACAAACTTTTTGTTGCCAAAAATGGAAGAACTGTACTTGGTTGACATGTGGTTTCAACAAGATGGCGCTACATGCCACACAGCTCGCGATTCTATGGCCATTTTGAGGGAAAACTTCGGAGAACAATTCATCTCAAGAAATGGACCGGTAAGTTGGCCACCAAGATCATGCGATTTGACGCCTTTAGACTATTTTTTGTGGGGCTACGTCAAGTCTAAAGTCTACAGAAATAAGCCAGCAACTATTCCAGCTTTGGAAGACAACATTTCCGAAGAAATTCGGGCTATTCCGGCCGAAATGCTCGAAAAAGTTGCCCAAAATTGGACTTTCCGAATGGACCACCTAAGACGTAGCCGCGGTCAACATTTAAATGAAATTATCTTCAAAAAGTAAATGTCATGGACCAATCTAACGTTTCAAATAAAGAACCGATGAGATTTTGCAAATTTTATGCGTTTTTTTAAAAAAAAAAGTTATCAAGCTCTTAACAAATCACCCTTTATATACGGCCGTAAGTTCGGCCAGGCCGAAGCTTATGTACCCTCCACCATGGATTGCGTAGAAACTTCTTCTAAACGTACCAAGAGGCTCTGAATCCAAATCTCGGGATCGGTTTATATGGGGGCTATATATGATTATGGACTGATATGGACCACTTTTGGCATGGTTGCTAAATATCATATACTACCACCACGTACCGTATTTCAACCAGATCGGATGAATTTTGTTTCTCCAAAAGGCACCGGAAGTCAAATCTGGACCAATTCCTGCATGGTTGTTGGATACTACATACTAACATCACGTACCAAGTTTCAACCGAATCGGATGAATTTTGCTCATCCAAGGAGCTCCGGAGGTCAAATCTGTGGATCGGTTTATATGGGGGCTATATATAATTATGGACCAATGTGGACCAATTTTTGCATGGTTATTAGAGACCATATACTAATACCATGTACCAAATTTCAGCCGGATCGGATGAAATTTTCTTCTCTTTGATGCTCCGCAAGCCAAATCGGGGGATCGGTTTATATGGGGGCTATATATAATTAATGACCAATATGGACCAATTCTGGCACGGTTGTTAAAGAAAATACTAACACCATGTTCCCAATTTCAACCGGATCGGATGAAATTTGTTTCTCTTTGATGCTCCGCAAGCCAAATCTGGTGATCGGTTTATATGGGGGCTATATATAATTATGTACTGATGTGGACAAATTTTTACATGGTTGTGAGAGACCATATACCAAAATCATGTACCAAATTTCAGCCAGATCGGATAAAATATACTTTTCTTAGAGGCTCCGCAAGCCAAATCTGTAGGCCCGCTTATATGGGGGCTATATGTAAAAGTGAACCGATATGGCCCATTTGCAATACCATCCGACCTACATCAATAACAACTACTTGTGCCAAGTTTCCAGTCGATAGCTTGTTTCGTTCGGAAGTTAGCCTGATTTCAACAGGTGGACGTACGGACATGCTTAGATCGACTCAGAATTTCACCACGACCCAAATTATATATACCTTATGGGATATTAGAGCAATATTTCGATGTGTTACAAACGGAATGACAAAGTTAATATACGCCCCTTCCTTTGGTGGATGGAATAATAATTCTATAGTAATAAAATGTTCTATAGAAATAAAATTTTGTAAAAAAAAATTCTGTAGAAATACAATTTTGAAAAAAAAATTTATTGGAAATAAAATTTTGAAAAAAGTCTTGAAAAACATTTTTTTTTTTAATTTTCATTAGAAACAAAATTTTGAGAACATTTTCTATAGAATTAAAATTTTGAAAAAATTCTATAGAAATAAAATTTTGAGAAAATTTTCTATAGAAATAAAACTTTGAGAACATTTTCTACAGAAATAAAATTTTCCAAAAAATTATCTGTAGAAATAATATTTTTAGAAAATTTTCTATAGAAATAAAAACTTGAGAAAAAGTTAATTGGAAATAAAATTTTGAAAAAAAAGCTATAGAAAAAAATTTTGACAAAATTGAGGTCCGGAAGGCTGAGGCATTAGAGGGTCAAACATATAAATATACAAACAATAAAATTTTGAGAAAAAAAATTCTATAGAAATAACAAGTAAGGAAAGTCTAAAGTCGGGCGGGGCCGACCATATTATACCCTGCACCACTTTGTAGATCTAAATTTTCGATACCATATCACATCCGTCAAATGTGTTGGTGGCTATAAATAAAACAAGTATATACGGCCGTAAGTTCGGCCAGGCCGAATCTTATGTACCCTCCACCATGGATTGCGTAGGAACTTCTACTAAAGGCTGTCATCCACAACCGAATTATTTGGGTTGCGATAACACTTGCCGATGGCAAGGTATCGTAAAACTTTTTAACACTGTCTTCTAAATTGTAAGTTAGTCCATAAGGGGTATATATTAAACAAAAAAAAAAGGCCGATTAAATACGTATATAATTCAGTTTGACAAAATTTTCTATAGAAATAAAATTTTGACAAAATTTTCTATAGAAATAAAAACTTGACAAAATTTTCTATAGAAATAAACTGTTGACAAAATTTTCTATGGAAGTAAAATGTTGACAAAATTTTCTATTGCAATAAAATTTTGACAAAATGTTCTATAGAAATAAAATGTTGACAAAATTGTCTATAGAAATAAAATGTTGACAAAATTTTCTACAGAAATAAATTTTTTACAAAATTTTCTATAGAAATAAAATTTTGACAAAATTTTCTATGGAAATAAAATGTTGACAAACATTGCTATAGAAATAAACTTTTTACAAAACTTTCTATAGAAATGAAATTTTGACAAAACTTTCTATAGTAATAAAATTTGACAATTTTTACATGTCTGTTAGAGGCCATATACTAACGAAATATACCAAATTTCAACCGCATCGGATGACTTTTGCTCCTCCAAGAGGCTTCGGAGGTCAAATCTGGGGATCGGTTTATATGGGAGCTATATATAATTATGGACCGATATGGACCAATTTTTGCATGGTTGTTAGAGACCATATACTAACACCACGTAATAAATTTCAATTGGATCGGATGAATTTTGCTCCTCCAAGAGGCTCCGGAGTTCAAATCTGGGGATCGGTTTATATGGGAGCTATATATAATTATGGACCGATATGGACCAATTTTTGCATGCTTGTTAGAGACCGTATACTAACATCAGGTACCCAATTTCAAACGGATCGGATGACTTTTGCTCCTCCAAGAGGCTTCGGAGGTCAAATCTGGGGATCGGTTTATATGGGAGCTATATATAATTATGGACCGATATGGACCAATTTTTGCATGGTTGTTAGAGACCATATACTAACACCACGTACTAAATTTCAATTGGATCGGATGAATTTTGCTCCTCCAAGAGGCTCCGGAGTTCAAATCTGGGGATCGGTTTATATGGGAGCTATATATAATTATGGACCGATATGGACCAATTTTTGCATGCTTGTTAGAGACCGTATACTAACATCAGGTACCCAATTTCAAACGGATCGGATGAATTTTGCCCCTCCAAGAGGCTCCGGAGGTCAAATCTGGGGATCGGTTTATATGGGAGCTATATATAATTATGGACCGATATGGACCAGTTTTTGCATGGTTGTTAGAGACCATATACTAACACCACGTACCAAATTTCAATCGGGTAGGATGAAGTTTGCTCCTCCAAGAGGCTCCGGAGGTCAAATCTGGGGATCGGTTTATATGGGAGCTATATATAATTATGGACCGATATGGACCAATTTTTGCATGGTTGTTAGAGACCGTATACTTAGACCACGTACCAAATTTCAACCGGATCGGATGAATTTTGCTGCTCCGGAAGGCTCCGCAAGCCAAATTTGGGGATCGGTTTATATGGGGGCTATACGTAAACGTGGGCCGATATGGCCCATTTTCAATACCATCCGACCTACATCAATAACAACTACTTGTGCCAAGTTTCAAGTCGATAGCTAGTTTCGTTCGGAAGTTAGCGTGATTTCCACAGACGGACGGACAGCCGGACAGACGGACGGACGGACGGACATGCTTAGATCGACTCAGAATTTCACCACGACCCAGAATATATATACTTTATGGGGTCTTAGAGCAATATTTCGATGTGTTACAAACGGAATGACAAAGTTAATATACCCCCATCCTATGGTGGAGGGTATAAAAAGCATCGCCAAAAAAGTACTGAAAATTTTCTTTTTGGATCCAGAAGTGGTGCCAAATTGACGTAGAAGCGATGAATTTAACATGGGCTTGTCATAGGACGGATGTCCACCATTTCAACAGGCGCTGCACTGAATTTGCATCACTTCTTAAGGTGTGATGCGAATTCAGTGTTTTGGATGTGAAATAAGAAATTTTGTGATATTTTGACAAATAAATAATTTTTAATTCTTTTTTATGATTTGTAATGCATTATAACGCTTGTCTGGAACTTGTGTGATCAAATATTTTCAAAAATTCGAAATTTTTCTAAAAAGGATTTAGAATTTTTTTCGGCTAAACTTAAATAATTTGAACCATTTTATTAATTCTTAATCTGTTTTCAACCTATTTGAAATACAAAAAAAAATTCCCATTAAGAATATAAAAAAGCGAGTTATAAACAAATTGACTCAAACGAACTTCCTGCGCAGTTAAAATAAAGAATATCTTTGGGAGAACATTTTTGGATGTTCTTTTAAAGTTGTGCCTTGAGAAGAACTTCCAAATTTTTTTTTGCTGGGTTATTGTTCCATAGTGTGGCGCGGGGTATAAAAATTGACAAATTTTCTATAGAAATAAAAATTTTGAGAACATTTTCATTAGAAACAAAATCTTAACAAAATGTTATATAGAAATAAAATTTAGACAAAATTTACTTTAGAAATAAAATTTTGAAAAAATTTTCTATAGAAATAAAATTTTGAGAAAATTTTCTATACAAATAAAATTTTGAAAGATATTTTCTGCAGAAATAAAATTTTGAAAAAAAAATTCTATAGAAATAAAAACTTGAGAAAATTTTAATTGGAAATAAAATTTTGACAAAGTTTTCTAAATAAATAAAATTTTATGGACATTTTCTACAGATATAAAATTTTGAGAGAATGTTCTATAGACATAAAATTTTGAGCGAAAGTTTCTTTCTCTGATGACTTCACACCTACAACTACGACATAGAAACCTTCGGGCCTGCAATTTGTAAGGATCCACCACATAGGTCTCTACATCCACTGGGAGTACTGGGTTCTTTTTTCACAGAGCTAGGATCTATGCGGTGAATAGTTACATTAGTTAAATGGCACCCAACTTGGGGCCCACAATTGGTTGTTCAAACTTTTCCAGTGAGGTAACACCTAGACCCTGATCCATAAAAAAAATCTTTTAATATTATTTCCTGTCAGGTATTCAGTATTTCTTTGGAATAACCGTTTATTGGTCGTGCTATTTAATTATTTGTTTTCTCTATAGCAACGTTGTCGAGGCTACTTCTGTTGAGAAATAACCCTTCCAGGGCTGGTTGCAACTCGCGTAAAACATTACTAAAAATTACTTAGTTTTTCACTAAAAGCTTACCATTTTACTGAAGTTCGACAGTCTAATGCATTAGATGCATTTTAACTATAACTCTAACTACACGAACAATAAACATGAAAATAAGGCGAACATTCTTAGTGTAAATTTAGGTCTTTCCACATTAGCCACTTCTGATATGAATTCCATTCAACTCTATGGTATTTCAGTTAACACATACATAATAAAATCTATAAATTCGCAATGGCGACAGGTCAACTATATACTGTAGTCATTACATTTTGAAGGTAGGAAAAAAATATCATTGGGAAAATTGCTCGGAAAATTATACAAACCTCATATTTTATGCATACCAATAGGGTTGTCCAGTGAGATGAAAAAATAGAGCTATTTTCAAATTAACTTATTATTTCGGGTGTATACAATTAGCCCTACACAGGAAAAAAGATTTGCATGGATCCCAAGAATTTTAACTTCCCTTAAAAGTGTTGGTATTGATTCCGAGTCAAAGATGCGGTTTCTTTGAAATAAAGACATTGTTTATGGCTCTATCTAGCTTTAAATCTGGGATCAATACATTTAAAATTATGAGACAGTAAAATATTTCCTTAATTAAAAAAATTTTCACTCAAAAAAAGTTTACTTGAATCCAAAGATTTTGACATTCTCTTAAGGATTTTGGTATTGATTCCGACATTTTTAACGACCTATCTGGCATTAAGTCTACGACCAATACAATTAAAATTAGAATACAAATCTCATTTATCGAATGATACTAATTCCTCAAAATAAGTCTTAGCTTTTATTTGAAGCATTTTTATATTAAATCCAAAGATTCAATATTTTACTTAATATAAGGACGATTTCTGTAAATCAAAAATGTAGTTCTTTGCTTTAAGTCATATTTGCCTTGGTTCACAGACATATGACTTTAACGGAGGGATGCAAAATTCTAAAGTTCAAATTTTAAATTAAAAAAAAAAAAATTTTGAGTCATTTTATTTTAATTAAAATTTCATTATTTAAAAGAAATTTGTCCTTAATATTTTATAAATTGCTCATTCTAAAATTTAGGTTGCGCAATTTTTAATATAAAGTAAATATTGTTTTTTCAGTGTTTAAACTAAAAAATGCAAAATCCTCATAATAAGTCTTAGCCTATATTTGAAGCCTTTTTTATCGTAAATCTAAAGATTCAATATCTCAGTTAAATTGAAGACAATTTTTTTTAAATCTTAAATGTTTTTCTTTAATTTAAGAAAAATTTGTCTTAATTCAAAGATTTAGAAATTTAATTCATTCAAATAAATTTGTCCTAAATATTGTGTAAATTGCGTGTCCTAAAATTTAAAATGCATCATCTTTTATATTAGGTCAATATTTTTCAGTGTAAGGATGTAATCATTGTTAAAACCTAATTTTACCATTAAAACTATAACGAGATTACAAAGAGAATTCCCTATAACGACCACTTGCTAAACTTACATTAGTTTCAACAAACTCTTATCCAATTTAGAGCCATCTAAAGGGTAATGGGTAATACCTTTGCTCAAAAGTCAATATGACCAACTCGCATAGTCATTAGCGTAAATATGTGCAGGGCATTGACTATTGTTGTATATTCTAAAATTACTGTCAATATATGCTAATGTCTCTATAAATGTCCATATCTGTCACTGCAGTCAATATGTTGCTGGAGATATTAACAAAGGAATATTCAGGGTTAGGTGCGGGCCTATTTAAAGGCCCTATTAAGGTCAGTGTTACCATTTTGACAAACTTTCTGTAGAAATAAAATGTTCACAATATTTTTGTCTAGGAATAAAATTTTGAAAAAATTTTCTATAGAAATAAAATTTTGACAAAAATTTGTATAGAAATAATATTTAAACTAAATTTTCTATAGAAATAAAAGTTTCACAAAATTCTCTATAGAAATAACATTTTGACAAAATTTTCTACAGAAATAAAACATTTTCTATAGAAATAAACTTTTGACAAAAGTTTCTATAAAAATAAAATTTTGACAATTTGAAATGAAATTGTGACAAAATTTTCTATAGAATAAAAATAAAATTAAACAAGTAAGGAAAGTCTAAAGTCGGGCAGGGCCGACTATATTATACCCTGCACCACTTGGTAGATCTAAATTTTTGATACCATATCACATCCGTCAAATGTGTTGGGGGCTATATAAAAAGGTTTGTCCCAAATACATACATTTAAATATCACTCGATCTTGACAGAATTTGATAGACTTCTACAAAATCTATAGACTCAAAATTTAAGTCGGCTAATGCACTAGGGTGGAACACAATGTTAGTAAAAATTTTGGGAAACATTTAAATCTGAAGCAGTTTTAAGGAAAAAGTTTATTTATGATTTATCGCTCGATATATATGTTAGAAGTTTAGGAAAATTAGAGTCATTTTTACAACTTTTCGACTAAGCAGTGGCGATTTTACAAGGAAAATATTGGTATTTTGACCATTTTTGTCGAAATCAGAAAAACATATATATGGGAGCTATATCTAAATCTGAATCGATTTCAACCAAATCTGGCACGCATAGCTACAATGCTAATTCTACTCCCTGTGCAAAATTTCAACTAAATCAGAGCAAAAGATTGGCCACTGTGGTAATATGAATGTAAATCGGGCGAAAGCTATATATGGAAGATATATCTAAATCAGAACCGATTTCAATCAAATTTGGCACGCATAGCAATAATGCTAATTCTACTTCCTGTGCAAAATTTCAACTAAATCGGAGCAAAAAATTGGCCTCTGTGATCATGTGAGTGTAAATCGGCCGAAAGCTATATATGGGAGATATATCTAAATCTGAACCGATTTCAACCAAATTTGGCACGCATAGCTACAATGCTAATTCTACTCCCTGTGCAAAGTTTCAACTAAAGCGGAGTTAAAAATTGGCCTCTGTGCACGCAAAAAAATAATTCTTTCCTCCCAAACGAAATTTTAGACAAACAAAGTTCGTTTCTCAGTTGCTTTTCGCTGTAAGGAAGTGTATTTGGAAGAAAAGTATATACTTTTTGTGATAAACGTTTATTCTTTTCCAGGATGTAAAAACAATTTCATAAAGACAAACTCCAAAAAAAAAAACATTGTTTTCTTGCTCATTGCATTTTCCCTCACATCTTTCTCACATCCACGGGTTTTTTTTATTTCGTAACACCTTTTCCAGTAATACCAACAATGTAGAAGAAATTATACGATTTTATAAATTTTTAAAATTTTTTTACCTTTCGCCTGGATGGAGAATCGAACCGCGGACCATGCACTTTGTAAGCCAACACACTAACCACTGAGCTATGTACCTGTTATGGTGATCAATAAATAAATATCCATATAAGTTATATTTATATAGCATAGCTTGCGGCACCCACGAACCGAATAAACAAAGTTTATTTAACAGAAACAAACATTTAGTTTGGCACCGTGGAGCAGTGGTTGCTACGTCCGACTTGCATGCCAAGGGTCGTGGGTTCGATCCCTGCTTCGATCAAAGTGTTTTTTTTTTTGTTTTTTTTTTCATATATTCCAGATATGTTCGGAAAATTCCGAAAAAATTTTCAACATTACATTGTAGTATATTAAATTTTGAACTGTAAAATGTGTCTTATTAAAGACCTAAAGTCAGTAAAGAACAGCGTTTGATATAAACGAAATGGACTGTGTTGTTGTTTCAAAAATAATTTTTTTTATTGAAAAAATAAAAATTTTGTAACAAACGAATTTTTTTGCGATAGAAGTTTAAAAATTTCCAAGCAATTCAAAAAACTCTAACAAAAGAAAAACGTTTTCGGTACACGTTTTCCACACGTTTTTTTTCTTTGCGTGTGGTCATATAAGTGTAAATCGAGAAAAAGCTATATATGGGAGCTATATCTAAATCTGAACCAATTTCAACCAAATTTGGCGCGCATAGCAACAATGCTAATTCTACTCTCTGTGCAAAATTTCAACCAAATCGGAGCAAAAAATTGGCCTCTGTGGTCATATGAGTGTAAATGGGGCGAAAGCTATATATGGGACTTATATTTTAATCTAATGAGAGCTACATCTAAATCTGAACCGACTTCAATAAAATCTGGCACACTTGACTACACTACTAATTGTACTCCTAGTGCAAAATTTCAACCAAATTCGGCCAAAAATCTGTCTTCTGGGGCCATATAAGTCCATATCGGGCGAAAGATATATATGGGAGCTATATCTAAATCAAATTTTGCACACTTCACTATACGACTAATTGTTATGTTTGTACAAAATTTCAAGCAAATCGGTATAAAACTCTGGCCGCTGTGTCCATATTAGTGCATATCGGACGAAAGATATATATGGGAGCTATATCTAAATCTGAACCGATTTCAACCACATTTCGCACGCATAGCTACAATGCTAATTCTACTCCCTGTGCAAAATTTCAACTAAATCGGAGATAAAAAATTGGCCTCTGTGGTCATATGAGTGTAAATCGGGCGAAGGCTATATATGGGAGCTATATCTAAATCTGAAGCGATTTCAACCAAATTTGGTACGCATAGCAACAATGCTAACTTTACTCCCTGTACAAAATATCAACTACATCGGAGTTAAAAATTGGCCTCTGTGGTCATATGAGTGTATATCGGCCGAAAGCTATATATGGGAGATATATCTAAATCTGAACCGATTTCAACCAAATTTGGCACGCATAGCTACAATGCTAATTCTACTCCCTCTGCAAAATTTCAACTAAATCGGAGATAAAAAATTGGCTTCTGTGGTCATATGAGTGTAAATCGGGCGAAAGCTATATATGGGAGATATATCTAAATCTGAACCGATTTCAACCAAATTTGGCACGCATAGCTACAATGCTAATTCTACTCCCTCTGCAAAATTTCAACTAAATCGGAGATAAAAAATTGGCTTCTGTGGTCATATGAGTGTAAATCGGGCGAAAGCTATATATGGGAGATATATCTAAATCTGAACCGATCTCAACAAAATTTGGCACGCATAGCTACAATGCTAATTATACTCCCTGTGCAAAATTTCAATCAAATTGGGATAAAACTCTGGCTTCTGGGACCGTATTAGTCCATATCGGGCGAGAGATATATATGGGAGCTATATCTGAATCTGAACCGATTTGTTCCAAAATCAATAGGGATCTATTCTGAGCCAAAACATATACTTGTGCCAAATTTGAAGTCGATTGGACTAAAACTGCGACCTAGACTTTGATTACAAAAATGTGTTCACGGACAGACGGACAGACGGACATGGCTATATCGACTCAGGAGCCCACCCTGAGCATTTTTGCCGAAGACACCATGTGTCTATCTCGTCTCCTTCTGGGTGTTGCAAACATATGCACTAACTTATAATACCCTGTTCCACAGTGTGGCGCAGGGCATAAAAAAACATATGCACTAACTTACAATACCCTGTTCCACAGTGTGGCGCAGGTTATAAAAATTCTATAATAAATAAAATAAATAAATTAAATAAATAAAATAAATAAAATTTTGACAAAATTTTCTCTAGGAATAAAATTTTGACAAAATTTTCTCTAGAAATAAATTTTTGACAACATTTTCTACAGAAATAAAATGTTCACAAAATTTTTGTCTAGGAATACAATTTTGACAAAATTTTCTATAGAAATTAAATTCTGACAAAAATTTGTATAGAAATAATATTTAGACTAAATTTTCTACAGAAATAAAAGTTTCACAAAATTCTCTATAGAAATAAAATTTTGACAAAATTTTTTACAGAAATAAAACATTTACTATAGAAATAAACTTTTGACAAAAGTTTCTATAAAAATAAAATTTTGTCAAAATTTTCTATAGAACTAAATTTTGTTAAAATTTTTCATAGAAATACATTTTTGTCAAAATTTTCTATAGAAATAAAATTTTGTCAAAATAGAAATAACAATTTGATAACATTTTATACATATATTAAATTTTGACTAAATTTTCCATAGGTATAAAGTCTTTACAAAATTTTATAGACTTTTTTTTAAGTGTCGAACACTTTTGCTCTTCAACCAAGAGGTACTTCCAAAAAAAAAATTATATACAACTAAAATAAAAAATAAATTTTCTATAGAATAAATAAAGGGTGATTTGTTAAGAGCTTGATAACTTTTTTTTAAAAAAAACGCATAAAATTTGCAAAATCTCATCGGTTCTTTATTTGAAACGTTAGATTGGTCCATGACATTTACTTTTTGAAGATAATTTCATTTAAATGTTGACCGCGGCTACGTCTTAGGTGGTCCATTCGGAAAGTCCAATTTTGGGCAACTTTTTCGAGCATTTCGGCCGGAATAGCCCGAATTTCTTCGGAAATGTTGTCTTCCAAAGCTGGAATAGTTGCTGGCTTATTTCTGTAGACTTTAGACTTGACGTAGCCCCACAAAAAATAGTCTAAAGGCGTCAAATCGCATGATCTTGGTGGCCAACTTACCGGTCCATTTCTTGAGATGAATTGTTCTCCGAAGTTTTCCCTCAAAATGGCCATAGAATCGCGAGCTGTGTGGCATGTAGCGCCATCTTGTTGAAACCACATGTCAACCAAGTTCAGTTCTTCCATTTTTGGCAACAAAAAGTTTGTTAGCATCGAACGATAGCGATCGCCATTCACCGTAACGTTGCGTCCAACAGCATCTTTGAAAAAATACGGTCCAATGATTCCACCAGCGTACAAACCACACCAAACAGTGCATTTTTCGGGATGCATGGGCAGTTCTTGAACGGCTTCTGGTTGCTCTTCACTGCAAATGCGGCAATTTTGCTTATTTACGTAGCCATTCAACCAGAAATGAGCCTCATCGCTGAACAAAATTTGTCGATAAAAAAGCGGATTTTCTGCCAACTTTTCTAGGGCCCATTCACTGAAAATTCGACGTTGTGGCAGATCGTTCGTCTATTCATGATGAAATGTCAAAGCATACTGAGCATCTTTCTCTTTGACACCATGTCTGAAATCCCACGTGATCTGTCAAATACTAATGCATGAAAATCCTAACCTCAAAAGAATCACCCTTTATAAAGTTTTTTTCCTTGTCAAAAAGTCAATTAACTTTTCAATGAAGTCGAATTGTCCTTATAATTAAGTGATTTGACTTCAAAATGGGTATCATAACATGAAAGAAAAAATTTTTGGGCCAAGGTCAACTCGACTTTAATAATTCAGACAAATTCTTTAAAATTAATTAAATTGTCTTTAAATTTGTTGTCCTTTTGCATCTAGACTACAAAGCAAAAAATATAGGACTTATTTTTCAACACTTTATTTTAAAGAGGTTTTTTACTTGAAACATAGCATAATTTCTACTGGAAGTCGAGTCTGAATTTGAAAAATAAAGTTGTCGTTAACTCGTTTTTAAAGGATTTTGATAGCATATGAAGAAAACAGCTGAAAAAACGAAAAATTAAAATTTGCTTCTTAGAATCAAGTACACAAAACCCAAATTTAAAAGAGAATTGTATCTTAAAAGTATCCTTACTTGTATTCTCTGCTTCTTTGGCTCGGAACCAATACCAAAATTTTTAAACTAATGATAAAATTGAATCATATACATTTTGTTATGGGTCAAAAATGCCAGTATATTTCAATTTGTGGCAAATCAATAAAAACTACAATATCTAGAAGCCCTAGGAGTTAAATCGGAAGTTCGATGTACATCTCTTTATATTCCTAGAGTACCTCCAGATTTCCAATTTCAGGCAAATTGGTTAAAAAATACGGATTCTACAAGCCCAAGAAGTAAAATCGGGAGACCGGTCTATATGGGGGCTAAATGAAAACATTGACCGGTACTCACCATTTTCGACGCACGTACCTCTAGATTTTCAATTTCAGGCAAATACACTCCATTTTCAGGCAAATTGGATAAAAACTACGCTGAAAAAAATATTGTCGTGTGGTGAAAGATTTCATGTCTTTAAAATACGAATATAAATTTTGCTTTGCATAGAAGACGCATTTCTCTAATATAAAGTTTTTTTCCTTGTCCAAAAGTCGATAAACTTTTCACTGAAGTCATATTGTCCTTATAATTAAGTTATTTCACTTAAAAATGGGTATCATAAAATGAAAGAAAAAATGTTTGGGCTAAGGTCAATTTGACTTTAATAATTCAGAAAAATTTAAATAGTCTTTAAATTTGTTGTATTTTTGCATCTTGACTACAAAGCAAAAATCGTTCAAATATAGGACATGTTTTTCAACACTTTATTTTAAAGACGTTTTATACTTGAAACATTGCATAATTTCTACTGAAAGTCAACTCTTAATTAGGAAAATAAAGTTGTCGTTAACTCGTTTTTAAAGGACTTTAATAGCATACGACGAAAAAAAGCTGAAAAAGCGAAAAATTTAAATTTGCTTCCTGGAAGCAAGTACACAAAACCCAAATTTAAAAGAGAATTGTGTCTTAAAATTATCCTTACTTGTATTCTCCGCGTCTTCGGCTCGGAATCAATACCAAAATTTTTAAAGTAAAGACAAAATCTTTGGAACCGGGCATGCTTTTTTTTCAGTGTACGGTTTTTATAAGCCCAAGACCCCAAATCGGGAGGTCGGTTTATATGTGGACTATATCACAATTTGGACCGATGACAACAGACAGACGGACAGACGGAATTGCTTATATCGTCTTAGAATTTCTCCCTGATCAACACTCAAAAAAAAGTGAACTCTCTATTTCACTAAAGCCAATTTAACTTCATTTTAGTTAATGGAATTATTATGTTTGGAGAAAGTTTTCTTTACTCTAATAATATTTTGTTTACGTTAGTTAAATTAACTAAAACCGAGGAAAAAAATAAACTCAAATGAAGCATAATGATTAACTAAATTCGTACCTTCCACAAAATAGTTCAGAATTTCTTTAAATTTGTAAATTTTACCAAAAATGCGTCTATCATGAACTTCGTATATCACTAAAGACATTCTTGCAATTTTGAACTCCAAGTTTTTCCTTCAAACTACAAAATTTTCTTTAACAAGTGAAAGAACTTAGTTATGTCTAATAAATTTTCTTGAACTTGTCGAAAAATATTTACTTATTTTTATGACATCGGCGTGATGCCAACGTTTGTAATACTGTTTAGTTAAAATTTTCTACAAATATTCAAAATTTTCTAAAATTAACCGAAACTTTTCTTTCTTGTGGGTACACTGTTTTTTCAGTGAAGAATATATATAATTTATATAGTCGGAAATCGATATTTCGATGTTTTACAAACGGAATGACAAACTTATTATACTCCCGTTACCATTCTATGGTGGTGGGTATAAAAATAACAAGTGAGTTGTTGCTCTCATATCTATTTATAGGTTTTATTCTCTCTTATAAGTTAGTTTCGAATTCTCGGTCTTTTACTACCGCTTTCTCTCCCTCTGCTTATATATTTGGTACAATTTGTACTTTGAAATACTCTATAACGCCGGGAGGAATCGAACTCAGACTTGTTGTTTTGTAATCCAAAACACTATACCCTACTCCACGGCATGGATTTATTCAATGATCTAATTTTGAAATATAAATGATGTACTATACAACTTAAGAAAACAAGGGTATATTTTATTATAAATTAATATGTTGCACTTTTTTTCTGAAATGTAATTTTCGCAACTATTAACGGTGCCAACAATCGCTGTAGAGGTTATTCTACTTAAAGAAAATGTCAAGAAAGAAGCAAATTTTGAATAAAAAATTTAATTAATTAATATTTAATACAAATAAAAAAAATAAATAAAACAAAAAAAAAATAAATTTAAAAATAGAGTCTCAGCAGGATTTGAATCCAGACCTAAAGATATGATTTTAGTTACTGGAATCACTTTTGGTCTACACAGGTAAGTTATTATTTTTAAATCCCAGGTAATACTACAAGTAGTAAGTAATTGATTACCGGTGTTACTGGGTGGTGTTCATGTGCCGTCGCTTTTTATACCCTCCACCATAGGATGGGGGTATATTAACTTTGTCATTCCGTTTGTAACACATTGAAATATTGCTCTAAGACCCCATAAAGTATATATATTCTGGGTCGTGGTGAAATTCTGAGTCGATCTAAGCATGTCCGTCCGTCCGTCCGTCTGTCCGTCTGTCCGTCTGTCCGGCTGTCCGTCCGTCTGTGGAAATCACGCTAACTTCCGAACGAAACTAGCTATCGACTTGAAACTTGGCACAAGTAGTTGTTATTGATGTAGGTCGGATGGTATTGAAAATGGGCCATATCGGCCCACGTTTACGTATAGCCCCCATATAAACCGATCCCCAAATTTGGCTTGCGGAGCCTTCCGGAGCAGCAAAATTCATCCGATCCGGTTGAAATTTGGTACGTGGTCTAAGTATACGGTCTCTAACAACCATGCAAAAATTGGTCCATATCGGTCCATAATTATATATAGCCCCCATATAAACCGATCCCCAGATTTTACCTCCGGAGCCTCTTGCAGGGGCAAAATTCATCCGATCCGGTTGAAATTTGGTACCTGATGTTAGTATACGGTCTCTAACAACCATGCAAAAATTGGTCCATATCGGTCCATAAATATATATAGCTCCCATATAACCGATCCCCAGATTTGACCTCCGAAGCCTCTTGGAGGAGCAAACTTCATCCTACCCGATTGAAATTTAGTACGTGGTGTTAGTATATGGTCTCTAACAACCATGCAAAAACTGGTCCATATCGGTCCATAATTATATATAGCTCCCATATAAACCGATCCCCAGATTTGACCTCCGAAGCCTCTTGGAGGGGCAAAATTCATCCGATCCGTTTGAAATTGGGTACCTGATGTTAGTATACGGTCTCTAACAAGCATGCAAAAATTGGTCCATATCGGTCCATAATTATATATAGCTCCCATATAAACCGATCCCCGGATTTGAACTCTGGAGCCTCTTGGATGAGCAAAATTCATCCGATCCAATTGAAATTTAGTACGTGGTGTTAGTATATGGTCTCTAACAACCATGCAAAAATTGGTCCATATCGGTCCATAATTATATATAACTCCCAAATAAACCGATCCCCAGATTTGACCTCCGGAGCCTCTTGGAGGAGCAAAAGTCATCCGATGCGGTTGAAATTTGGTACATTTCGTTAGTATATGGCCTCTAACAGCCATGTAAAAATTGTCAAATTTTATTACTATAGAAAGTTTTGTCAAAATTTCATTTCTATAGAAAGTTTTGTAAAAAGTTTATTTCTATAGCAATGTTTGTCAACATTCTATTTCCATAGAAAATTTTGTCAAAATTTTATTTCTATAGAAAATTTTGTAAAAAAATTATTTCTGTAGAAAATTTTGTCAACATTTTATTTCTATAGAACATTTTGTCAACATTTTATTTCTATAGAAAATTTTGCCAAGTTTTTATTTCTATAGAAAATTTTGTCAAAATTTTATTGCTATAGAAAATTTTGTCAACATTTTATTTCTATAGAAAGTTTTGTCAAAATTTCATTTCTATAGAAAATTTTGTCAAAATTTTATTGCTATAGAAAATTTTGTCAACATTTTACTTCCATAGAAAATTTTGTCAACATTTTATTTCTATAGAAAATTTTGCCAAGTTTTTATTTCTATAGAAAATTTTGTCAAAATTTTATTTCTATAGAAAATTTTTCAAACTGAATTATATACGTATTTAATCGGCCTTTTTTTTTTGTTTAATATATACCCCTTATGGACTAACTTACAATTTAGAAGACAGTGTTAAAAAGTTTTACGATACCTTGCCATCGGCAAGTGTTATCGCAACCCAAGTAATTCGATTGTGGATGACAGCCTTTAGTAGAAGTTCCTACGCAATCCATGGTGGAGGGTACATAAGATTCGGCCTGGCCGAACTTACGGCCGTATATACTTGTTACCTTTTAATAATAATATCGAAAATATGAAAAAGACGAAATATTTCAATAAAATTCATCCCAGAAGAAGTTGGAAATTACCAACGAAACGTCCAATAAAAATATGAAATAAAGTCTTTTTATTTGCATATTTAGAGACCTTAAAAGTTCGATTTAGAATTAATCTAAAAAATCCAAAATAATAAACTATCAAGGTCGTACAAAATCCAACAAAATTTTGACAAGTTGCTTATCAGTTTTAAACTAAGCTAAGGCCTTTTATAACTAACCCAATCATTCAGCAAACCCTACTGATATCAGGAACCATTTGTTGACAAATAAATTTATATGGGGTGGTGCAGCGGTTTACATATATAACAATCACTTGACTTCTCAAACCACTGACAACATATTTTATGTCATCATTATGGGTCGTTATTTTCCCTTATATGCTGTCTTTTGTCCAATGATTCGATATTTTACTAAAATTACCATTACATCCTGGCTACTAATGGAATAAAAGCTAAAGGATTTGTATAGTCCTGTGTATATGGCTGCCCTTAACCACATTTTTCCATGTATCACAGTAATTTTATAATGCTTATGCAAATGCATATACCAAAATGTTTTCCTCAAAAAGTACCTGACAAAATGGGCTGTCTAGGTAGACACATAATTTTCGAAGCTAAGTGACGCCTACAACGCGAAAAATTATTCACATAAATAAATTAGCAAAATAACAATTGATTCAATTACGACAGGAGAATGGAAATTGAATTGAATATAAGCAAAGATGAGTTGAATGGAATAAGCTTGACATGTTCCAGAAGGCATAAAGTTCGATATGGAAATAGATCCGGTTCGCTGTGCCACACTGTGGAGCAGGGTATTAAAAGTTAGTGCATATCAGAAGGAGACAATATTTACACATTATGTCTTTACCAATTATGCTCAGGATGGGTTCATGAGTCGACCTAGCCATGTCCGTCTATCCGTCCGTCCGATTTCTTTCTGTCTGAGAACACGTTTTTGTTATCAAAGTTTAGGTCGCATTTTTAGTCGAAACGACATAGGTTAGGTTAGGTGGCAGCCCGATGTATCAGGCTCACTTAGGCTATTCAGTCCATTGTGATATCACATTGGCCAAAACGACATATTCTCCACCTAAAAGGTACTTCATAAATTTTTTATAGAAATACAGTTTTGACAACACTTTCTATATAAATAAAATTTTGACAAAAAATTCTCTATAGAGATAAAATGTTGACAAGATTTTCTATAAAAATAAAATTTTGACAAAACAAATTTAGCAAAATTTTCTAGGAAAAAACTGTTGTCAAAATTTCTTTATAAATAATAATTTGACATAAATTTTTATAGAAATAAAATTGTAACAAAATTTTCTGTAGAAATAAAATTTTTCTATAGAACTAAAATTTTGACAAAATTTTCCAAAGAAATAAAATTTTGACAAAATTTTTTATAGAAATACAATTTTGACAAAATTTTCCAAAGAAATGAAATTTTGATAAAATTTTCTATAGAAATAAAATTTGGACAAAATTTTCTATAGAAACAAAAATTTGTCAAAATTTTCTAAAGAAATAAAATGTTGACAAAATTTTATATAGAAATAAAATTTTGAAAAAATGTTCTATAGAAATAAAATTGTAACAAAATCGTCTATAGGAATAAAATTTTGACAAAATTATCTGTCGAAATAAAATTTTGACAAAATTCTCTGTAGAAATAAAAATTTAACAAAATTTTTTATATAAATAAAAATTTTACAAAATTTTCTATATAATTAAAATTTTGACAAAATTTTCTATAGAATTAAAATTTTTACAAAATTTTCTTTAGAAATAAAATTTTGACGAAATTTTCTTTAGAAATAAAATTTTGACAAAATTTCCTATAGAAATAAAATTTTGAAAAAATTTTCTTTAGCTATAAAATTTTGACAAAACTTTATATAGAAATAATATTATGGCAAATTTTTCTCTAGAAATAAAATTTTGTCAAAATATTTATATATACTTTTTAATTTTTTTGAAATAATTTACTCTTCTACCACCAATTTCGTTTAAAAATGTATTCATCAATCAACCGTAACTTTCAACCTTTATAATACTGAAAATGATTTTCGGCACGTAACTTTTATCCTCAATGCTCTCATGTCCTGTTCCAATTTTTGTTAAAGTTTGCATGTGTGTGTGTGCTTCAAATGCACAATCAACGAGAAATCCCATTTAGCCAACGGAACCTAGAATGAAATGGAAAATATTCTTGTACAAGATTTGTTTTGTTTGTGCACAAGCATATGTAACTTAAACGGAAACAAGGGAAAAGATGTCATGTTTCCGGTGTTGCAAATCAAAAAACAGCACTCTAACAGTAACAAATAACAAAAAAACTGCAACTATGTTTAGCCAGAATAGTGGTTCATTTGTAAACTATAATGTGGAATTTGCATACATATTATGGATTTTTTAACAAGTGCATCATTCCATTTGTCAGACATCGCTTTATAGGAACGAGGCCTAATGAAAATTTTCTATAGAAATAACATAAAATTTTGACAAAATTTTATATAGAAATAAAATTTCGACAACATTTTCTATATAAATAAAATTTTGACAAATTGTCTATAGGAAGAAAATTCTATAAAAATACAATGTTAACAAAATTTTCTATAGAAATAAAATTTTGACAAAATTTTCTAAAGAAATAAAATGTTGACAAAATTTTCTATAGAAATAAAATTTTGCCACAATTTTCTATAGAAATAAAATTGTGACAAAATTTTCTATAGAAATAAAATTTTGACAAAATTTTCTATAGAAATAAAATTTTGTCAAAATTGTCTATAGAAGAAAATTTTGACAAAATTTTCTAAAGAAATAAAGTTTTGACAAATTTTTCTTTAAAAATAAAAATTTGACAAAATTTTCTATAGAACTAAAATGTTGACAAAATTGTCTATAGAAAAAAATTTAGACAGATTTTTCTATAGAAATAAAATTATCTATAAAAATAAAAATTTGCCAAAAATTTTCTATATAAATAAAATGTTGACAAAATTTCCTATGGAAAAAAATTTCTACAAAATTTTCTACAGAAATAAAATTTTGACAAAATTTTCTATAGAAATAAAATTTAAAAAAAAAAAATCTATAGAAATAAAATTTTGAAAAAATTTTCTATAGAAAGAAAATATCGACAAAACAAAATTTTCTGTAGAAATAAAATTTTTCTATAGAACCAAAATTTTGACAAAATTTTCCAAAGAAATAAAATTTTGACAAATTCTATAGAAATAAAATTTTGACAAAATTTTCTATAGAAATACATTTTCGAAAAAAAAAATTTCTATAGAAATAAAATTTTGAAAAAATTTTCTATAGAAATAAAATTTTGACAAAATTTCCTATAGAAATAAAATTTCGACAAAATTTCCTATAGAAATAACATTTTGACAAAATTTTCTATAGAAATATAATTTCGAAAAAATTTTCTATAGAAATAAAATTTTGAAAAAATTTTCTATAGAAAGAAAATATCGACAAATTTTTCTATAGAAATAAAAAAAATATAGAAATAAGATAGTGACAAAATTTTCTATAGAAATAAAATTTTGACAAAATTTTCTGTAGAAATAAAATTCTGACAAAATTTTCTATAGAAGTAAAATTTTGACAAAATTTTCTATAGAAATAAAATTTTGACATAATTTTCTATAAAAATAAAATTTTGACAAAATTTTCTGTAGAAATAAAATTCTGACAAAATTTTCTATAGAAGTAAAATTTTGACAAAATTTTCTATAGAAATAAAACTTTGAAAAAAATTTTCGATATAAATAAAATTTTGACAAAATTTTCTATAGAAATAAATTTTCGAAAAAAAATTTTCTATAGAAATAAAATTTTGAAAAAATGTTCTATAGAAATAAAATTTTGACAAAATTTCCTATAGAAATAAAATGTCGACAAAATTTCCTATAGAAATAACATTTTGACAAAACTTTCTATAGAAATAAAATTTTGAAAAAATTTTCTATAGAAATAAAATATTGACAAAATTTTCTATAGAAATAACATTTTGAAAAAAATTTTCTATAGAAGTAAAATTTTGAAAAAATTTTCTATAGAAATAAAATTTCGACAAATTTTTCTATAGAAATAAAATTTTGACAAATTTTTCTATAGAAATAAGATAGTGACAAAATTTTCTATAGAAATAAAATTTTGAGGATGTTTCCTATAGAAGTAAAATTTTGACAAAATTTTCGATAGAAATAAAAATTTGATAAAATTTTCTATAGAAATAAAAATTTTGACATAATTTTCTATAAATATAAAATTTTGACAAAATTTTCTAGAGAAATAGAATTTTGACAAAATTTTCTATAGAAATAAAAATTGTACAAAATGAAATGAATGAAGTAAAATTTTGACAAAATTTTCTATATAAATCAAATTTTGACAAAATTGTCCAAAAAAATAAAATTTTGACAAAATTTTGTATAGAAATAAAATTTCCTAGTAAAATTTTAACAAAAATGTTTAAGAAATAAAATTTTTCAAAACAAACATTTTTTTGTTTTGGTAGTTTTTTTTTATCAATACTTTTTCGTTTCGTTTTGTAGGTTAACTACAGTGGCATATAAACCGGTCCGCAGATCTGAAATTCAGAGCCTCTTGGAGGATCAAAAACCATAATTATATATAGTCCATAGATAAACCGATCCTTAAATTTTACTTATTGAGCTTCCTGGATAAGCAAATTTCGTCTGATCTTGCTGAAATTTTATGGTAATCACTCAAAAATTGGTTCATATCGGTCCATAATTATATATAACCCAAATATAAACCGGCCCCCGTATTTCGCTTCTGGCTGTCTATCCCATATGGATTATCTTACAGTTTAGAAGATAATGTTAAGAAGTTCTAAGATATATTGCAATCATAAAGTGGAAGATTCTAAGCAATCCATGGTGGAGGGTACATAAGATTCGGCCTGGCCCAAATTACGGCCATATATACTTGTTATAGTTTAGAGAACATCTTGGAGTGTCAGTTATAATTTTGGTTTCAAACTGAGGCATATGTTAACTTATTAAATTTTTTCAAATGTGTGTACATATAACCCCATAACACTTTCTAAAAAGCTATTTAAAAATTAATGAGAAAATTTTTAAATAGCTTTATATATAAAACATATAATCATTGAATCAGCCATTTCCAAATTACATTTCACATTTCCTTCAAGGAAATGAAAATAAAAAATATGGTCACCATAATTAAATTTGAAATTGTATTTTTTTTTTTGCAAAAGCCTCTGGTAATAAGAGTGTATATATTACCATAACGAAAAAAGAAAAACATTAAATTTATATATTTTTCTTGCAAAAGCAATGCGGTTTGTTATTTCATAATTTTCTTGAGATTAATTTTCAATCAAAACTTGAGCCATTCCATCAAGGACAATGACAACATCAAGTGAAAAGCATCAACGAAAAACAAAATTGTACATGCATCTTGCCTTGCAGGAAAAGGACTAAGGTAAAGCTTGTTTCCTGTTTCCTTTTTTTTACTTTCAAAAAACATCACACCCACACACATACACACACTGGTACTCATACTCAATGTTTTTCTTGCATATTGTCCATTACATTGATGTTCACATTGTCATCATGTTTACTTAGGAGGCAGTCCACAGCCACTCAGTCAGTCAGTCACCTGAGGTTATGTTAAAATTTTCCTGAGCCTTACTTATTCAACAAGACCAACTGAAAACAAACTTGTATTCCAATAAAACAAACCAGGAAGGAAGCAAAGTAACTTAATCTCTCACGCTTATTTTCCCTCCTCCATTTGGTTGAGGAGGGATGGAGTATAGCCCCTCTAGCTCTATATGAATGAATTGAATGCCTGGTAACGGGATTCCCCTACTGTTTGGTTCCTACAATTTTACCTTTAGGTTGTTTTTTTGGCATAAATTCAAATTGTTTGCCCAGGAAAAAAGATTAACAATGCGTTAAAAATTCACAATTTCAACACGAAGCAATACAAACAAAACTCTATCGCATACAGACTATACAAAAAAAAAAAAAAACGATGAAAGAAACTGACGAAACGCCTGTGACCAGTATGATGGAAAATTTCGCGTTGCACAATGGGCTGAGTTAAAAGGACCAATTTACATTAATAATTTCGAATTATTTCGAAGAATTTTGTAGACTTTAGGGTTTCCCCATAATATCGTAATAAAATTTAGTACACTGCGACCGAGAATTTGCTCTTGAGTTCATCCGCTGAGAATTAGGTGAGTAGACTAAAGGTTAGGTTAAAGTGGCAGCCCGATTTATTGTCAGGTTCACTTAGACTATTCAGTTCATTGTGATGATAGGTGCCTAGACTAATCACTGAGACTTCCGTGTGCAATTCAAATACAACATATTCTATAGAAATAAAATTTTGACACAATTTTCTTTAGAAATAAAATTTTGACAAAATTTTCTATAGAAATAAAATTTTGACAAAATTTTCTATAGAAATGAAATTTTCACAAAATTTTCTATAGAAATGAAATTTTCACAAAATTTTCTATATAAATAAAAATTTCAAAAATTTTTCAAAAGAAATAAAATTTTGACAAAATTTTCCATAGAACTAAATTTTGACAAAATATTCTATAGAAATAAAATTTTCTATAAAAATAAAATTTTCTATAAAAATCAAATAATGACAAAATTTTCTATAGACATTAAACCTTGCAAAAATTTTCTATAGAAATAAAATGTTGACAAAATTTTCTATAGAAATAAAATGTTGACAAAATTTTCTATAGAAATAAAATTTTGACAAAATTTTCTAAAGAAATAAAATTTTGACAAAATTTTCCATAGAACTAAATTTTGACAAAATATTCTATAGAAATAAAATTTTGACAAAATTTTCTATAGAAATCAAATAATGACAAAATTTTCTATAGAATAAAACCTTGACAAAATTTTCTATAGAAATAAAATGTTGACAAAATTTTCTATAGAAATAAAATGTTGACAAAATTTTCTATAGAAATAAAATTTTGACAAAATTTTCTATAGAAATAAAATTTTGACAAAATTTTCCATAGAACTAAATTTTGACAAAATATTCTATAGAAATAAAATTTTGACTAAATTTTCTATATAAATTAAATTTTGACAGAAGTTTCTAAAGAAATAAAATTTTCTAAAGAAATACAATTTTTACAAAATTTTCTAAAGACATAAAATTTCGACAAAATTTTCTTTAGAAAAAAAGTTTTGACAAAATTGTCTTTAGAAATAAAATTTTGACAAAATTTTCCATAGATTTAAAATTTTGAAACACACACACACTTAAATAAAATTTTGACAAAATTTTCTACTGTAATAATATTTGGACAAGGTTTACTACAGAAATAAAATTTGTTGTTGATACAAGATGACGAAATTTTATTCTCCGTCGAAGTTGTATCCCTGTTTCCAAGTATTCCCATAAACTTGGCGATTCAGACGATTGAAAGAAAATGGACGAAGATTGAGCACTACACAAAAATACCTAAGGACGTATTCATAGATTTAGTAAAATTTTGCATTAAGGATACAAGATATTTCAAATTTGAGAACAAGGTTTATGAATGAATTACAAGACAGACATTGAGAACTGTGCTCGAATATATAGACATACAATACAAAAACATAAGAGAAATTTAAGTTCAGTGTAAAACAGAGTGTGAAGCTGTGCACACCAGAATAAATGTAAATAGTAATAATAGTTAAATAATTTACTGTTTGGTTCTGTTTGTTTGTGATTTTTGTAATTAAATTTGAAAATGTCTGTCTTTTGTTTCACTTCAGCCTTGAAAACTGTTTTGACGAAGTCAACCAAATATTGGAAATAAAACTTAAATAAAAACATCAATCCTATGTTTTTTTTTAATCGACCTATAGCCAAAACTATTATAAGTATTGCTTAAAAATAAAATAAATAGGTCAACGATAATCAATCAGAAATAGAAATAAAATTTGGACAAAATTTTCTATAGAAATTAAATTTTGTCAAAATTTCCTAGAGTAATTTGTTACTGTAGGAAATTTTCTTTATAAAATTTTGTTCAAATTTTATAAAGAAATAAAATTTTGACAAAAATGTCCACAGAAATAAATTTACACTAAATTCCATATAGAAATATAATTTTCATACAATTTTTCTATAGAAATAAAATTTTGACAAAATTTTCTAAAGAAATAAAACTCTGAAAAAAAATTTCTATAGAAATAAAATGTTGACAAAATTTTCTACAGTAATAAAATTTTGACAAATTTTGACACACACACAAATAACATTTTGACAAAATTTTCTACAGTAATAAAATTTGGACAACGTTTTCTATAGTAATAAAATTTTGACAAAATTTCCTATAGTAATAAAATTTTAACAAAATTTTCTAAGGAAATAAAATTTTGACAAAAATGTCTAAAAAATAAAATTTACACAAAATTCCCTATAGAAAAAAATTTTATAAAATTTTTCTATAGAAATAAAATCTTGACAACATTTTCTATAGAAATTAAATTTTTAACAAAATTTTCTGAAGAAATAAAATTTTGACAAGTTTTTTTTAAAAAAGAAATTTTTGACAAAAATTTCTAAAAAAATGTTTTTTTTTTATTTTCTGTAGAAATAAAATTTAGACAAAATTTTCTATAGAAATAAAATTTAGACAAAATTTTCTAAAGAAATAAAATTTCGACAAAATTTTCTTTAGAAAAAAAGTTTTGACAAAATTTTCTTTAGAAATAAAATTTTGACTAAATTTTAAATAGATTTAAAATTTTGAAACACACACACATAAATATTTTCTAAAGAAATAGATTTAACATTTTGAAACACACACACATAAATATTTTCTAAAGAAATAAAATGTTGACAAAATTTTCTATAGAAATAAAATTTTGACAAATTTTGACACACACAAATAAAATTTTGGCAAAATTTTCTACAGTAGTAAAATTTTAACAAAGTTTTCTATAGAAATAAAATGTTGACAAAATATCCTATTATAATTTACACAAAATTCCCTATAGAAACAATTTTCATAAAATTTTTCTATAGAAATAAAATCTTGACAACATTTTCTATAGAAATAAAATTTTATCAAAATTTTTTGAAGAAATAAAATTTTGACAAGATTTTATAAAGCAAGAAATTGTTGACAAAATTTTCCAAAAAAAAAAATGTTAAAATGTAAAATTTAGACAAAATTTTCTATAGAAATCAAATTTTAACAAAATTTTCTACAGAAATAAAAGTTTGACAAATTTTCCCAAAGAAATCAAATAAAGTTTAATAAACAAATAAAACTTGGACAAATTTTTCTATAGAAATAAATTTTGACAAAAATGTTCTATAGAATTTAGAACATTTTCTATAGAAATAAAATTTTGATAAAAATGTCTATAGAAATAAAATATTGACAAAATTTTCTATAGAAATAGCATTTTGACAACATATTCTATAGAAATAAAATTTTGATAAAATTTTCTATAGAAATAAATTTTTGACAAAATTAAAAAAAAATTGTTTTTATTTTCTGTTGAAGTAAAATTAAGACAATTCTATAGAAATAACATTTTAACAAATTTTCTACAGAAATAAAAGTTTCACAAATTTTCGCAAAGGAATCAAATTTTGATAAAGTTTCCTAAAAAATAAAATTTTGACAAAATTTTCTATAGAAATGAAATTTTGAATAAAAATGTTCTATAGAAATAAAATTTTGACAAAATTTTCTATAGAAATAAAATTTTGACAACATTTTCTATAGAAATAAAATTTTGACAAAATTTTCTATTGAAATAAATTTTTGACAAAATTTTCTATAGAAACGAAATTTCTTAAGGAAACAAAATTTTGAATAGAAATAAAATTTTGACAAAATTTTCTAAAGAAATAAAATTTTGACAATATTTTCCATAGAACTAAATTTTGACAAAATATTCTATAGAAATAAAATTTTGACAAAGTTTTCTATATAAATTAAATTTTGACAGAAGTTTCTAAAGAAATAAAATTTTCTAAAGAAATACAATTTTTACAAAATTTTCTAAAGACATAAAATTCGACAAAATTTTCTTTAGAACAAAATTAGAACAAAAATTTGAATAGAATTAAAGTGTTGACAAAATTTTGTACAGAAATACAATTTTGACAAAATTTGCTATAGAATTAAAATTGTTGTTTTTGATTTCAGCTTAAAACCATGCATTGGCTACAAGTGTAGCTTAACCAAGAGAGGAGAAGTATGCTTGTCAAATTTATTTGGCCAAATCCCTATAGACTGCAAGATGTTGGGATGTACAGCTGTTTCGGAATTACCACACTCCTCATCAGCATCCTCTACTTGCAGCAAAACTATCAACCAATTATCAGAATAAATTCGGGTAATTCACTCAACCCAAAGTGAACTACACTTGAACCTCCCGAAAAAAGGTTTTGATAGTCGGCTGCTCCTAAACAAATTTTCAAGCATATTTCTTTTCCTTTGCCAAACTCAAATTATCGATTTGAATGTAGTCGGCTGGGTTTGTTTTTGAGCGTGTTTCCTCTATCTTCATTCGTTTTGTTTGTTATTGTTGGTTTACTCTTCAATCATTATTGTTGTTTTTGATTTCAGCTTAAAACCATGCTACAAGTGTAGCTTGACAAAATGTCCTATAGAAACAAAAATTTGACACAATTATCTATAGAAATGAAATTTTGACAAAATTTTTAATAGAACTAGAAATAAAATTTTGACAAAATTTCTATAGAAATAAAATTATGACCAGTTTTTGACAAAATTTTCTATAAATTCAATAGTTTTAAAAGTTTTAGTTTTCGTATTAGGTCCTAATATCAAAGTCCATTGTAATTGTGGATTTGAACTACGACTACACTACCGTGTACTCTAGAAAGCAAATCTAAGTTATCATCCCTCATCTAGGTTTTCAAAAGTAACCCATTAAGAAATTGATATTGATAACCATTGGAATCCAGCTAATTAAATGTTGTTTTCTCAATTTCCAGAAAGTATATAAAAGAAATATTTATTTATGGAAAATAAGATATTTTCAAACCCACTGTGTTTACAGAATCTGCCTCACAAAACTATGCTCGTTCATCCGCGAAACTTCAGTGCTGCTACCATGTACTTTTTTATTCTTCGAGTTCTCAATTTTTTGTTGGCAGGGAAAATTTCATTTCATAAAAATGAACGATGTTGGGAAAAACGCTGAAAAGTAAAGTAATGTATTTAACCCTGAGGCCAAATCAAGGCACTTCTCAAACATGACTGCTTACGAATAAGCCAACTACTAACATTGTAACCAACACAGTCAAACTTACACGAAAACTCTGTGACCCATCTACGACCAGAAACCGACCACATCCTGTATAACGATTTTCCATTACAGAGTTTTGTAAAAATATTTTCGCCTTTATTGGGGGGTTTTGTTACCACTGTTCTGTTGCTTAAATATTTCCTCAGCGCTTTTTGTTTGTATCCTTGTTATGCTGATGATGCATTGAAAAAATCTTTCTTGCTCAATAGAACAGGTTTTGAATTACCTTACCGAACAGCGAACAAATGAACAGCGAAAATTTGTGAATACCAGAGAGAAAATTTTTAATTGAATTTGTTAGCCCCAAAGCAACTGCAGAAGGGCTGGTGAAAGTTGGCGAAACCACAAACGAATTATGTCGCATTAATATGTTTTATACAATTCTCTGGGAGGTATAAAAAGTTTGCCATTTTGTTTACAACACATTGCAATATCGAGTTTGGACTCGGTTAAGTATGGACATTCTTGAGCAAAGTACAAATTTAATACGGTTTACACAAGATTATGAACGCAAATTGTTGTTTTCATAACGCTTGGTGTCATATTATCGTGGTCGGATTGACACCATCTATTTATTCTCCGTTTGACACCGCATGAGTGTTGTTCCACTTTCATAAATAGATTGTTTTGAAAAATGAGCGCTGTTCATGTTTTTTTTTCTATGGGTGTAATTAACATCTCAAATTTCAGTTAAATCGGGTGGAAACTTCGTTGTCTATGACCTCTAAAATCATAGGGTCGAATTATATGGGGATACACCAGAAGAAATTTTTGCCAAAGAAAAAAAAATAATTTAAAATTTAAAATTGTCAACATTTTTTTTCTAGAGAAAATTTTGCCAAAACTTGTTTTTTAGAGAAAATTTTGTGAAAATTTTATTTCTAGAGAAAATTTTGTGAAAATTTTATTTTTATAGAAAATGTTCTCAACATTTTATTTCTATAGAAAATTTTGTCAAAGATTCATTTCTATAAAAAATTTTGTCAAAATTTCATTTCTATAGAAAATTTTGTATGAATTTTATTTCTATAGAAAATTTTGCCAAAATTTTATGTTTACAGATAATTTTGTCAAAATTTTAATTCTAGAGAAAATTTTGTCAAAATTTTATTTCTGTAGAAAATTTTGTCAAAATTTTATTTCTATAGAAAGTTTTGTCATAATTTCATTTCTGTAGAAAATATTGTCAAAATTTTATTTCTATAGAAAATTTTGTCAAAAATATGTTTCTGTAGAAAATTTTGTGACTATTTTATTTCTATAGAAAAGTTTGTCAATTTTTTTTTTATTTCTACAGAAAATTTGGTCAATTTTTTTATTGCTAAAGAAATTTTTCTCAATTTTTTTATCTTTTTATTTCGATAGAAAATTTTGTCAACATTTTATTCCTACAGAAATTAATTTTTTTTATTTCTAAAAAATGTTTGTCAATTTTGTTAATTTTTTATTTCTATAGAAAATTTTGTCAAAAATTTTTATTTTTAAAATTTTTTTTTTTTCAATTTTTTTTATTTCTATGGAGAATTTTTTAATTTTTTTTAATTTTTATAGAAAATGTTGTTAAATTTTTTTATTTCTGTAGAACATTTTGTTTTAAACAAAATTTTAGTCTTAGTGTCTCTTACTTGGAAGGAAAAATAAAACAAGTATATACGGCCGTAAGTTCGGCCAGGCCGAATCTTATGTACCCTCCACCATGAATTGCGTAGAAACTTCTACGAAAGACTGTCATCCACAAATTTCAACTCACTCGGATGAAATTTGCTCCTCCAAAAGGCACCGGAGGTCAAATCTTGCGATCGGTTTATATGGGAGCTATATATAATTATAGACTGATAGGAACCAATTCCTGCATGGTTGTTGGATACCATATACTTGTCAACATTTTTTTTCTAGAGAAAATTTTGCCAAAACTTGTTTTTTAGAGAAAATTTTGTGAAAATTTTATTTCTAGAGAAAATTTTGTGAAAATTTTATTTTTATAGAAAATGTTCTCAACATTTTATTTCTATAGAAAATTTTGTCAAAGATTCATTTCTATAAAAAATTTTGTCAAAATTTCATTTCTATAGAAAATTTTGTATGAATTTTATTTCTATAGAAAATTTTGCCAAAATTTTATGTTTACAGATAATTTTGTCAAAATTTTAATTCTAGAGAAAATTTTGTCAAAATTTTATTTCTGTAAAAAATTTTGTCAAAATTTTATTTCTATAGAAAGTTTTGTCATAATTTCATTTCTGTAGAAAATATTGTCAAAATTTTATTTCTATAGAAAATTTTGTCAATTTTTTTTTTTATTTCTACAGAAAATTTGGTCAATTTTTTTATTGCTAAAGAAATTTTTCTCAATTTTTTTATCTTTTTATTTCGATAGAAAATTTTGTCAACATTTTATTCCTACAGAAATTAATTTTTTTTATTTCTAAAAAATGTTTGTCAATTTTGTTAATTTTTTATTTCTATAGAAAATTTTGTCAAAAATTTTTATTTCTAAAATTTTTTTTTTTTCAATTTTTTTTATTTCTATGGAGAATTTTTTAATTTTTTTTTAATTTTTATAGAAAATGTTGTTAAATTTTTTTATTTCTGTAGAACATTTTGTTTTAAACAAAATTTTAGTTTTAGTGTCTCTTACTTGGAAGGAAAAATAAAACAAGTATATACGGCCGTAAGTTCGGCCAGGCCGAATCTTATGTACCCTCCACCATGAATTGCGTAGAAACTTCTACGAAAGACTGTCATCCACAAATTTCAACTCACTCGGATGAAATTTGCTCCTCCAAAAGGCACCGGAGGTCAAATCTTGCGATCGGTTTATATGGGAGCTATATATAATTATAGACTGATAGGAACCAATTCCTGCATGGTTGTTGGATACCATATACTAACATCACGTACCAAATTTCAACGGTATGGTAAGAATTTTGCTCTTCCAAAATGCTCCGGAGGTCTAATCTGGGGATCGGTTTATATGGGGCCTATATATAATTATGGACCGATATCGACCAATTTTTGCATGGGTGTTTGAGGCCATATATTAACATCACGTACCAAATTTCAACTGAATCAGATGAATTTTTGTCTTCCAAGAGGCTCCGGAGGTCAAATCTGGTGATCGGTTTATATGGGGGCTATATATAATTATGGACCGATATGGACCAATTTTTGCATGGTCATTAGAGACCATATACTTTATCATGTACCGATCCGGATGAAATTTGTTTCTCTTAGAGGCTCTACAAGCCAAATCGGGGGATCGGTTTATATGGGGGCTATATACAATTATGGACCGATGTGGACCAATTTTTGCATGGTTTTTAGAGACCATTTACTAACACCATGTACCAAATTTCAGCCGGATCGGATAAAATTTGCTTCTCTTAGTGGCTCCGCAAGCCAAATCGGGGGATCGGTTTATATGGGGGCTTTATATAATTATGGACCGATGTGGACCAATTTTTGCATGGTTGTTAGAGACCATATACTAACACCATGTACCAAATTTCAGTCGGATCGGATGAAATTTGCTTCTCTTAGAGGCCTCGCAAGCCAAATTTGGGGGTCCGTTTATATGGGGGCTATATGTAAAAGTGGACCGATATGGCCCATTTGCAATACCATCCGACCTACATCAATAACAACTACTTGTGCCAAGTTTTAAGTCGATAGCTTCTTCCGTTCTGAAGTTAGCCTTATTTCAACAGGCCGGACGGACGGACAGACATGCTCAGATCGATTCAGAATTTCACCACGACCCAGAATATATATAATTTATGGGGTCTTAGATCAATATTTCGATGTGTTACAAACGAAATGACAAAGTTAATATATGGTGGAGGGTATAAAAATAATATGTGCCAAATTTCAGGACAATATCTTAATTCTTACAACAGACCGCTGAATTGACGGATATCGTTACATCGTCTTAGAATTTCACCCTGATATGGTCAAAAATCGAAATTCGATTTGCTAAAAGTGGAATGAGATAGATAAAGGGTGATTTGTTAAGAGCTTGATAACTTTTTAAAAAAAAAAACGCATAAAATTTGCAAAATCTCATCGGTTCTTTATTTGAAACGTTAGATTGGTCCATGACATTTACTTTTTGAAGATAATTTCATTTAAATGTTGACCGCGGCTGCGTCTTAGGTGGTCCATTCGGAAAGTCCAATTTTGGGCAACTTTTTCGAGCATTTCGGCCGGAATAGCCCGAATTTCTTCGGAAATGTTGTCTTCCAAAGCTGGAATAGTTGCTGGCTTATTTCTGTAGACTTTAGACTTGACGTAGCCCCACAAAAAATAGTCTAAAGGCGTCAAATCGCATGATCTTGGTGGCCAACTTACCGGTCCATTTCTTGAGATGAATTGTTCTCCGAAGTTTTCCCTCAAAATGGCCATAGAATCGCGAGCTGTGTGGCATGTAGCGCCATCTTGTTGAAACCACATGTCAACCAAGTTCAGTTCTTCCATTTTTGGCAACAAAAAGTTTGTTAGCATCGAACGATAGCGATCGCCATTCACCGTAACGTTGCGTCCAACAGCATCTTTGAAAAAATACGGTCCAATGATTCCACCAGCGTACAAACCACACCAAACAGTGCATTTTTCGGGATGCATGGGCAGTTCTTGAACGGCTTCTGGTTGCTCTTCACTCCAAATGCGGCAATTTTGCTTATTTACGTAGCAATTCAACCAGAAATGAGCCTCATCGCTGAACAAAATTTGTCGATAAAAAAGCGGATTTTCTGCCAACTTTTCTAGGGCCCATTCACTGAAAATTCGACGTTGTGGCAGATCGTTCGGCTATTCATGATGAAATGTCAAAGCATACTGAGCATCTTTCTCTTTGACACCATGTCTGAAATCCCACGTGATCTGTCAAATACTAATGCATGAAAATCCTAACCTCAAAAGAATCACCCTTTATTATTGTAAAACTCGTACATAGTCCTAAGATTATTTTTTTTTTATTTTAAGGAATTCTACAAAGGAGACCCGAAGCCTATAACGTAGTACAAAATTGCTTAGCTGGATAGAAGTCAGAAATGCTCTGTATCAAATAGAATTGAAACATTTGGCCTGGACCCATGTTAACCACACCGCCAATCTACAATAAGTCCATTCAAGGAATCACACTGAAATCATTTTCAGAACCTATGCATTAAATTCGCCTTGTATTAAAGCGCCACCTTGTGTAATAGAATTTTGTCAGTAGAAGTCACCCTATACCAAAGACTCCGTATGGTTCAAGTCTATGCTAACGCTCTTCAATTTTAACCTTCCCTGTTAAATTGAAGCCTACAACCAGAGAAGATTTTATGACTGAAGATGCAATACATGAGATACATAATATGCTTAAAAGGGGGCACTAGTAAATGTTGGTCCTTCACTTTTAGGATTTTCATAAATTTTTTTAGTCTGTGACTCAATTTAAGCGTCGCCATAATTTTGGCTTTTTATGGCCAATTAGCAACACCATCCGACCCACATGAATATCAAGTAATTGTGCCCAGTTTCATGCCGGAAGTTTGTGTGATGCTATTAGACGGACGGACGGACTTTGCACAGTGCTTTGAAAGCGACATAAAATATGTGCTCCCATGTTTATTCTAATTTCTGTGTTTAATAGTCCATAATATCGAGCTTCGATTACAAAAATATTTTTTGCTATAATTGACTAGGTTAGATTAGGTTAGGTTACCTAACCTATAATTGACTAGAAATATTTAAAAAAAATATGTGAATTTTAATCTTTTTTGGTCGAAAATGGGGTTAAATTACATGAAGGGTGTAAAAAACGAATGGTTCGATTTAAGCCAAGTTAAATATTTTGGCTAGATATTGGTGGTAAGTTTTGAACAAAATCCAAGAAAGGAATACATTTTAGCAAATTACAAATTTGACAATATTTTAACCTTTTGGGATTTTTTTATCCAAAAAGGATACATTACAAAATACACCAAAAATAAGAATATATCTCTCAAGTTTGTCTATTGGTTGCATGGTCAATTATTATTGAATTAAAAAAAATCTGCTATTGTAAATTAGAAACATATTTTATATATTTCTACCTATGGAGTATGTTTTTGGTAAAACTTCTCATTTATAACAACAAGGTTTTGTCGTGTATTGTGTTTTATATTAATTTAAACTTAACGTTGAAAAACTTTACCCATAGCCGAGGTGACTAATTTTAGTGGAATGTCAGTAGGATTCCGGTGCACTTAAGGTTTCGGCTCTAACCATGACCATACAATTTCAAAGAGTGATCTATAACCGAATGACGGACAGTTTGCTATTTGTGTTATCTCACCCTTTTATGCAATGAAATATTTTCTATACCTTTGCGTGGGAGGTACACAGAAAAAAATTTCACGAAAAATTTTCCAATTAAAATTTTAATTGAGTTTTAAAAAATAATCAATTAAAAATTTAATAGATTCAACAAATTTTTTAATTGAAACAAAAATCAATCACAAAAATTAATAGTATCAATTAATTTTTTAATTGATACTATCATTTCTGTGATTGAAGACATTTCAATTAAAAAATTAATTGGATCAATTAATTTCGTGATTGAACCAGAAAAAAAATTTTTTGTGTGTACGTGAAGGAGTGGTCCGATCGTAATGAAGCTTAGTATTTTTATACCCTCCACCATAGGATGGGGGTATATTAACTTTGTCATTCCGTTTGTAACATATCGAAATATTGCTCTAAGACCCCATAAAGTATATATATTCTGGGTCGTGTTGAAATTCTGAGTCGATCTGAGCATGTCCGTCCGTCTGTTGAAATCACGCTAACCTCCGAACGAAACAAGCTATCGACTTGAAACTTGGCACAAGTACTTGTTATTGATGTAGGTCGGATGGTATTGCAAATGGGCCATATCGGCTCACTTTTACCTATAGCCCCCATATAAACGGACTCCCAAATTTGGCTTGCGGATCCTCTAAGAGAAGCAACTTTCATCCGATCCGGCTGAAATTGGGTACATCGTATTAGTATATGGTCTCTAACAACCATGTAAAAAGTGGTCCATATCAGTCCATAATTATATATAGCCCCCATATAAACCGACCACTAGAATTGGCTTGCAGAATATTCTGGGTCGTGTTGAAATTCTGAGTCGATCTGAGCATGTCCGTCCGTCTGTTG
The DNA here is from genome assembly GCF_050003625.1 of Haematobia irritans. Classification (NCBI taxonomy): domain Eukaryota; kingdom Metazoa; phylum Arthropoda; class Insecta; order Diptera; family Muscidae; genus Haematobia; species Haematobia irritans. The sequence goes on from NC_134398.1 coordinate 20,743,294, forward strand.
AAATCACGCTAACCTCCGAACGAAACAAGCTATCGACTTGAAACTTGGCACAAGTACTTGTTATTGATGTAGGTCGGATGGTATTGCAAATGGGCCATATCGGTTCACTTTTACGTATAGCCCCCATATAAACGGAAGAGAAGCAACTTTCAT